>NC_133394.1:1219444-1523055 GCF_047511655.1 Castor canadensis
TGGATAACAGAAATTAAATCAAAAGGGTGGGCATCCCTTCAGATTCTACAGAATATGAACTATCACAATAAAACAGGAGAGTTGGGTAGTACTGACAGCACCCACTCAACCTTGCTGGCTTAGTGTCTATCCCGAGAAAGGGTTGGAGTTCTGGGTTCTGATCTCATAAAGCTGAAGAATGAGCTTCATGGACAATGAGAGAGAGTGAAGCAGGAGAGTTTATTGAAAAGGGTAGAGTGGAAAAGGAGAGCCCTAGACTTGGGATTCCCAAGAGAAGATGCCAAGGAAGTGACCTGATCTGAGGTTTTTATCCATCCCAGGCTTGCTCAATCTCTATGCTAATTAGGTGTACAGGCAGCAGAATTTTGGTTGGCTGTGCCTGCAATGTTCTGATTGGCTGGTCTTCATGCTGTCTTTATTCTGGTCTGTCCTGCTTTTCCTTCCTTCTGTCTTTGAAGACCACAGGGAGGTCATAATGGAGGTTTCTAGGGGCCTCCTGGCTCAATAAGGAACACTGTGAACATTCTTAGGCCAACAAATTCTGGGAGAACACACAAATACCAAACTGTCTTAAGAAGAGAGAGAAAATTTAATTTTTTTTGCAGTACTGGGATTTGAACTCAAGACCTACACCTTGAGGCACTCCAGCAACCCATTTTCATGATGGGTTTTTTCTTGAGATGGGTCTCATGAACTATTCACCTGAGCTGGCTTTCAAACAAGATCCTCCTGATCTCTGCCTAGGATTACAGGCGTAAGCCACTGGTGCCCAGTGAGATGGAAAGTCTTAGTAGCCTTAAATCTATTAAGAATTGGGCTTATGGTTAATACGTTTTCCACAATGGAAGCTTACAACTGAGATTATGTTCAGGGAAAGTCAATCAAACACCTGGAAAAGAAGTACAATCTCTGCTAACTCTTTCAGAAAAGAGAAAAAGACCATTTCCAGATCACTTTGTGATGTTACCAACTGCCCCTTGTTGTAGAAATTAGAAACTTACATTGTAAGAGAATAAAATTAAGAATAAGTATTTCCCATGAGCCAAGATAACTCCCCCAGCAAAATAATCAACTCCAGCAACATAGACAGTGCTAACAAATCATGACCAAGCAGAGCTTGTCTGAGGGATGCAAAGTTAGTTCAATATTTTAAAATATCAATTGATCCAACTCACCATATTAACAGAGTAAAGGAAAAGACACAGATGATCATCTCAATAGATGCAGAAAAATACTGTGACATTTTGTAACCACCATGATAACATTTGAGCAACTTAGGAACTAAAGGCGGTTTCTTCAAATGGATGACAGAAACCTACGGAAAATCTATAGCTCACGCCATGCTTCATAAGAAAAGACTGAAGGGCTTCTCACTGAAAAGCAGAGCATCCCTTCTGTAATGTATGAGATGATGTAGGCAATACATGAAGTTTGGAAAATAACAAAAATCTTATAGGTTGGAGAGGAATGAGTGAAATCCCTTGTGTTCACAGAGGTCATGGAATGAATTCAAAGCATAAGATGTCCATTGAAAAGCTGTTAGAGTGAATAAGGTCTCAGGTGAAAGGCTGATATAAAAAGTCAGTTGTATTTTTATATATTGGTGACAAAAGTTGGAAATGGGGATTAAAATATGATTTACTAGCATTAAAATATGCAATATGCAGAGATCATTTTAACAAAATAGCCGGAAGACCTGTACACCGAATACACAAGACAAGGGTGCACACTTTGACCACGGTTGTTCAACCTTGTACTGAGGGTCTGGTCAGAGCAGCTGGGGAAGAGAAAGAAGTAAAAGGTACTGAATCAGAAAATGAGGAAACACATTTCTATTGACAGACGAGGCAATCTTAAGTAAAGAAAACTCCAAAGAACCTGAAAAAGAACTTCTAGAATTAGTAAACAATTTTAGGAAAGGTTTCAGGACACAAGGTCAGCACACAAAAGCCAGTTGCATTTTCATTTAATTGCTCACTAGCAATGAGCAATTAAAACAGGACCTCAAACAATTTAAGTTACAATTAACATTGAAAAAAATAAAATGCTTAGGAATAATATTACCCAAAGTGGTGTAAAATGCACATCAAAACTACAAAATATTGCTAAAATAAATTAAGGAAGGACTAACTAGATGACCTTGTTCTCAAATCAGTAAACTTAATATTGTTAAAATTGAGAGACTTCCCGAAGCAATCTGCAGATCTTTACAGCAATCCCTTGAAAAATCTCAAAAGACATTTTTTTTTCAGAAGTGGAAAAACTGACCTTAACATTTATGTGGAATTGGGTGAGGAATGTCAGATGGGTTTATTTAATAATTGGATCCAAAGATACCTTTGGGCCTCTTTTCTATGGCTTTGCCCACACTCATGAGGACTCTGCCTTTATGATCTAATCACCTCCCAAAGGCCTCCTTCCCTGATGCACCACCCTGGGCATTGCTATTCCAACACATGAGTTTCAGAGATGCAAGCATTCAGATCCTGTTAGGAATCTTCTTTGCCACATGTACTGCTGGGCTCGGACTGAACGTGACGCCTGGAACGCGCTAGGTGTTTATTAAACACTTGCTTGAGTGCACGGTGGAATTCCTGAGGACTGGACTCTGTCCGGTTAACGCCCTGACCAACACACACTAGTCACTATCCATCCCATCGCCAAGTGAAAACAAACTCATGGACAAAGAAGTCAACACAGCACGAATGATCCTTCAGTCTTAGCGCTTCCAGCAACCAAGATGCATCCTCCATCACAAAGCACGAATTTGTCAGCCTCCTGGAAAAGAAATAAAAAATAGAAGTACTTAAACCCTTGTGTCAGAGGTGGGAATTGTGAACTAGCATGTCCTGACTACAGGCTCTTTGAAACAGGGAATGCCTTTGCCTTTTCCTTCATGTATGGCTGCCAGTTCCCGACCCAGAATCAGACACAGGACAAAAAACAACCACCATCGCAGACTAACTTTAGCAGTATTTCTTCCAAAAGTGTGTCCATTTGGGCTGCTTCTGAGCGATCAGAAAATACACTGACCCACGTTTCTCTTCCTTCTCACCTGTGACTGTCATCCACAAAACGTGACAGATGGACAAAGTGGGGAGGATCTAATGGCAGAGCCCTCAGGGGGAGTGTGTGACCCACTGCACACAATTCCAACCTAGTGGGGATGAGGTTATGTTTAAATGGATCACTGGGGTGGAAGAAAATCTGTCAGTTAAAAACCACGCAAACGTATATATAAAGTTCCGAACCGACTCGTGCTTTCTCACATCCGTGGGGACCATTGCAACCCATGTTTCTTGGTTTTATTTAACAGAAGGACAAAATCTCATGTGAGAGAATTTATATTACACCCTCAGGTGCACAATTTCTTTCCTCTCAAAGCTAAAGTCAAGTGTACCCTGGGATTTCTTCAACTGAAAAGGCTTCAGAGTGTTAAAATTTTATAGCTAGTGCTAGAATTTTAGGATTTTCTGAGATTTAAGTCTCTGATTCTGGACCCTGTGTTCTAAGAATTTTTTTCCTTGTTAGGAGAAGAACATCTAGTCCCAGACCTCCCTGCAGCGACGGATCTGCTCTGAGGATTTGTTTTGTAGATAAAATGTTCTTCTTTGGTTGAAAATATCAGTGGCTGAGCTGAGTCTTTTCAGTTATAAAAATTGAATCAAAGGCATTAACCAGAAAAGTATTTCCAGTGCACATGGTGTCCATACATTTTTATGTATCTGGTATATGCGTAATTTATGAAAATGTCATATAGATGCAACTGGAAGAAAATGGTGCAATTGAAATGTAGTAACAGTTAACTTACCAAATACTTCTTCACAGTCCTGGCATAAAAGACCTCAAGACTTATTTGGGGGCTGGAGGCAGAGCACCTGCCTAGCAAGAGTGAGGCACCGAGTTCAAAACCCAGTACCACACACAAAAAAAAGAAGAAAGAAAAAGAAACAAAGACTTATTTGGTAGCTTGAGCAATAGGGCAACAGTAATGGGGTTGAGACTTTTAGATAGTTTAGTCCTCATGGTGGAAATTTTTTTCTTGACTTTCGGACTAATCTATATGGTAATAACTGCCTGAAGTTTTCAGCCTGGCACACCCTCTCTGCAATTTGTTACTGCCGTTGCTTTCTGCTTTGATTCAATGTGTTACTTTACACGGAATTATGCTTCTGTAGATTCTGAAAACCAAGTCCTTTTTTATGTTTGCCAAAGCATCCTGTGTGCAAACATGGATGTTTGCATCTTTCAGATGATAAATGAGGTATAGATGGAAGCTCTCTTAACTTCTGTAGTTAACTAATACAGAGAAACAGCAATTTTCCAATGGCTTTGTCCACTGTCGAATGGACTTAGAGGAGAATATTCTAGAACCATTTTCTCGTGTTTTACCTGTTGACTTCAGGATGGAGTGCAGATCGTTTTCCAGTATTTTTTAAAGTGTGAAATATTTGGGGAGGGACTCTCTAAACGGAGTCAGGCTCCAGTAATACTATTTTGATGCACATTTTGGTTATTAGATGATAAAAATTATGTGTGAATAAAGATTAAGGAATGCAAATATGCATAAACCAGAAAGCAAGTACCTTATTTCACATGAAATAAGTGAAGAGATAAACAAAAATCTGGTTTCAGTTCTTTAGTCCACAGTTGATTTGTTTTAGATGTTGATTTAACAAGGTCTTCTTTGATTAGTTTTTAATAAAATGATTGCACTGAACCTATAAAGTAGTTTATATTGTTGAATAATACTTGATAATGTCATCGAGTATTTACTGAGTTTCTTATGTAATCTTGGCATATAGTAAACATTAAACAGACAATTCTTGAATTCATTAAATTGTATTGAATAAAATTAATTTTTAATGTAGAAAGATAGCACTAGGGTGTGCTTAGAGAGAAAGGCAAACAATGCCCCTAAAATCAAAATGTGCGTGGTCCCTTCATTCTAGACCACACACTTTTCAGAACAGTTGCACTTTGGAACCCAATTCTGCCCACTTTTTCTCTTCGTTCAAATTTGTAGGTCCACCTAACACACATTTGTGGACACTGAAGTGGGAGCTGAAGTGAGGCACTCCTGGACGCACAGCCCTGGTGCAGCTGGGGACACACGGGTAAGGGAGGTGGCAGAGCTCAGGGTGGAGACCCGCCAGCAATCTGCTCTGACTCGCTCCCTCCCCCGGGCTTCTCAGAGCGTCTTCCATGGAACTCAAAGTCCAGGAAAAACCCAAATAAGTTTGGGAAAGATTATCGACTGCAACTTTCTGCTGGTAAATTATGATGCATATTAACATTTTAAAATTCAAAATGCCTAATGCTTCTTAAAATATATTTGATCAAATTTGGCCAAAGCCTTTTCTCAAGTCAGTTGTGTTACTTGGGCTTTCAGCCTCCAGCACTGAGATCAGTAAACCTTTTTTCCTTTTTTAAGTAGACATTTAAATATGATATGCTTTTGTAAAAGCACTTTTATTTGCATATATTGCACAGGAGATTTCATCGTGACATTTCCATATTTGCTTATAATGTACCTTGGTTAGGTTCACCCTGCCATCATTCTCACTCATTCCCCACTCTCCTACTTAAAGTAATCCACAGATCTCCATCTTCTATTTTCATGCAAGTATATAAGGCACATTGACCACATCCCCTTCTTTACCCCCTCCATTTATGTCCGCCCTCACTAGTACCTTCCTCCTGACATGACCTGTCTTACACTTCTGCCCTTCATTGTTTAAGCTCATTGGTCAAAGGGGTTTCACCATCTGTGTCGCCGATGAACACACCGTTCTTTACCAGATTAACCCGTCTAGTGCTCTCTGCTTACTTTTCCACTCCCGCCCCAATATTCCTCAGTTTTTGGTGTGTTTCATTACGCCTTCTTCCTACACACGCTGTGTGTTTCAGTATCATTCATTCACTCTCCATCGTTCTCCATCTCTACCTAGTCCCCTCAAACAGTCCCTCAACTGCAAAAATGCTCTGCCTACATACATAGGTATGATTATGTTTGTGTTTGCATACAGGTTTACTTATTGGATCTATCTTCCACATAGGAAAGAAAACATGAGACCCTGTCTTTCTGAACTTGGCTTACTTGACAACATGGTGATCTCCAGTTCCATTCACTTACCTGCAAATGGCATAATTTGTTTTTCTTTATGGCTGAGTAACATTTCATTTATATATGTATATATATGTATGCAGATATCCCCTTCATCAGTTGTAGGAAACCTGCGGATTTGATGACAGCTATTCTAACAGGGGTGAGGTGGAATCTTGTGTGGTTTTGACTTGCATTTCCTTATGGCCAGGGAGTAAGCATTTCTTCATGTGTTTATTGGCCATTTGGCTTTTTCTTTTGAAAAAGCTCTGTTCAGTCCATTTGGCCATTTATTCAGTGGGTTGTTCATTGTTTGAGAAGTCAGTTTTTTGAGCTCACTGTATATTCAGGTTATTAATCCCGTGTCAGATGTTTAGCTGGCAAAGATTTTCTTCCGTTCAGTAGGCTGTTTCTTCAGACTGATGAGTATTTCCTTTGCTGTGCAGAAGCTTTTTAGTTTGGTGCAGTCCCATTTGTCAATCCTTTCTCTTAATTACTGAGCTATTGGAGTTCTATTGATAGTTATTACCTATGCCTATATGTTCCAGCATTTTCCCTGCTCTTTCCTGCACTAGTTTCAAAGTTTTTGGCCTTCCATTAAGGTCTTTGATCCACTTTGAGTTGATATTTATACAGAGTTAAAGACATAGATCTAGTTTCAGTTTTCTGCAGACAGATATCCAGTTTTCCCAACAACATTTGTTGAAGAGGCTGTCTTTTCTCCATTGTATGTTTGAGTACCTTTGTCAAAAATCAGGTGGGAGTAACTGTGTGGATTCATATCTGGGACTTTTATTATGTTCTGCTGGTCTTTATGTCTATTTTTTTTGTTTTGTTTTGTTTTGTGAGCCAATACCATGCTGTTTTTATTGCTATGGTTCTGTAGTACAGTTTGAAGTTGGGTGTTGTGATACCTCTAGCATTGCTCTTTTTGCTCAGTATTGCCTTGGCTATTTACAGTCTTTTGTTTTTCTACATGAACTTTAGGGTTGATATTTTTTCTCTGTGAAGAATATCATTGGAATTTTGATGGTGATTGCATTGAACATATAGACCATTTTTGGTAGTGTAGTCATTTTCATATTAATTTTGTTGATCTATGAGTATGGGGGATCTTTCCATCTTCTGATGTCTCCTTTGATTTCTTTCTTCAGTGATTTGTAGTTTCTATTGTAGAGGTCATTCATTATCTTCATTAAATTTATTTCCAGGTATTTTTTGAGACTATTGTATATGGGAATGTTTTCCCAGATTCTCTCTCAGTCTGTTCATTGTTGGTTTATATTGATTATATTGTATATTGTATATTGATTTTGTGTCCTGATACTTTGCTGAAAGTGTTTATGATGTCTAAGTGTTGATTGGTCTGGGTCTTTTAGGCATAAGATCATTTCATCTTCAAATGGGGAAAGTTTGGCTGCTTCCTTTTCTATTTGTATTCCTTTTATTTCTTCCTCCTGTCTTATTGCTCTGGCTAGGAATTCCAAAACTATATTCAACATTATGGGGAGAGTGGACACCCTTGCCTCATTCCTGACTGTAGAGGAAATGGTTTCAGTTTTTCCCCATTTAGTATAATATTGGCTACAATTTGTCATATATAGCCTTTACTATGTTGAGGTACATTCCTTCTATTCCTAGTCTTTTCAGACTTTACCATGAAAGGATATTGACCTTTGTCAAGGTTTTATCTGCATTGATTGTGATGATCATGCATTTTTTTTGGTCTTTGCTTCTGTTTATGTGCTGTATTACACTTAATGATTTATGTATATTGAACCATTCTTGCATCCTTGGGATGAAGCCAGAATGATCATAGTATATGAGTTTTTTGATGTGTTAGCAGATTTTGTTTGCCAGTATTTTATTGAGGATTTTTCTATCTATGTTCATTAAAGAGATTTCCATATAAGTCTCTTTTTTGTTGCATCCTTGTTTGGTTTTGGAATATGTGTAATACTGGCTTTATAGAATGACTTTTGCAGTGTTCCTTCCCTTTCTATTTCATGGAAAAGTTTAAGGATTGTTGGTATTAGTTCTTCTTTAAAAGTGTAATAGAATTCAGCAGTGAATGATCCATCAGGTCCTGGACTTTTCTTTGTTGGGAGACTCTTTATTGCTGCTTTAATTTCATTGCTTATTAAATACCTGTTTAGATGATTAATAGCCTCTTGGTTGCTGCATATAAAAATTTATCTATTTCTTCTAGATTTTCAAATTTATTTGACTGTAGGCTTTTGAAATATTCCCTAATGGTCCCGCGGACATCATTGGTATTTGTTGTGATATCCCATTTTACAACTCTCATTTGATTAATTTGCATTTTTCCCTTCTTCTTCTAGTCAATCTTATTTATGTTTTTTGATGAACCAACTTTTTGTTTCATTAATTCTTTGCATAGAGTTTTGGTCTCTATTTCATTGATTTCAACCCTAATATTTGTTATTTCTCTCATTCTGCTAATTTTAGGTTTAGCTTGTTCTTGTTCTGCACCTCTTGTTTGAGATGTAGCATTAGGTCATTTATTTGAGATCTTTCTGTTTTTAATGTAGACACTTACAACAAACTTTCCTCTTGGTAACACTTTTGCTATAGCCTATATTCCTGTAGGTTGTGTTTTCATTTTATTAGATTCCAGGAACTTTTTGATTTCTCCTTCATTTCTTTAATAACCTACTAGCCATTCAACAATATGTTGTTTGGTCTCCATGTGTTGGAATGTTTTCTGTAGTTTCTTTTGGTGTTAAGTTCTAGTTTTATTCCACTATGATCTGATAATACAGAGGGTTATTTCAACTTTCTTAATTTGCTAAGATTTCCTTTGTGTCCCAAAATATGATCTATTTTGGAGAACATTCTATGGGCTGCTGAGGAAAATGTATTTTTGCTTCTGTTGGGTGAAATATTCTAGATATTTGTTAAGTCCATTTGGTCTATGGTGTCATTTAATTCTGAGGTTTCTTTATGATTTTTTTTTGTCTGGATGACCTATCTATTGGTGACAGTGTAGTATTGAAGTCTCCTACTATCATTGTGTTGAAGTGTATCTGTGCTTTTAAGTCCTTTAGTGTTTGTTTAATACAGTTGGGTACACCTACATTAGGTGCATATAAGTTAATAATTATTATTTTCTCTTGATGTGTTCTTCCTTTAATTAGTATGGATTGAACTTATTTGTGTCTTCTGACTAATGTAGTTTGAAGTCTATTTTATCAGATATAAATATAGTTACTCCGGCCTGTTTTCAGGTCTATTTGCTTGGAAAATCCTTTTTTTACCTTTTCACTCTAAGCTAATGTTTGTTTTAATCAGCAAGAAGCATTTTTGAGGGGCAAGAAATCATCAGGTCTTGCTTTTTAATCCAGCTTTCTGATCTATGCCTTTAGATGGGGAATTGAGACCACTAACATTCATTGTTAATATTGGAAGTTACATGGCAATTCCTGCCATTTTGTTTCTCTTTCTGAGTGTGTGTGTGTGTGTGTGTGTGTGTGTGTGTGTGTGTGTGTGTGTGTGATTCTTTCCTGCTCTTCATTTATTTATCTACTCATTTGGTGTGATTAAGTTACTCCTGTATTTTCATGGTTATGTTTATCTTCACCTTCTGTGTGTATAGGAGGATTCCTTTGTGTATCTTCTGGAGTGCTTATTTATAGTGGTCATAAATTGCTTTAGTGTCTGTTTATCATGGAAGGTTTTTATTTCTCCTTCAATTATGAATGATAGCTTTGCTGGCTAGGATAATCTAGGTGTGAAATTATTTCAATGCTTGAATTACCTCTTTCTGTGCTCTACTTGCTTTTAAGGTTTTCATTGAGAAATCTGCTGTCATTCTGATGGCTTTGCCATTATAGATGTTTTGATGTTTCTCCCTTGCAGTTTTCAATATTCTTTTATTTTTCTCTGGACTTAACTTTTCACTATAATAAGCCATGGAGAGGGTCTATTTTGGTCATGTCTATTTGGTGTCCTAGAGGCCTCCTGTACTTGGATGGGCATCTCATTCTTAAGATTTGGGAAGTTTTCTGCTACTATTTTGTTTAATATATTTCTTATGGCTTTAGATTGCACCTGTTCTGTCTTCAATGCCCATGATTCATAGGTTTGGTCCTTTAATGGAGTCACAGAATTCTTGCATGTTTCATTCAGATTTCTTTATTCTTATATTCTTCTGTTTTTTCTGTTTTATTTATTTTGTCTATAAGTCCTGAAATTGTGTCTTCTTGAGGTCTCCTGAAGAGGCTCTCAACTGATTTTTTTAATTTGACTTAAGGAGCGTTTTATTTCCATTACTTTAAGTTTTTAAGGCTTTCTATATCTTTATTAAATCTCCCTTTCATGTCTTGTAACCCTTACTTCATTTTTCTGTTTATTTGTATCTTCCTTAAATTCATTCAGGTGTTTGTATCTTCTTTGAGTTCATTTAGTTGTTTCTTTGCATTCTCGTTGAATTCATTTAGCGTTTTTTCCACAGTCTCTTTTATTTCATTGATTTGTTTTTGTATGACTTCTTTCATCTCATTAATCATTTTTAATCATCATTCTTTTGAGCTCCAAAATTGAAGTTTCATCACCTTCACTCTCCATTAGATCCTTTATTGTGTGATTGTTGACCTTTTGAGGAGTCATATTCTCCTGACTTTTCATATATCTTATGCCTATATTTTGAGATTTGCTCTGTAGTCAACTATTTGGTTGGAGGTTTTAGTCTCCTGAAGTGTTTCTCTTGAATTAATTTGTATGTTCTGTCAAGACTGGTTATTGGCTAGATTGCTGTCTCATTTCTGATCACTGAAGGTATAACTTAGAAATAACAAATTTACTAATTCAATAACAAAGCAGATATTTGCATAAAGTATAATACCTTTGGTGATGTTTTCTATATACAGTACAGGTTAGAAAAATGAAACTTGTTTGCATAGAAGTTAAAACTTAGTAAAAAAATAAGGGCTTAGGGAGGTGATAAGGAAGAAGGAAGATGGGTAGAAGAGGAAAAGGGTAGTGAAGTGTGAGAGCTACAGGTAAACAAAACCCTAGTATGCAGAAGTATAGTTCAATTCTTGTGGAGAAGGATGCTATTGTCAGTGCTTTGCAGTTGAATGGTTTGCAAGCAAGGGATAGGAAAAGTGAAGAAAAAAGAGAAAAAAAGAGGGTAAACAAATTAAAAAAAAACCTTCCTTGTTGAGAAGAGCGGATGTCTTCTGTTCTCTGTCAGTACACTGGGTGCTCCTCTCCAATCTCTGTTTCCTGATTTTTGTCTGCAGTTCTCCTGAAATAGTTAGTCTCATGTCCCCTCAGACCCTGGTTTGCCCAGATGTAACTTGGGATGGGAGATCTGGATCAGGGCAGCTGTTGCAGTGAGGTGAGGGCAGCTCCAGGTGTGTGAGGTAACCATTTTGGGTTGTCTGTGAGTTCTCTGAGCACAGCTATAGGATTAGAAAGCCCTTGTACTTTCAGAGCCTAAGATTTTCCCTGTTTAGGGAATTTGATGGCTGCTCTGGTTTGTCCGTGATGAGCTTTTCTTCTTTTCCCCTTTTCCACTGAGGCTTCCAGTTCAATACTTGATTTGGGGAGTAAGGGGTGAAAAACTGTCACTTGTGCATGTGCATACACTGCTGGGCTGGGCAGTAAGTTAAGGGCTCTAGCTAGCTGGCCAGCTCATCCTGGTGCCCTCCTTGTCTTGGTATAGAGAACTGGATGCTGCACTCTAGCCAGCTAGTCTGCTCACTTCCTATCCCTCCTTTGGCTAGAGACACCAGACTGTGTGGCTTCACCCCTCCTCAGTTTGGCTGGGAGCCTTCAGTCAGTCCACCTAGTCAAAGGTTTCCTGGTGTGTGTGGGGTCAGACACAGTCCACTTAACCACTGGATTTCTCAGAGTTTGTATGGATTATTTCACATGAGCTGATCTGGTCAGAGAAATAGCCCATTTTTTATTTGGATAGAGACACTGAGCTGAGTGGTTTCAGCTTACTCCCACCAGGTCAGTCTGGAAGTTTTCAGTCAGTCTGCTTAGCCAAACGTTTTCTCCTGTGCAGGGGTCATATTCAGCCTGCTTGGCCACCTGCAAGCTGAGCTGGCTTGTGCAGAATTCCTCAGGACTGAAAGTGACTAGTTCACCTGATTGGTTTACAGGCTTGTCTCTCTGGTATCAGAAGGAACTCAGGTCTGAGTCAGTCACAGTCCTGTGGCTCAGGTAAAACTCTTAGCCCTCTGTGTCAATGTTTTGCACACCAGGTTGTCCTTGTGAACAGGAAGCAACTCAGATCCAGGCAGGAAAAACAAAAATCCACCAACCAAACTCAGGTAGTAGCACTAGATGGAGCAGGTCTGATTTGGCACCATGCACTACAGAGGATTTGGACATTTAGCGGTTTAGTTAGAGGTTGGTAACTCTAACTACCATTTTCCTTGTACTGATAACCTCTTTTGTAGCATACTAACTTGCCCACATACCTTTGCAGCCATGAGCCTGAGGTTTTCTTTCAGATTTATGAAGACTTGGGGATGTTGTATCTGACAGTGATCCACCATCTTGTTTGCTGCCTACAATGGGGTTTTTCAAAAACCTCTTTTCTCTATACATTAACAAGAGTCCTACTAATACACCAAGGATATAATGTTCTCTCCAGTGTATCTTGGGCAATTTGTCTTAAGTTGCTATTAATAATTTATGTTAGCTATGAAAACAAGATGAGGGAAAAAACTTGAAAAATTTGGATATTAGAAAAAGTTGGGGGGAGTATCTATGAAGAAGGAAAATGGAGCAAAGCAGGAAGTTATGAGGGCAATGGAGAACAGATTCACAATTTATCAGGTGGTAGTCTGCTGCTTCATAACTACTGACATACAAAGACCAGTGTCCATAGTGATTCAGAAACAAAATTCACCTCAACCAAGGAGGCAACGAGGGATAGGATAATTTGCTTTGTAAGGTAAGTGCAATCCATGTGAGATAAAAACAGTGAAGAAAAAGCACAAAACCAGGGCACTGGAGCAGACTTTGGAAGATTCAGTTCTATATTTATTTCATCTCAGAACGCTCCATTTAAAATAAAACATGCTCAATTACTTTGTTGATAAGTTTTCCAATTTTCATAAGTATTATGTCTTAAGTTTTAACACCTAATCCAAATCAACTCACTTAAAATTTGAGCCTGTTTTCTCCTGTCTTTCTTTATTATGCACACAAGTTAATGGAATTTTGTCATCTTTTACCTGACTTCTCTAAGTCTTTCTCTTTCTTTGAAAGAGGGATTTAAAGCTGTCTTCAGAGCTGAGCTTTTACCTCAATGAAAATGGCAGCAATGTCCTCTTAATTTCTGACAAGAATGTTTTTAAAGCCTCACACATAAAACAACCACTTTACATAATGCCCATTTGCTGAGAAGAGAACGAAAGAAGTTTTCAGTAATGCACTTGATAGAGAGCTGGGATTTCTCTGAATATGGCCCCAGTAAACACAAAAGTAGTTGGTGGGGGATTAACTCATGCCCTGGTAGATGAAGTGAGGCTGCATGTGGAGGATTCAATTCTCTTTCAAGTCAAGTATCTGCTTTAAAAAGAGGGACTTTTGTGAGTGTGAGACGTTTCTCCAAGGACAGCAAAGGAGCTTGGGAAGCAGACTCGGTGCTCAGAGGGATGCTGGGATGTGACTGTTCCCGAGTGCTTTTGAACACACATGAAGAATATGTGCATCCACCGTCAGTTCAATAATTAATGTCACTTTTCCTACAGCTACTGTTAGAATAACAAGCACGGGCATCTCAAGACTTTAGAGGGATTTCGTTCAGGATGCTTTCTTCATAGCATGTTTTGGCATTGACTGCTATATCATTACATATCTCACAGGGATGCAAAGTGGAGACACTTTAAAAGTTGTGGGAAATTTTGTAAACTGCCCTCCCAACAAAGGAAGTGGTAGTAGACAATTTGACAGAATATTTTGCTCAACTTTTATCCATAATAAAAAAGAGAGCAAAATAACCTATTGATTCACATGGCATTGTAGATGAGAGCTAATTGAAGCTAGACAACTCTTTGCACTCGATGTGGGAGATGACTTTGACTTTAGAGTTATTTCACGCAAAACTTAAAATTCCTGGAAAGGAATTTACATCTGGAGTGTCTCCTGACTTCTAGGGAAATGCCGAAATTGAAGCAGCTTTGTGGAGATGAGTGCACACACACACACGTGTGCACACACACACACGTGTGCACACACACACACGTGCACACAAACACACACACGCACGCACACCCGCACATGCGTGCACACACATGTGCACACACATGCACACGCGTGCACACACATACTGTGGTTTTACTCAAGAATGTAGTTGCCCTCATGGAGGGAAGAAGAGCTGCCCTCTGGTATTTTTTTCTGGAGTTCTGTTTTTGGGAGTCTCTGGATCAAGGGTGGCTGCTTTTCACAGCTTCTCAAATTCCTTTGTATATAAAGGACATTTGACTTTGTATATGAGGGATGTAGTCTTCATACATGGCAAGTTACACATACCAGACCTGATTTCTACCACTCTTCAAATTTTTACCAGGTTATTAAATTAATTTTCCATGTTTTATAAGTGAAAAATAATTTACTTATACTTGTACCTTGATTTTTAATTTATGCCTCTTCTCCTTCATTGAAGAAGAACAGGATATCAGTTTTGAAATGTCTCTAAGTCACCATTTTTTTTACCACTGTGGTACGGTTTATTTCGTCAGGTCACACAATAGATCATGGAAACCAGAAATTAGAATCCAGATAACTGAAAATCACATATAATCACAAAGAGCCTAAGTAGCAAATCCAGATTCACTGATTTGGACCACACTCTATGTGCTGTTGACCATATGGCGAGTTCTCACCCAACTCTGGTTGAGTTGAAATTCATATACAGTAGGTGTAGAGTAACAACCAATTAAATCATGATTTCTGTGTACTAATTTATTATATTCCATGTTATAAACTATTCTTTATTCACTTACTTTCTGCATTGTTTGATACACTCACTTTTTCTGCATAAATTAGTAAACCTTAAACATATAATCTCTTCTGAATGGAGACAAAGTTGTCAACAACAGTCTCCTGCTGACTCAAGTAAGTCATTTCTCAAATGTCCCTTAGGCCTGTGCTGCCCATGGACAAGACATTTCCATTTATAAGCACAGAAACCCATCCTCCCCAGGTTGGGAGATAATATCATTTTTACATTTGTGGGTGTCTATGCAAGTAGAAAGACAAAAGCTATGTAAATGCCGGTTCTTTCTTTGGTACCTAAAATTCTGTTAGGCTTATAGCATCCTTTCACTGTGTGGCAAATGAAGAAAATATGAAAGCCAATTTTTAATTACAAGCTTATAGTTTTGGTTCAAAAGAAGTCTATAAATACACTTTCTCTGCTAAGAAATCATAGTCTAACATTGATATGGCAATGTCACTGCCACAAAAAGTGACCTTTAGAGTTTAGATAAACCTCTGGTTGTTAACCAACATTTGTTGCAAAGAATGGAAATTTTTATTTTACTTGTCTGTTTGCATAGAAGTTTTAAATACCTGTCACAGATACAGCATTTATTATTTAAATAAAGCCTAGCTGGGCTGATAAAAGTTATAGGGTAGAGCTCTCCATCACTGGGTTTATCTTTATGAGGAGACTTGTAAGTCAATCATAGAGATGGATAGTTAAAGCTGTATCGATTTCAATAATGTCTTAATGGAATGCAATCAACTTTGTATCATGCTTAATTCTTAAAATCTTGGTGCTAATATCACAATTGTTCATTAAATAACCTTCTTCTGTTTCTCTTTGTTTTTAAAATACCATAATTAATTTCCCCCTCCAAGCTGCATTTGTTGTTCCTCAGACCCCTTCTTTGTGCCTCTTTAGCAACAGTCTCAGAATCGTGGTGGACCATCCTGTGTTTAATTTGCTCTGACTGGGTTAGAATGAATACTGTTACATTTTAAGTCCTTTTTACCTTACTCTGCTGTTTTCTCTCATTTCCACATAAACTGGTGTTCAAGCTCCAAAATAGATCCTGTTATGTGGAAAGAGTCAATTAATTCATGCTTCAAGCTAATGAGATCAGCTCCATCCTTGGGCAGGATTTGTGGGCATGACAGTGAAGCTCCCCCTCTCCCATGGAATCTTCCCAGTTCAGCAAGCTGGTAGGCATTTGGAAATCTTTTCTGACATTCTATAAATGGCTTTTCAGCCTAGTTTGCCACACTTCCATGGTGTGAATTGTCCTTTTTAAAATCAAAACTGTGCTTGAAATATTTCTGAAAATGAGCTCAATATAAGCAGTGTTTAATTGAAGTTGGAGCCGCAGATCACATGCATTCTTCTGGATTGCCATCAGGGTGGTTAAAACAGCAGGCAGCAAACCTCTTTTTCACCTAAGCACCGATGAAAGGTACTGGTGGCATTTGTCACAAAGTCAGCCAATTGGGATGAAGCCATTCCTAACCGGCTTAACAATCACACATAGTACAATTTTGACCTACTCATTCCAGTAGTAATCTCATTTCAGTTCTCTTAGAAAATTAGCCAACCATCTGTTTTTAATCCCCAGATCATAGCAAGATTATGTTCTGCAAGGAGTCATGGTTTGCGATCCCCCGAGGCTGTGCTGCACTGGTTTGGCTTCCTCTCTTTATCTTCATCACTTATCCTGAAGTACAGCCGGTTCACAGTAGCACTGAATGCTGTGTTCACACATTGACCACAGTGTAGGGAAACTATCCCTGTGAGCAAATGCTGTCAGAGTTCCACCCGAACACAACGCCAGCTGCAGAGCGGATTCACTGCACCGGCCTGGGGTGGATCTTTGCCACTGGTCCACTGTGAACAGAGCTTCTCCACTCTGGGGAGGGGCAGGTGCATCTGCCTGAGCGCCGGCTTGCCCCTCCTGCTTGCCCGGTGCTGGCAATGGTCCCTGCTTCCCCAGCCCTCTAGGTACTTTCGTATATTTTTATTTAAACTACCACTCTTGAAATAAGAAGGAAAATCTCATTTCTCAAGGGTGTTCCCCTTCTTTGTGCTAATAACAAGAAAGCAGACCAACTCTTTAAAAAGAAGGAAAATAACACAATGACGTTCTGGATAAATCCTGTTCATAGTCTCTTCTCTGGTTGTTCATGACAAAAAAACATAGTTTAATATAAATTCTATAAGAGTTGTTTTATTCTTCGGGGACCATGAACAGCCTTTTCTGTTTCAAATGTTGGTAGCAAGGCTCCTGTGTGTACCAAGTCAAGCTTGGGTCAGCGTCTGGGACTCTGTGGATCTTCACAAAGCTTATCAGTTAGCCTTGGCCACAGAGATGTGGATCAGAACCTACTTTGAGGCTGGGTGTGGTGATGCATGTCTGTAGTCCTAGCATTAAGGAGGCTGAGGCAGGAATACCATGAGTTGGAGGCCAGGCTAAGAATGTCTGTTGCAATAGATAAAGAAAAAGCAGGCAAAGGATCAGTTAACCGATGAGCTGCTTTTGCATGCTAAACCAGGGTCAATATTTTGAAAGAAAAAAAGTTATAAACGTAGTGTAATAGTTAAGAAAGCAGGGTCAGAGGCAGGATGCCCGGGTTTAAACACCAGCTCTGTCACTTACTAACTGTGTGACCTGGGGACGTCATTTGACCTCCAGTTGGATGTAATCATTGTTACCTGACCGCTGTTCTCTCTTCAGCTTTCTTTTCTACACAAAAAGCCAGACAACTTCTTAGCAGACAAGAATTTAAAATGTCAGCAGTAAAATCTAGTGCACTTCAATGAACGCCAAAACCCAGGGTCCAGAATTTCAGCTGACTTTCACCTGGTGACACCTGGGAATGTCCTTTAGAAGACATCAGCAGAGCTGTGCGTGGAGAAGCGTGTCGGCCCCAGGGCACAGCAGAGGAAGATGGTAATGCAAGCATTTATTCTGGTTTCACTGTGGCTCCTTACAGACCTGCCCCTCGTGCAGTGTCGGGTCGACTCGCCCTTTTCTTCTGTGCTGATTTCTCTGGCTCTAGACCAGTGGGCAGAGCTGGGCGGTTTGAGACACTGACTGGTCACGAAGGACCCTGAACGCTGGTGTCTAGGAGGCTGGGGAACCCTCGCTGCACTGCCCCGGTGTTGGAGGTGAGATTGCAAAAGACAGATTTGTAACGAAGCTAAATGATTCTATAGGAAAAGAAGGTTTAGTAACGCACAGAATGGTTATTTGTGATTATTTTTCTTAGGATGTGGAAGTTTGGGACCAGGGTTGAATTACGAGGGACAACAGATCAAGCTGATCGCGTTCTGGACAGGAAGCAGATGGCAACCACAGTGGCCATGTGTTCTCCCCTCTGCAGGCTAGTTAAATTTTTAAATCATTTTGTAAAAAACACCAGAGTTTTATGTCTTTCTGAGGTTTCATGTGTCTTGGTTTATCCCTAATATATGGTGCAGTCCTGTTGAATTGAGCTTGGGCCAAGAGAGTTAGGGTGCAGAAGTTACGGCAGAAGGTGACTTAGCAAACACTTACTAAATGGGTACTTTTTACTAGACGTTCTTTTAGGCAGTAAAGAATAAGATAAAAACAAACATCTGATTTTCAGCAAGTTAATAGTTTTTAACAGAAGTGTGTATTGTGTAAAACAGTTACTTCAGTACAAAATGACACCTATGATTTATTGAAGACTTAGAACTTCTCTGAAATACTCCTCTCTGCTACAGCCCCTGTCGTCATTGTGGTGTCAGTCGCTTACAAATTCACCCAGACTTCTTCATGGACAATGACCTTGTCCTCAACATCCAGGGTCACACCCTGTGATAGGAGACTTTATGTGTCAGCTTGACTGGATGTGGGTGGATAGCTGATAAACATCATCTCTGGGGGTGTTCAGAAGAAATTAGCGTTGGAATGGGTAAAGAAGGTGCCCAATGCAGATGGGTTTCCTTCAGTCCATTGGTGGTCCAGCTACAGCAAGATGGCAGAGGAAGGACACATTTTGTCTCTTCTTGAGCTGGGATACTCGCTTCCTCCTCCCCTCAGACCTCTTGCTTCTCCAACCTTTAGACACGGTATTTACACCTCTCCCTCCTGCTCCACTCTTGGACTGGTTCTCCAGCCCTTATGGCACTTGTTCTCTTGCTGTCCATGGCTGTGCGAGTGAATTCTAATAGCGCAGCTCTCTCTCTCTCTCTCTCTCACACACACACACACTATTGGTTGTGCTTTTTGGAGAATCCTGTCTAATAGAACCCCGATATTTGTCTTTGGTAGTTGTGATGTCATCATAAAAATACCAATTTCAAGCATCTTATATAAGATCGTCACTTGGATCTTTCCAGCTCTTTCTGTGGTGCTCCCACGTCTCTGATGCTCTCAGGACTGTTGAAGCTTTGCCTCCTTCCGTCCACGTGGGACACTGTTCCACCACGACCGACTGTGAACCATTGCTTTCCTTGTCTAGCTGAGAGTGGCTTTGTGCTGTGTTGTGTGTTCCTGGACTCCCCTCCTTCCTCTCACTTGACAAAACTCTGCTTAGAGGGAACTCTGCTTTATGTTATCCTGGAATCAAATTGCTGAATATGGCTGAAGGGAACATGACACAACCAGCCTTACCGGATGGATTAAATTTATGACCTGACAACTTAAGAGAGCCCTCAGCCCTTCTGGCAAGCCAACTATATTTCTCTACTAAATTCATTTTCTTGCTTTTTGAGATACTATTTTACACTTTATTCTCTCTTTAAGAACTTCTAATACTTTGTGCCTTATCGCTAGTCCCAGATGATGACAGGGAGCTCAGAGGAGCTTGGCCTCCACTTCCCATAGCCAAGTTGGCCTCTGTCTCTCTCCTCATTTCTTCTTTCCTTCAGCTTCCAGATGTGAGTATCTCTGCTTCTCCCTCCAACGAGAGGCTAGTCGTTTATCTGCTCAACCTCGGTCTCATTTATTTACCAGAATTCTCTGCAATTGTGATATTCCATATCTCACTTTCCTCCTCTAGCAGGCTATTCCCACTGCGCACAAACATGGTGCAACAGTTTTCGTCTTGTAAAGAAACCCTCTCTCTTCACTTTATTTTGCCCTCCTCTACCTTTCTATTTTTCTGCTCCACTTGGTAGAAAAATTCCCTGAAAAAATTGCCACACTTGCTTTGTTCGTTTCCTTTCCTCTCATTGTTCTTGCAAAATGAACTTCAATCACTGTTTCCTCCCCATCTCTGCCCTAAAGTTCTGTCCTCACAGCCACCCCTGACCTCCAGGTGCTAAAATTAATGTGGCTCTTTGTGTTCCTTTCATTCCTCCTCTCAGCAGGGCTGCAGCTCTTCACCTGGTCTGGACACCAAGCTTTTCTTCTGTTTCACTGCTTGTTTCCCTGCCTGTCTACATATTCTCTCTAGATGATTTCACCCAGTCTGTTGTCATTATATAAAGTCTGTAGGCTGACGGTTCATAAATTTATAATTCCAGGTTCAGTTTCTCCTGTGTTTCAGACTCATATATTCAGTTATCCACTTGACGCCTCTTTGATACCTGATATGTGACTCAAACGTGGCATGTCCAAAACAGAGCTGTTTAGTTTTTGGCTAGTCTTCCTGTCCATCTTCCTTGTTTCCTCTTAGCTTATTTCTATGCTTCCCTAGGTGCTCAGAAATCTGAGTGATTTCTCTCCTATATTTAATGACTTAGATACTGTGTGTGGCTCACTTGAAATCTATTGCAACCCAGCTGCTTCTCTCGCAGGCACCACTAACTCCCTTGCCCACATATGGAACTATTGGAATTTTTCTTACGCCATGTCTCTGAGTTGACTCTTGCTGGTTGCCATCCTGTCACCATGCATCAATGACAGCAATGTTTTGAACATGCTTACGTGTTTAGGGGACAAAATTCTTCCCTCCTAGAAATCATTCAGCATTGAGGGAATGGTTTGCACAGATGATGAAGAATTCTGATCAAGGGGTCAAGGTCTTGGTCTACATCCAAAATTCAGCAGAATAATTTGTATTTATATTTTAAATTACAACTACATATTTAATGCATGTGCACACATTTTATCAATCTGCTCTTAATAATTGTTTTTGTTTCCATTGAATGTGGATTAACGTGAAGAGAAGGGTTTCTTTTTCATATCATGAATGACCAGTTTGACCAAGAAAAGAGCATTTCCTTACGAAATCATGTGATCAACCTCCTTGATGATAGATACACAGTATTCCATTACACGTATGGGCCAGATTGAATCTTTTTCTTGGTGGATATTTTGCTTGTTTCTATGTTCTACTATAAAAATAAGATGTTAGTAACATCTTTGTGCATAAGTTGTAGGCCGTATGTGTTGTTATCAGGCAAAGGCAGGCTTTTTAGATCCCTGTAGTGATGCTCTTGAGTATTTGTTTATAAGCCTTGTAGAAAAGGATGGGCCCAGTGTTGTGGGTCCATTTGAGAAAAGAAAATTGTGGGCTGTTTCATGTCATCCTCTGGCCTATTATTAATAGTAGTATTTTTACTGTTTCTGTGTATTCTCCCTCTTCTTACACCAATGCTCTTTGCAAAGAGGGCAGTGATGTGGTATCTCAAAGATTTTTGTGGGATTCTGAGAGCAAAAGAGGTCCTTTATGGCCTCACTACACTGGTGGTCAGAGGTGACTTGGAACATGAGAGAGAGAAGCAGGTGTGGGTCCTGGCACTGGGTCAGGAGCTCCCCCAGCCTCCTTAGGAGGAGCTCTCAGGGTCCCCAGATCTACACGTCTAGGCAGGAAAGGAGAAAGTGGTAGTTTTTGTTGCCTGCTAGGAAGACTGGGGTCAGTTCTCTGGCCTTCTTCAGTGGAACCTGAGACCATAAGTAGTGAGATGAGTTTTTGTGCAGTTAGGTTGATCTATACCATCAAGACCCTTGCAGGGTAGGGAAGGGGAGAGGGGGAGAGCTGGAGTAGAAAGGCCTTGAAAGACACTGGGAGAGTCCAGAGAGAGAGAGAGACAGAGAAAGAAGATTTTGGCTTTCTGCAGCTCCTGAATATTTCTTAGATCCTACAATAAAGATCTAAATTGCTTTGTTTTTTAGCTGCCAGACTCTGATTTATGATGCCATCCTGTGGCTTGCTTCCAGACAAAGTGTAAATTGGTCTGAGCTGGTTTGGGATCCTATTTTTACTAGGAATATTTATCCTGGTGACTACAGATTTAAGTGGGGCAGAAACTCAACCAGTGTTTGTTCTGTTGTTGTCATTGGGACTGGACTGATGACACCTTAAGACTGATACGATCAAGGGATGCATAATTTCAGAAATTTACAAATTGTTAAAAGAAGTATGATATGAATAAAAGCCTATATTTTCAATTTAAATTAAACCTTTAGTGCATTTTGATGAATATATTTATAAAAGTGAAGAAAAATAACAGCGATTTTAAAAAAAGGTTCTAACTGAAGTCAGCTACTGACACATCATTCAGAATTATGACCTGTTTAACCAAGTGATATTCGGAACGTTTGAGGGGAAAAAAATTAATGTGCATAAAGAAAAAAAATTCACAGGAGAGCAGCAGATAAGTAGCCAAAGACTTTACTATTTCAGTGATGACTGCAATTAAGTGTAATTATTTTTTAAGAAATCAGGTGCCTTGGTAAAATGCCTATTTAATTTGCCTTTAAGGGAATAAGGCTTTTAAGAAAGGATCCAGATTTAAGAAGTAAAAGAAACAACTGTGCCGTGGCTTCATAGCAGATTAACAATGAAAATGGGAGTTTTGGGAATTTTGATTGTCCCGTTTGCTGTGTCTTGGTGACATTATATGTATTTGAAACAGTGTGAGGCAAATAAACCCAATGCACGATTAGAGTGTTAAACACCGAGCTGCAGACAGGGACGACTTGTTTTCTCTAAGATGCAAATATAGACAGCCTGCCCTGGGGACCTCCGTCACCTGGAGTATCCAAACAGCCCAAGTGAGTTGAGATGAGTCTGCTTTAATAGTTTGGAACAACCGGTCTCTGAAATGTCACGACTAGAGATTTTACTGTGTCACTTAGGGTGAAATAAAACATGAAGGGATTTCAGGAGACACTTGCCTGTGTGTGGGATGTGACAGGAGCCTGCGGTCAGTGACGACCTGTGGCTGGCGTGGTGCACTTTGTCATGTCAGTCTGCCTGGCTGTCACTCTTGATCCTCTCCCTCCTCCTCGGAAATGCACCCTCCTAAATTCATACTGGATTCATCGTGCAGGTATCTGACATTGCTTTAAATACTGTTTGGAAAAAAAACAACAACAGAAAATTGAGCTTACCAACCTGTTTTAAAAGTAAACACGAGTGACCATTTTGTTGTCTATGTGTCACATGACATCGTTATATACTTTAAATGTACACAGTAAAATTCATTTAAAAAATAGACAATGAAAAATGGTAATTGATAGGAAAAAAATTTTAAATGTAGGTGTAAGATCTATAGAAACACAAGTGAAATAAGATCCACTGGCCAGCTATTAAGGGACGTCCACAAAGTTGGGAGGCAAGATTTGGGAACATGAGAACAGTCGAATAAAGAGGTAACATTTTTTATTGTCCAGTGTGGGGAAGGCGCTTGTAGGAATCAGAGGCAGAGGATGTGTTCTGACCAGAAGCAGTTAGGAAACGTTGGGATTTACTGGGTGCTGATAGGCAGGACCTCTGTCAAAGTGAGGAAGCGGGTGGCTTTGCAGAGATGGGCACTGCAAAGCCAATGAGGGGACGTCCCTTTCCCTGTGACAGCAGGCAGCAGCTGCTGATGAAGTGAGCGTGTTTGGGTTGATGCCCTGCTAAATGGGTTTTAGGCCAGATGTTCATCTTTGAGTTCGCTTCCTACCAACAGTAAGAAGGTGTGAGTGCCATGCCAGAGGAAGAAGAGGCAGCCACAGCCATGCAAGGAGCAGTTCCTGGCTGTTAGGAGGGCTGGGCTCTGGTCTCTGTGCTGTCACTAAAGTGACATTTGTGAAATGAAGTCATATTGGGCAGGACGTCCTTAGAGGTCCCTTCCAGCTTGGGATTCCATGAGTTGGTGCTGAAGCAAGGTTTCTGGGAGGGCAGACTGTCCCTCAGTTTTGAATTTGTGCTGTCCAATTGTCCGCCTCCTCTGAGTGACAGAGAAAGGAGCTGCTGGTCTTAATCTGGAGGACAATGCCTTTCTTGTGGGCCACATTAGACTAACTGGTCTGTTGTGTCTGGAAAGCTGGCCTGAGAGATTTTTCTTTCGGTCACTCTGCAAGAAGAATGAGGTCACCGTTCCTCTTTTATAAGAAAACCCTTTGAGAGTTGATGTTTCAGAGAGTCAAACGATTTTGAAAAGCCTGGAGTACATTATTCTTATCATGGCTTAGCAGGTGTCCCTAGGTCAGAAGGATCTGTAAATATTTAATGTGAAACTTGCAAGGATTTGTCTATCTTTTCCTCTTAAACTAGTTACATCCTTAGCATTTATTAAGAAATATATATTTGGGCTTATAAAACTTTGTGATCTTAATTTGGCTCTACTGTCAGCATCAGCTCACATTTATTAAACCCCCACTGCTTCCCTGGCCTTGGTTATGCACTGGGGACTCTGCATATCAAGGCTTCCTTCCTTCAAGGTCCCTGCAATCATCCTGTTATTGTTAGAAATTGGAACCAAAGCTGTGGAAAATAGTAACATCCAATGACACGATAGGTCACTGCAAGGTTTATATTCTTTTATTGTCACTTGATACACTGCATTTATTTGCATACATACAATTATCTTATTATAGATTCATTTTCTTCTCCTGTTATTTAAAGGTGACAGCTGTAACTAATTTGGGTATCAGCCACTTGCTGTGGGGTGTACTTCTCTATAAAACTTTATTCTAGAATCTGGACTAGATCTGAAATTATTCAAAAGTAAATACATTATCCTTAAGTTGTCATATACCATGGTAGCCTCACAGAAATAAACACGGAAAGCAAAATGAATGATTTGGGATATGCAAACCCTGAATTTGCCCCGAGTACTGCATCTGACCCGGGAAGGTTGGAGAAGATGGAGGCACTGTGAGCGGTGGGGACTCCTCTCACTTGTACCTTTGTGCATTTGTGAAGAAACGGCTTTCATTCAGGTTCCAAGCATCCAACGGAACAAGACCCGCGTGTGGGGGTGGGGTCGTGCCCTTACCTCGGTTGAGGGTACCAGAGGAATGTCATTGCCTCTGTGTGTGAGATGTAACGACAGAACTCCAGGACCATTTTAAGATTCTGCAAATGACCACCATGCTTACCACCTTGATGACATCATTCTTCTGAGGCCAGTGACCACTATTCGAACAGTTGAGTCTGATGGCTTTTATTTTTTTATCTTTGTTGAAATCATTTCTTTGAGGCACTTTGAGAATCTTGGACATTTTTCCTTTTTAAAAGGAAAAAATTTCACCTCTTTAAAAAGCTCTGGCTCTTATAAAAATGATAGGAAATATAGCTGAGAAAAATTTAAGAAGATAGTCACTTATAATGTTACTATTCAGAGGAAAAGCCAGTCTTTTCTTTCAAAACATATATATCATTTAAAAATGGGAATGGGTTACACTTTTAGCAATGCATATAGCATTTTCCATGATATCAAATGTTTGCAATACGTGCAAAGTGAACAGCACAATTCAGATGTGTGCAAAAGTGCTATTTCAAACTGCATGGTCTCTTCTTTTTTTTTTTGGTTTAGCAGTAAAAAAACTTCATAAGGAGGCATCACGTTATTCTGTTTCTTCCAAGTTTAACTCAAGCACTTTCAGGTGGTCAAAGTCAAGTACACCATTGGTCTAAACAACTGGGAAAGGTGTTGTCAGGTGATGCCGTCTTCGTGTGACTATCATGGAGTGCAGCAAACAAACTGAGATGGCTGTGATGTCACTGGGCCATCTCCTGAGGCCACCATCATTTTGGTCACCATCATGGTTGACCAAAAGGTCGTTAAGTGATGCAAGACAGTACTGCCACCTCACGTACTGCTCAAAATTCACTCTCCAAACCTCTTTGCACCTCCCTGTTCTTTCTTTCCCAGTCCAGTACACTGGTTTGTTTCCAGCCAGTGGTTGGTGACAGGAGGGAGCCTGAAAGTTGAGTATATGGGTAAATTAAGGGTGGTGGGTAGGTTGTACCTCCCCTCAAGAGTTCCTGTTTGCTGCTGCATGTTACTAGTGTCTTTGGCTGGGTTGGTATCTGGCATGTGGATGGTGGATGCAACTGTGGTCCAAGGCCACTTGGGTATGTCCACTGTCTTGAAGGAGAATGACTCTTGTCCTTCTGTCATCTCTGTGTGACTGCTGGTGCCTTGCCAGGGTCCTGGAACACAAAACCATGTCCTTGCTGGGCTCCCATGAGGTTCCAGAAGCATCTTGGCTCTGACTTTCCCGCTCTCACCTCAGGGAATTGTGGACTCCAAGACGTCCATTGGAGGTCCCCTCCCTTGGTGCAGTTGCTGGCAAGTTGTCTGATACCTCTGAGCAACACACAAAAGTCCACAGCTTTTCCCTCATTGTGCCTCTCTGAAATTTTTTGGGATCAGCTTCTACGTTTTCCAACTGTAAGGGGAAATACTGAGAGGCAGGTCTGGGATAAGAGAAAAGGACGATTCGTGTCACTCTGTTCTGTCTCTGTCATCCTCTTTTCCTTCCAGGTTTCCCTATTGTCTTTAAAAGACTCATAAACCAGTTCTGTCTGTTTGTGCTACCAGAGCAGCAAAGTCTGACACTAAAGCAGGACCTCCTTTGCAGTTAGCCTTCTCAGCTGTCCCCAGCAGGGATGGATTACAGGTGAGACTAGAACCTGTGCATTACACACTGGAGAACCTTGTGCGAGGCTCTGCATGATTTCAATTGCTGCAATTGCTGCAGGGTGGTGTTCCATGATGGGCCAGCTCATGGTTTGCAAATTCTATTTACTACGCCCCTTATTTTTGATTGTGAACAAAAATAATTTTGTTCTTGGGTTTTTTGAGTTCTACAAGTCATGCCTCCTATTTTAAAAGTTATGTCCTCTCTAACATTAAAAAATCTCTACTTTAGAAAAATCCTTCCTGTCTCTTTTCTCTTCTGACCACAGACGTGGTTCAGGATCTTTGTCTAGTTTCCTTTCATCATGGCCTCTTCTCTGGAAACCCCATCCAGATTTACAGGTAGAATTCCTGAATTTTCTGGTCTTAGGCGCTCTTCTAAGTTCCAACCCCATATCGAAAGTGTTTGCTAAAGACTTCACCTCATGGTAACTCTGGCTCCTTTCATTTGAAGGATGAGGACTCAATAAATTGCCTTGTTATTGCCCAGCAAGATCAAGGTCGAGTGACCAGGACACTTTGACATCGCTGTTTCTCACTGCGGACTTTTCACAAGGCTGAGTGATGTTTGGCATCGCTGTTTTGACCCTGTAGAGTGCTTGTGGCCTTCATCCCCAAAGGTTAACACACGTGAACTAAGCAATGAAACGAATGAGCTTAGCAGCTCGTTAGGCCAGTGCTAGGGAACGGAAAAGCTTGGGATCCGGAGAGAACTGTAACGGTCAACAACCACACGACAGAACCCACAGCATCTAAAACAACACCCGCCACACAGGAGGCAACCAGCACCATTTTTCACCTCATAAATTGAGGGTGCAAAACTCAACACTGACCACAGATGGAAGTAGACATGCTAACATTTATGACAAATAAATGATGAATGAATCAAATACATATGATACAATGTAGACCTATTTATCATCACTGAGAGAGACTGGACTTGGAAGAAATCATGCCACAAAAAAATAAAACAGTGAAAATAAGGAAAAAATGGGGCATGGTGGTGCACATGTGTAATCCCAGTTACTTGGGAGGCATAGGTAAAATAATCATGGTCTGAAATGCCAGACTTCCATCTGAAAAACAAACTAAAAGAGAAAGGGCTGGAGATATGGTTCAAGTTGTAGAACCTCTGCTTACCAAGCATGAGGCCCTGAGATAAAATCCAAATATAACCAAAAAAAAAAAAAAAAAAGAAAAAACCCAAATCAACAAAACAGAACAAAACTACCCTCTCCCATCACAATGACATACGTCATGGTTAGTCATGTGAAATGTAAAAACAAAGATGGTTGACAATTAGAATTTTAATATGGAATTTAAGTGAAAAATGACCTTATAAGAAAGTTTGAAATTGATGGCACACTATATAGAAAATTGATTAAATAACCAGATTTTTTTATTGTGACATTTTCTCCAAATAATGCTTTCTTTTGAAATTCACTGGCATGCGTGAGTTTGATGAAAATGAAAATAGGCATGCCCCATTGGGAAAACAGTGGTGAGGTTGATTTTTTTAGGCAAAGGGACAATTCCAGACAGCACTTGAAGTTCAGCTGGGTGAGTGGGTCATTTGTCCAAAGAGCAAGGACGTGACCAGGTAAGCTAGTGGGAACACTGAGTCCTCATGTAGACAATACCAACAAAAGCCAGGGAGAGCCGTGGACAGAGTCCAGGGAGATGGTGGACAGGTCAGGTATGTGGAAAGCAGAGATGATGACACCATCTCAACTTTATGAGACTAGAAGTGAAGTACTGGGGCTGAGGCTAACTAACTCTATTGTCTCAAGACAAATGTGGCTGGAGAATCGTTTCAGACTAATCAAATAGTGGGCTCAACTGTGGGAAGTGGGAAGTCGTAGACAAAGAATAATCTCTACAAGGAGATTATCATACTATGTTGTATGATAATTAATCTCGATGGTCTGATAATTAGTTACTTTGTGCAAAAAAAATCTTTAGCATCTCTGAACTCTGTTTGTATACATCTTACAGTGAAATTTTATTCTCAGGAATGAGGAAATGAGACAGTACAGGTTGCTAAAAGTGACACCACTATTCGTTGTGCTTGTATTTATTTCTGCACCTGTTGAATTTCCGTGCTAGAGGTCAAGCTAATTGAGAATGCCCTTCCAACTTGACTTAAGTCAGAATAGTAATGGTAACTAGGGATGGTATTTGATTTTTCTAAGTATCAAATCCTTCCTCATAAAAAATAAGTTGGAAATAACAAAATTATTTGAAAATTACTTGGAAAACAGTTCTGAAAAAATAAGTATAATTATTTCCCTTTTTTCTGAAATTGAATCAGGAATTATACAAAAGATAGTTGCCTTCCAAGTCAACTTTGAAGAAAATCACTCTTTTTTTTTTGTAATCTAAGTTTTGGTATGTTCCTTAAAAATAAAACGAGATAAGTAAAAAGAGACCAAAGATTGAAAAAAAGATTATTGGTAACTTTCCCTCTTTGTTTTTCCTGTATTTATCTAAAATTTCTGTAATGAGTAAGTGAGCTTTACTCTCAGATTTAAAAGTTACTTAAAACCCAGGGCCGTCATCTACTTTACCTTCCCCTAACAACTTTTACCAAAGTCGTTAGGAGAGAACTTCAGCTGATGTAATCTAAGGCCCTTATTGCAGTTTTGCATGTGAACACATTTTATGACTATTTTAATAGATATAATAGTTCACCTTCATACACAATGTGAAGAAGACTATTCTAGATACTATTTTAAAAAGTACACTAATTAGATGGCATGTACTGTAGCCCACTGTTCTGGGGCTTGCTAAGGTGGACAAGGAAGAAGCTAGAGGTCACCCACTCACACATCTTGGGATTATATTTCTTTTCTTATAGGTGTTCCAGCCTCCCTCACACCCTGTGCAGCAGAACACACTTTCCAGAGCTTGGAGCAATCACTTTGTACTTCTGCAATTGCAATCTTCAAGCATATTTCATTACACACAATAGAAGATACGATTTTGAAATGAAGTCATACACGTGCATAAAATCTGATTATACACCTATATGTTCTTGTAAACTGTTTATTACATAATATTGGAAGGTATTCATTCATTTATTAGTTTTCACACTAAACCTTTGTTGAGCCCATCTGTAGGCTAGATATGGTTCATATTCTGAGTATATAACAAAATACGAACTTCTACCCATGTGGAGCTTACGCTGGAGTGAGAGAGATAAGCTACAACCAAGATGAGAAAACGAAATTCACATTAAAATAATGGCAGTATGTATTAGAAGGAAAATACAGCAGGAAACAATATATGGAAAGGCATGGAGTACTGGACTTCGGTCTTAAATAGGATGGTCAATTCTCACTAAGAAGATGCTGTTTGAGCAAAAGCTGGAAGGAGGTGACTCGTAGGCACATAGGCAGAGAAGCAGTGGTGTTGAAGAGCCTGGGGCTGGGCCAGGCCTGGTGCTCTTATGAAGCAGCAAAAGAGCCATGTTGATTAACTTGGATAGACATGGTGGTGACAACCTGAGAAAGGTCTCTGCTAAGTCATTTAAATTTTAATTTCTTTTTTCTTGGTGAAAAGGGAAGCAAATTCAGCAGATGTGAAGTTCAGCAGATGTAAAAGACCAGTGAATAGTTCGTGTGGAGGGAGCATAAATAGAATATAGAAAGGTTGTTGAAAGACAACCTTCATTCAGAGATGAAGCACACAAAAGATCCTGGGCTCTCCAGAAGATTGGTGGTGCTGAGTGGCAGAGGTAGAGGTGTGGTGTGGACCAGGGCTAAGATTTACACTGAAGTGAAAGGGGCAAGAGAGTTGAGGGTGATGGAAAAAAAGGAATTATAGTAAGTAACCATGAAAATCCAATTAGGTAAAAAGGACTGGAAGGATTGAATTATAATTAGTAACCATGAAACTCCAGCTAGGTAAAGAGGGAAGGAAGGATCTGAGGAAGGCAAGGAGCTGTCTAAAAGCAGCTGAGTAGATTGACTGTCAATGCACCGAGCAAAGACTGTCAGTAGCAGAGCTAGAGGCCATGAGCTGGGATGGGAGGAGGTGGAGGAGAGGGTATGGGGAGACTTGAAATTGAGATTTTAGAGGGTTTGCCTTATTGCTAGTGACCAGGTTTTGGGTGTGACCCTGGAAATGAGTGGCTGGGGGTAGAAGACAAAATCAAGGGAGTGAGAGGTTCAGACACAGATGGCTCATTTACACAGATGCCAAAATCACGTGAATCACAGGCAGTGTGGCCGAGTGGGACAGCACTGTGGTTAACTAGGACTATTGCTTGTGACCAACTGGGATTCATCCCAGCAATGCAGGATGGTTAAACACAAGCAAATCCATAAATGTGCCTCAGACCTCAACAAAATGAAGGGCACGAAATATATGCTCATTTCAATACATGAAGAAAATGTACTTGATAAAATTTAACATCCAGTTATGATAAAAGTGCTGAACGAATCAGATAGAGAAAGAATGACCCTCATCATAATAAGATCCATCTAAAATAAGCCAACAGCTAATGTAATACTGAATGGGGAAAAGCTGAAACTTTCTAAGATCAGGATCAAGAAGAGAAAACCCACTTTCACCACTTTCATTCACCACAGTGCTGGAAGTCCTAGGGAGAGCAGCCAGGCAAGAGAAAGAAACATAGGGCATCCAAGATGGAGAAGAATTCAAATTGTCATAGTTCACAGATGACATGATCTTATAACACTAAAGACTCCCCAAACTCCATCAAAAACCATAGAATAAATGAATTCATTAAAGTTGCAGGATCCAAAATTGTCATGCAAAAATCAGTAGAGTTTCTATATGCTAATAGCCAGTGATCTGAAATAGAAAGCAAAAAAAAAAATGGCTACAAATGTTTTAAATACTTAGGAATATATTTAAAGAAATGACATATCTCTCCAAATACAAAGAGATGAAATAACTTTCCAGTGCAAATGATAAATCATAGATGACAGAAATTGAAGAGGACATTTAAAACATCCTGTATTCGTGATTGGAAGAGTCCACATGTCAGGATGTCCACACTATTTCAAACGATCTGCAGATTTGATGCACTCTCTATCAAAATACCAATACAAATTATCACAGAAATAAAAAAATGATCCTGACATTTATATGGAATTACCACCAAAACAAAACTCCCACTAAAAACCCCACCAAATGCCCAAAGCCATTCTGAGCACAAAGAACAAAACAGGAGGCACTAAAGCACTTGATTTGAAAATATACTCCAAGGCTGTACCAATTAAAACAACTTGGGACTGGCGGAGAGGCTCAAGTGGTAGAGCGCCTGCCTAGCAATCATGATTCCCTGAGTTCAATTCCTCACCCCCAAAAAAAACCCCAACCAGGAATTGGCTAAATGCAGACAGATAGACCGAGGGAACAGAACTGACAGCCCAGAACACAACCCACACATCCACAGGCAGCTGACCTTAGACAAACATACCAAGAACACACACTTGAAAATCACATAAGGGAGATGCTTAGGATGCTGGTGTGGAAAATAATTGTTTTGCACAAGCCCCCATCCCACCCCCAAGCACTGGAAAGAAAAGCAAAAGTGGACAGATGGGATTATACCAAAGTAAAGAACTGCTGTCCAGCAAAGGAAACATTTGGTAGAGTGAACAGACAACCTTCAGAATGGAAGGAAACATTTCACAAGGGATTGAGATCCAGAAAATACAGTGATTATAAAACCTCAAATGAATAACTTGATTAAAGATGGGCAATAGACCTAGACAGACCTTTCTCAAAGGTAGACATGCCGATGGCCAATCAGTATCTGAAAAAGTGCTCAAGTCCACTGATAAACAGAGATGCAAATCAGAACCACAGTGAGATCCTACCTCACCCCAGGAACAATGATAATTATCAAAAAGATGAAAGAAAGCAAGTGCGGGTGAGGATGTGGAGAAAAGACAACCTTGCACACTGTTTGTGGGAACAAGAGTTAGTACAGCCATTGTGGAAAACCAGCATGGACATTCACCAAAATTTAAAAACAAGATTAGCATGTGATCCCCAACCATCCTTAGGAAATGAAATTAGTATTGAGAGACACCGGCTCTGAATACTAATGACCCATGCTCATCGTAGCAGTATTCACAACAGCCAAGAAAGAGAAACAACCTGGGGGTCCATCAGCTGATGAATGAATAAAGACAATGTGGCACTTATACACAATGGAATACAATTCAGCCATAAAAAGGATGAAACCCCGTTAATTGCCACAACAGGTTTAGAGATCATTGTGTTAATCGAAGCAAGCCTGGTACAGAAAGACAAGTACCACACGATCTGAGCCACGTGTGGGAACTAAAATGGTAGACCTCACAGATGCTGAGAACAGAAGAGTTTCCCAGAGGCTGGGAAGATGGGGGTGGGGGTAGCAGTAGCTACAGGTGAAGTTCGGGTGTGCCCACATGAGACTGGAGAGAGCAGTGATGCATTGTGTATTTCAAAACTCTGGAGAAAAGTATTTTGAAAATTTTCACAATAAGGGAGTGATACATTTTTAAGGAGATAGATATGTTTACTTGATTTTAACAGTATACAATGTATACATGTATCAAAACATCATGCCATCCCACTCATATGTATGACTGTGTGTGTTTGTGCTATCAGTTAAAAATAAATTCCATTAAAGACTGTGCAGTTTTTCATGAAAGTAGAAGGGAGAATATTCGGGATGAGTCAGGGCATCATTTGGAATGGATGGGGCTCAGGAGAAGATAATGGGATGCATATGACCAAAGTGCACTATGTCCATGTATGAGATGTCATCATTAAACTCATTATTTTGTACAATCACGCATGCTAACAGAACGAATAGAAATCGTAAGTTTTTGTTCTGTGCATTAATGATATGACTGCTTTGTTTTATTTCACTGTAGTTTTGGTTGGCCCAATGCTTGCAGGTGTTGTGAGGTGCATGTGGTTCTGCTCAAGCCTTTCCTTGCGTGATGAGTGCTGTTGGCATGGCTGATTTCATCTGAGGGAATGCTGGTGCCTTGCCTGGAATCCCCAGATTTGTTCTGTGTTTTCTGCAGAGCCGGGGCTGGGGTGAGGCATCAGTGGCCATCTAGAATGCAGAAAGAGTTATTCACTCTGGGGTCACAAAAAGTATGTCTCGTTAAATCTGCGGCCTGGCACCTCTCCCACCTCACCATATACCTGTCCCTGCCAAAAACCACGTCAATCCATTTTGGAGTTCTCAGTGTGTTGTGGGGTCAGGTTCATGTCACCTTTACTGCCAGTGGCCCCAAGGCACAACCGTGCGAGCCTTCTGAGCAGTCTCCCGTTGAGTCCTCTCCCATTGAAGGAACTCAAAGCCAGTTCCAGAGGTTGGTGATGTAAGGATTTGGGCTCCTGGGCAACCTGGCTTCTGGATTGTTCATAGCTCATCACTTCCCCTCAGCTCAATGTTCTTTTAAGTTCTTCGTTTCAGATTCTTTTCATTTTTATCACACATCATCAATGCATTAAAATGTTATTTACCTAGAATTTAATTTTATTGTAGAAGACTTAACCTTTGAAATATGTAGCCAATGGGAGTCTGAAACTGTGTTACCTAATTTCTCTAAAGATTATTTTTATCTTGCATTTCACTAGCAAAACCATACCTTAAAGTTTTTAATAGCAGAATTCATTTTTCCAGATTGATTGGTAGAATAGAAGCTGAAATAAGTATTTACCAAAATGATTAGTTTGACCTTCAATAATGGGATAATTTTATTTGACTCATTCAGTGTTGCAGACACTCAGAATAGTTAAGTGCTTGGTGATTTTCTCTCCTGCTTGGGATTAAGGCCCTGCTACACGGACAGCCTGACCACGCTTGGAGAATGCTGATTCACCTTCGTACAGGACTTCACTCACAAATGAGGTTTCTGGACGTGACATATGCCCCGAAGTCAAGAAAAATGAAATGCAAAAGTCTTAACAGCGTGAACTAGAGAGTTACAAGTTCACACTAAACCTACGGTGAGCAAATACTCTAATTATTAATTAAATGCTCTACTTTGGCAATAATAGGAATGAGAAATAGCTGAGTTAATTAAGAAACCAAATGTACTTTTGTTGGAAGACTTGAATTGTTAGAAGTCGACAGGATGAAGAAGTCTAAAGTGATCTTTTATCATTTAAAGGCAAAAGCGGAATCAATTGGCTTGACTTTAGTTCTGCTTAATAACAGCATAGCCTCTCTGGGCCCCCAGTGTCCGTCCCTACAGGAGGCATTGGACAGAAGGTCTCCACAGTGTCCGTGGGCAGGTGCTCTTTGTGCAGCCTGTCTTACAGGTGTCCCACGCAGTGTTCGTAGCCACAGACAGGTAGGTCTGGGCTGGAATCAAAGTTCTGCCACCACTACTTGGATTAGATCCTAGCAAAGCTAGCTTTAGCTTCGATGTAAGAAAATGGAGATAACAAGGATACTCACCTTACAGGCTGCTTGAGCATGCATGCAAACACTGGTTATATTCTTAGCAGAGTGGTGTTTGCATAGTGGATGCTGAATAAATATATTAATTTTTTTGTTCTCTGCCTTGTTCAGGGGATTTATGTCGAGTGAGTTTAAGCATGGATCTCCACTCTTTTTTGTTGAAGTGATATTTATCTTGAAATTAAATGAGAAAAACAGGCACTATAAAATTTTCTAGAGTAGCTGAAAAGTGAGTATTTCATTACCGGCGTTATATTGCAACCACCATATGGAGAAGTGATTTCTGTGGCTTAATTCGAGCAGACATTCTCTGCATTAGACTTTAGCCATCAAATTATCATAACTCAATCAGAAAACCTTAATGTGGTGAACTTTGTTTCCTCGGGTACACAGAGCTAATGCTGGTTCTGAAAGCTTGAGACAACCACCTCCCATCTAATAATCTTACTGTCTAATTGAAAAACCTCCAGACAGCTCATTACACCCTGCTGCTAGCTTGTTGAAGTCCTGTTCCCAATGAACGTGTGTGGAACTTGTGTTCCTTTCCCAGTACAGCTCAGTGACTGCCTAAGTGACCAGCTTAGCTTGGTCACTTACGTTCATCTCGGACTCCATCATCCTTGATTGAAACATTTCAGGAAATGGTCTGGAATGAAAAGACAATGGCGGTTTTGATATCTCTGGACTTGGGTGCAGTGTTTTTCCTCTACAAGTAGATGTCTGTATCTATGTGCAACACCATACACACATGTATAATGAATGAATCTGGCTTCAGAATTATCAGCAGGAAGCCATCAGGAGACTTCAGCGATTGCCAGGTAATTGACTTCACTCCTGGGCCAGGCCAAAGTGCATTAATTGAGTTGATCACAAATAATGGTCTGGAGCACCACTCCATCACGTGGATAATTACCTCAGTACACAATGCTATAATTAAGACTCCGGTTCTAAATCATACTTACCCTGTGCGTTCTTGCCTGCTAAGTGAGACATCTCAAGTGGCTTACATTTAGCAGCTGACGTGTGGGGTTGTGACTATAGGGTGGAAGAGAGGAAGCAGCAGGCTGGCCCGTGGAAATGCTGTGGGCTTGAAAGACAGGCAGACGTAGCACCTTTGCAAGTACAGTTGATTCATCAGCAGGAGTAAACCCAAAGTCTACAGCTGGGCTGTGCCTTAAGCCAATTCCTGAACTGTCCTGTGGGCTTTCATTTTCCCCCAGAGTTCTCGGGCTGTGAAAACGCCTGCTGGATCTTGGGCATTTTCACACATAAGTCCTGATAGTTTTCTCCATGATTAAGAAGAGATTCTGGTAAGGAAAGCAGGCTCCCTGATCTCGAGGGTGGCAGTTCTCTGTCTTCTCTCCGTTCATCTCCTGCACACTCCATTCCTCTGTGGCCATGTGGGGACTGCACGTGCCCTGGATTTCTGCTCAGGTGGCCTGGGCCTTGGGTGCTGCTCCACACCAGCCAAGTGACATGGGTGAGCAGTTCAGCCCTTTGGAGCCTTGGCTTCTTATTTGAAAGGGGAAATAATTAGGACTTTGACATAAAAACTCCAAAGCTTCCCAAACGAGGCAATTGAGAATATGGGATAAATTAATAAATGTGAAATGTTCAATGCGAGTAGTATCTTCACATGCATTATTATTTCATCTCTACCTAATTAATCTACTTTGCTGCATACCCCAGGCTACTCCTCTCTGAGTGACTTTGGCACTGTGACCCCAGGCCTGCTTCTCAGCTGGTACCAGGTTTACTCTCAGGCCCTAATTGCTCCTTGACCTGACTGTCCTATTCTACTCCATGCTCACTGGCTGCCCTTGGTTTCTTACTCTGGGAAGTTCATTTTACTACTCACATAGGGCTTTTTATTCTCTCTTGAAGCTCTGGCCTTGTTAAAGCTTGTTGCTAAATGCTTTCCCAAGCCCCAGCTTGGGAAATGACCTCCCACCTAGATCCTGAGGTCTGTCCTAAGTGATGATCTTTGGCAACCTCTTAATGACAACTTCTTCCTCAGCCTCCTGAGAAAAATCAATCTTTCCAGGACTTCTCTCTAGAATCTTACCTTTAAATGAACCAACTGCACCAGAATCACCTGGGGACTAAGCCACAGAAGTGCAGCCCCCTGTGCTCTATCCAGGCCTGTCACATCCACTGTTGAGGCAGAAGTCTGGGCACCTGTCCTTTGACAAAGCAGTTTTGGTGCTGCTCAGGCACATGGAACAGTTCTCCTACCCCTTCTGCTCCAAACAAAGCCCTTGGACCTTGAATTCACCCTCTGTAGCAGCCACAGAAACAACAATAATCACTAATAACACATACTGATATGAGGGATATGCCAAGAGCTCTCTAAATGCTTCTGCATTCACAATTTCTTCCTTAAAATAAGTGAATGAGGAGTGGATATATTATTTTTCAGATCAGTAAACTGAAGCAACACCACCAGGAAGTGTAAACTCTGGGCTTCCATTCCACGCTGACTTAATATCAGGTGTGTATTCTGGATCACTACACTGCCACTGTCTCTGTTCTTGGAACTAGGATTTTCCTCTTATCTGTGAACTTTTTGGTTTTGATGTTGTCCTGGCTTATTCCACATGCCCATCTGTGACCACATGGTGGAACTCTTTTCCTGCTCAGAACCCTGCTTTACCAGACTTTCACGTGGTTTTGTAAAACTTACTTCCTTCTTCCGTGTTTAGGTATGACTCAGGTACTGATTGAGGTTACTTCATCCTTTGGTTCCTCAAATTGACTTAAATACTCCAACTCCATGTTCCCTGTGGGGAAGGACTCTAAACTCATTTATGTTCCTGCAATAGTTCTATCAATCTGAGCTGACCCATCTGGGGACCTACTTTATTTTCCTTGATTTCCACAGATACCACTCTTGGAAGACAAGTCTTCTTGCCCTAAAAGGATTTCTCTCTTTCTGAAAGGAACTTTCAATTGTCAAATTTAGCCTGAGATCCGTCATGTTGGCCGTGTCTCCGAGTCTTGTTCCTTGTTTTACTTTCTTCTTCCCTAACCTTCCCCATCCCCAAATTCTAGATGTGACACCAGCAGGTAGAGGAGGCTTAGTCACAGACGGGTATTGCAGACAGAGAGTCCTATACAAACCTGGATTTCATTGTCAGGTCAAGTGGCCAATGGGACTTCACAGAGAAGGCGGATTTATAAGATCCATTCTAGTAGAGGTGTCTGCTACTCAGTGGCCCAGGCACATGCTTGTGCTCGCTAACAGATAGATATTCTGGGGCCCCTCTGTTCCTGGCATCCCTACAGAGGAACGAATGCTCATGGGAGGTGTTAGAAGGCAATGTGAAGGCAAATGGAGTGGTTTGGGACACTCCCACTACCGTGGGGACAAATAAGGTCGCTTGGAATCAGTTCAACATGCCTACTCATGAGGCGTGTCACTAGACTGCTGTATTTCCTGGGCACAGATATTAAATATCTTCGTTAGCATGTATTATGTACAGGGGGATTTCTTTGTGACATTTCCATATTCACCTCCTTTGCCTTCTCTATTCACCTTCTCCCCTTCCCACTAATATCCACCCCCAAATAGGACCTGTTTTACATTCCTGTCCTTCATGTTTGAAAGTGTACATTCATTGTTCAAAGGGGTTTCACTGTGGTATTTCACACATGAATGTATTGTATGTTTGTCAGATTGACCCCCATTACTCTCTCTTTCCCTGTAAGATGCAGGGTTCTTTCACATTATTCACTGTCATTCTCTCTTCTTCTCCTACCTTCCAGAGTCCCCTCAAAAAGTCCCACTTCACAAAAGTAATATGTATGTATATATATAATCATGTATATGTATGTGTTTATTTTTATCTCCAGTTCCATGCATTTACCTGCAAATGATATAATTTCATTCCTCTTTATTGTTGGATAATTGTGAATCTATACCACATTTTAAAAAATCCATTCATCAGTTGTAGGGCTGTTTCCATAGCTTGGCTACTGTGAATAGTGCTGCAGTAAAAAAGGGTGTGCAAATGGCTCTGTTGTATCCCGACTTACATTTCTTTGTGTAGATGCCCAGACGTGACATCACTGGATCATATGGCAGTTCTGTTTTTTAATTTTTCTGAGGAGTTCCATACTGCTTCCACAGCAGCTGCACTAATTTACATTTCCACCAACCACGTAGACAGGTTCCTTTCTCCCATATCCTCGCCAGCATTTGTGGTGTTTGTGATATTGATGACAGCCGTTCTGACTGCGGTGAGGTAGAATCTCAATGTCGTTTTGATTTGCATTTCCTTACGGCCAAGAATTTTGAGTATTTCTTCTTGTGTGTATCGGCCATTTGTACTTCTTCCTTTGAGAATTCCTGTTCAGTTCATTTGTTCATTTATTGATGGAGTTGCTGATTCTTGGGAAGTTAAGTTTTTTGAGCTCCCCCTCTATTTTGATTATTAATCCTTTGACAGATGAGTAGCTGGCAAAGATGTTCTCCCATTCTGTAGCTGTCTCTTCGGCCTGGTTTCCATTTCCTTGCTGTGCAGAAGCTTTGGTGTTTCATATAGTCCTATGTGACAAGTCCTTTTATTTGCTGAGATTACGGAGTACATTCAGGAGGTTATTACCTGTGCCTGTATATTCCAGTGTGTTTTTTTTTTTAATTATGACTCTGTAGTATAACCTGAAGTCTGGGATTGTCATACCTCCAGTCTTCCTCTTTTTGCTCAGAATTGCTTTGAATATTCAAAGTGCTTCCATATGAACTTTGGGATTGATATTTTTATCTCTGTGAAGAATTTTGATGGGGATTGGATTGAACATGTAGATTGCTTTTGGTAATACAGCCATTTTTACAATATTAATTTTGCCAATCAATGAGCATGGGAGGTCTTTTTATCTTCTGAAGTCTTCTTCAATTTCTTTCTTCAGTGATTTATAGTGTTCACTGAAGAGGTCTTTCACTTACTTTGTTAAATTTTTTCCTAGGTATTTTTTGAGTCTATTGTGAATAAGATTTTTTTTCTCTGATTTCTTTCTCAGTCTGCTCATTGTTGGTGTGTAGAAACAATGTGATCTTTATCTATTGATTTTGTAGCTTGCTACTTTGCTAAAAAATGTTTCTGAGACCTAAGAAACATTTTTGGTGGAGGCTTTTAAGGATCTTTTAGGTATAAGATTATATTATCTGCAGAAGGGATAATGTGACTTCTTCCTTTCTTAGTTGAATCCTTTTTCTTTCTTTTTCCTGTCTTATTACTCTGGCTGGGGAAAGTGGACTCTCTTGTGTAGTTCCTGACTTTGGAGGAAATGTTTCAGTTTTTCTCTGTTTAGTATGATGTTGGCTATAGGTTTGTCAAATATACAGGTTATTATATTGAGGTGCATTCCTTCCATTCCTACTTTTTTCAGGACTTTTATCATAAAACGATATTGAATTTTGTCAAAGGCTTTTTCTGTACTATTGAGTTAATTGTTTTATTTTATCCTTAATTCTGTTTATATATTGTCTTTAACTCTGCTACATATGGTTTGTAACTCTCCTTGCATTTTGGAATGAAACCAACTTGACCATGGTGTATGATCTTTTTGATGTATTGTTGAATTTGGTTAGCAAGTATTTTATTGAAAAATTTTGAATCTATATTCACTAAACAGACTGACCTATAATTCTCTTTTTTTGTTTTGGAAAGAGTGTAATACTGGATTCATAGAATGAGTTTGGTAACATTACTTCCTTTTCTCTTTCTTGGAAAAACATGTGGAGTGTTGTTATAAGTTCTTCTTTAGAGCTGGTAGAATTTGGCAGTGAATCCATCAGGTCCTGGACTATTTTGTTGGGAGACTCTTTATTACTGCTTCAATCTCATTGCTTATTTTTTATCTGCTAAAGTGTTTTATATCTTTTTGGTTCATTTTTTTTACATCAAATTCATGTAGAAATGTATCCACTTCTAAGTTTTCCAGTTTATTTGAATATAAATTTCCAAAGTATTCCCTTACAATCCTCTGGGTTTCATAGGTATTTGTTGTGATATCCTTTTTTACTTCTAATTTTATTAATTTTAGGTCTTTTCCCTCCTTCTCCTAGTCAGATTAGCTAATGGTTTATCAATTTTATTTATCTTTGTGAAGACCCAATTTTTTGTTTCATTAATTCTTTATATAGTTTTTGGTCTTTATTTCATAAATTTCTTCCCTAGTTTTATTATTTCTTTCCATCTTGCATCATTAGGTTATTTATTTGTGATCTCTGCTTTTTATTTTAGATGTAGGGACTCAAAGCTATACACTTTCCTCTCAGCACTGCCTTTGCTGTATAACAAAAGTTCTGCTAAGTTTTCATTTTCATTAGACTCTGGGAAATTTTGGATTCTCCCCCCACCCCTTATTTCTTTGATGGTCCACTGGTCATTCAACAATGTGTTGTTCAGATTCCATGTGTCTGATTATTTTCTATAGTTTCTTTTGCTGTTTAGTTCAAGTTTTAATCTATTATGGTCTGATAGGATACAGAGAGTTACTTCAACTATTTTACATTTGCTGAGACTTGCTTTGTGTCCTAAAATACGATCTATTTTGGAGAAAGTTCCATGGGCTGCTGAGAAGAATGTGTACTGTAGATGCCTGTTAAGTCCATTTGGTCTATCATGTCAGTTAATTCTGAGGTTTCTTTGTTGATTTTTTTGGTCTGCAATACCTATATATTGATGAGAGTGGAGTACTGAAGTCTCCCATTATTATTGTTTTGGGGTCTATCTTTACTTTCAAGTTGATTAGTATGAGTGTGTGTTTTTTAAATGTAGTTGGATACACTAATATACTTTATATGCATTTTTTTTGCAGAGACCAGAAAGATTTTATTTGTAGAGAATTTAGTTGGAGAAAAGAGAAGAGAAAGACTGCATATTGGAGAATGCAGGGGGACCCGGAAACCGGTGATCCCTATATATGCATTTTTGGTGCATATATATTAAGAATTTTTATCTCATCTTGATGGTTTATTCCCTTTATTAATATGAGGTGACCTCCATTGTCTCTTCTGACTAATTTTGGTGTAAAGTCTGCTTTATAAAATATGGATATAGTTATTTCTGCCTGATTTGGGGGTCCATTTTCTTGAAAGATCTTTTTCTACTCTTTCACTATAAGCCAATGTTTTGTGTTTGTCAATGAGAAGAGTTTTTTTTTTAATTATTTATTTATTCACATGTGCATACATTGTTTGGGTCATTTCTCACCCCTGCTCCCCTCCCCTCCTCTTCCCCCCTCAGTTCCAGACAGGTCCTGTTCTATTTTTATCACTAATTTTATTGAAGAAAAGACACAAGCCTAATAAGGAAGACAAAACATATTTGCTAGTTGAGTTGAGGATAGCTGTACATAAATATTCCTAGCATTGCTTTCATGTACACATCTGTTATGACCCATGTTGATTCATCTCTAATTGATCTTTACCCTGGTTACTGATCCCCTTCTCATGATAACCTCTGTTGCTTTAAGGTTTCTGTATTAGCTCCTCTGGAGTGGGGACATCAAACGCTTTCATGTTTTGGGTTTTCTACTTATTTCTATATCTCCCATATGTGCTCTCCCCTTGTCTTGTGATCCAAGTCCAACCACATTGCTGCCTTTGCCCTAGATCTAAAGTCTGCATATGAGGGAGAACATGTGATTTTTGGTTTTCTGAGCCTGGCTGACCTCGCTCAGAATGATGTTCTCTAGTTCCATCCATTTACCTGCAAATGATAAGATTTCATTCCTTTTCATGGCTGAGTAAAATTCTACTGTGTACAGGTACCACATCTTCTTAATCCATTCGTCAGTGGTGGGGCTTCTTGGCTGTTTCCATAACTTGGCTATTGTGAAAAGTGCCACAATAAACATGGGTGTGCAGGTGCCTCTGGAGTAACCTGTGTCACATTTCTTTGGGTATATCCCCAAGAGTGGGATTGCTGGATCTATGTTTAGATTTTTAAGAAGTCTCCAAATTTTTTTCCAGAGTGGTTGTACTAGTCTACATTCCCACCAGCAGTGTAAGAGGGTTCCTTTTTCCCCGCATCCTCGCCAACACCTGTTGTTGGTGGTGTTGCTGATGATGGCTATTCTAACAGGGGTGAGGTGGAATCTTAGCGTGGTTTTAATTTGCATTTCCTTTATTGCTAGAGATGGTGAGCATTTTTTATGTGTTTTTTGGCCATTTGAGTTTCTTCTTTTGAGAAAGTTCTGTTTAGTTCAGTTACCCATTTTTTAATTAGTTCATTGATTTTAGGAGAGTTCAGTTTCTTAAGTTCCCTGTATATTCTGGTTATCAGTCCCTTGTCTGATGTGTAGCTGGCAAATATTTTCTCCCACTCTGTGGGTGGTCTCTTCAGTTTAGAGACAATTTCTTTTGTTGTAAAGAAGCTTTTTAAAAAATTTTATGAAGTCCCATTTGTCCATCCTTTCTTTTAGTTGTTGGGCTGCTGGGGTTCTCTTGAGGAAGTCCTTGCCTATACCTATTAGTTCCAGAGTGTTTCCTGCTCCTTCCTGTAGTACCTTCAGAGTTTCAGGTCTGATATTTAGGTCCTTGATCCATTTTGAGTTGATACTAGTACAGGATGATAGACATGGATCTAGTTTCAGTTTTCTGCAGGCGGATAACCACTTTTCCCAGCAACGTTTGTTGAAGAGGCTGTCTTTTCTCCATCTTATGTTTTTGGCACCTTTGACAAAAATAAGGTGGGTATAGTTGTGTGGATTCATATCGGGTCCTCCATTCTGTTCCACTGGTCTTCATGTCTGTTTTTGTGCCAGTACCATGCTGTTTTTATTGCTATTGCCTTGTAATATAGTTTGAAGTCAGGTATTGTGATACCTTCAGCATTGCTCTTTTTGCTGAGTATTGCCTTGGCTATTCTCAGTCTCTTGTGTTTCCAAATGAACTTTAGGGTAGACTCTTCATTCTCTGTGATGAATGTCATTGGGATTTTGATGGGAATTGCATTAAACATATAGATTGCTTTTGGTAGTACAGCCATTTTTACTATGTTGATTCTACCAATCCATGAGCATGGGAGATCTCTCCATCTTCTGTAGTCTTCCTCGATCTCTTTCTTCAGGGGTTTGTAGTTCTCCTTGTAGAGGTCGTTCACATCCTTTGTTAAGTTTACTCCTAGGTATTTGATTTTTTTGAGGCTATTGTGAATGGAATTGTTTCCATGTGTTCCTTCTCAGTTTGTTCATTGTTGGTGTATAGAAAAGCTAATGGTTTTTGTAGGTTGATTTTGTATCCTGCCATCCCTGGGATGAAGCCAACTTGGTCATGGTGAATGATCTTTCTGATGTGTTGTTGGATTCAGTTTGCCATTATTTTATTGAGGATTTTTGCATCGATATTCATTAAGGAAATTGGCCTATAGTTCTCCTTTTCGGAAGTGTCTTTGTCTGGTTTTGGGATAAGTGTAATACTGGCTTCATAAAATGTGTTAGGCAGTTTTCCTTCCTTTTCTATTTCATGGAACAGTTTAAGGGAGTTTGGTATTAGTTCTTCTTTAAACGTCTGATAGAATTCAGCAGTGAATCCATCAGGTCCTGGACTTTCCTTTTTTGAAGACTCTTCATCGCTGCTTCAATTTCTTTTTGTGTTATAGATCTATTCAGGTGATTAATGTGAGAAGAGTTTCTTGTAAGCAACAAATGGTTTGGCCTTGCCATTTAATTCAACTTGCCATTCTATGTCTCTTATTTGGGGAATTGACTTCATTAATATTCAGTGTTAATTTGCAATGTATGTAGTATTTCCATTCAGTTTTTTGTTTTTTTCTGATGTTTATTTTTTTCCTATTGCTTGCTTGCTAATCTACATGACTAGTGGGATGTATTCTTTCTTGCATTTTCTTGGCTGTGTCTATTTTCTTCATCTTTGGTAGGATCACCTTAAGTAATTTTCTGCAGTGCTGGTTTGATAGTCAAGAATTCCTTTAATTTTTGTTCATGGGAGAAGGATTTTATTTGTCCTTCAATTAGGAAGAATAATTTTGCTGAATAGACTAGTTGTTTTCTCCCAAGACTTGAAATACATTATTCCATACCTTCTAAACACTCTTGTGTTTAGAGTTTGTGTTGAGAAATCTGCTTATATTCTGATGGATTTGCCTTTATGTGTGACTTGTCCTTTCTCACTTGTAGCTTTCAAAATTCTTTCTTTGTTCTGTATATTAAGTGTTTTAATTATAATGTGTCTGGGGGTTTTTCTTTTCTTATCTTCCCATTTGGTGTTTAGAAAGCCTCCTGTATTTAGGTATCCCTCCCTTTCTTGAGACTGGGGAAGTTTTCTGCTATTATGCTATTGAATAATTTATGTATGTCTGTAGTTTGTATCTATTCTTCTCTACCAGTTATTCACAAGTGTGGTCTTTTAATGGTGTTCCAGTGGTCTTGCATGTTCCATTCATGTTCTCTTCATATTTTTTCAGTGTCTTTGCCTAATTGATCTAATTTCTCTACTTTTCTTCAATCAGTGATAGCTTACTTTCAATGTGCTCTACTCTCTTAGCAAGGCTTTTGACTGATGTTTTTATTTGTGATAATGAAATTTTCATTTACAAAATTTCAATTTTATTTTTTTCAGGATTTTTGATTCTTTATTGAATTCTTTTTTCATATCTTGCAGGCTTCTTGATTTCATTCAGCTGTTTCGTTTGAGTTCTCTTCACATTCAGTGAGTTATTTATACCCTCTTTGAATTCATTCAGTTGGTTATACACATCCCCTTCAATTTCATTGATTATACTTTTCAGTGTTTTTTTGAATTTGTTGTTTAGGATTTCTTCCTCTTCATTATCACTTAGGAACTTTATTGTGGAATTTTGGCTTTTGGAGGAGAGATATTGTTTTTTCATGGAATTTTTTTTTATACCAGGATGTTTGCATCCTGGGTGGAGTTTTTGGTTATGGGTTTCAATACACTGTGTCTTTTAGTTAGGAATTTCTCATAGCTTGTTTAAAGTTGTGTAGAGGCTCAGATGTGGTATATTTTCTTGTCACTAGATTGGTGGTTTGTGGTGTGGTAGTCAAATATTATACTTTAATGCTCAAGATGGTGGGTGCAGCCTGCTACTCCACTCAGGAAAAAGGAGGCTTAGCTGCAAAACTATCACAAATGAACCACACTATTGAAATTATGGCAAACCCTAATGAATTCCAATAATGGACTCTACTCCAGTATATTTAGGGGCGTAGAGGAGCAAGGAAGAATCTTCATGATCTAGGAAGACCTAAGTTAATAAGGGTGCTAATGGGAAGGGTGACATTTACAAATAAAATAGTGTGTATGGTTTCCTAAGGCAGGGAAGGATGGTAGAGTGGCTTACTAAGAGGGGATAGTGAGAGCGTGGGGTGAGGTAGGTAGGAAAGATCTAATAAATGTGTTGGGTAAGAAAGGAGGAAGAAACAAGAAGAAAATTAAGCTAACAAGCAACAAAATGTGATAGCTCTCTATATTTATATATCTATATCTATATCATGGAGTTTTATTCAGCCATAAACTATGTGGTTTGAAGGAAAAGGGATGGAACTGGAGGACATCATGTTAGGTGAAATAAGCCAGGTTCAGACAGACAAAGGCCACGTGTTTTCTCTCATATGTGGAAGATAGATCCAAAAGATAAAGTATACATAAAACCAAACATAATTATATACACATTTATATATAGAACATGCTTGTAATGGTGGAATTACTCTATGGCACTTGGGGAAGAAGGAAAAAGAAAAGAAAATGAGAGAAAGTCAACAATGTCAAAATGCATTACATCTCTTCAGGTAAAGGACATAACAACATGCACTGAAATCTTTTGAATATTGGGGGGGTGTGAGGGAAGGGGTAAGGCAGAGTAACAGAGAGAGTTGAACTGACTAAAGTTAAGGATATTCACAGCTGGGATACATTAAGAAACCCATTTGAATATTGATTTTGGAATTAAAAATGAAAGACCATATAGTTCAGTGTGGTGAGTGGTCCTTGTGGGAAGAGGACAGGTGAATGGAAGAGATGAAGGGGAGGGAATATGGTTTATGGGCTTCACATGCATACATGGAATAGAATGATGAAACCCCTTTCAACTACTTTAAGTGGGGTGGGGAGTGGGTTGCGGAGGGGAGATGGTATGGGTGACCTAACCAAGGTGCGATATCAGAATGTACAATTCTATTCAGAATCATCACAATCAATCCCTACATATACAATGAATATATGCCAAATAAAATGAAAGAAACCCAAAAATTTGAAAGGAAAAAGATGATCTTGCAATCTACTTAACCTGCTAAAAGTGTAGGTAATGTAGAAGAATTAAGGAGGCGAGATAGAGATAGAGGTACAGTATGAGCGAGAAAGTGGCTCTAGTGGATGGAAATGGAAGGAAAATACAGGTGGGGGAGGACAACAGGGAAAAGAGGAGAGGATATGGTTCAAAACTGAGTGCTGAAAGGTGGGTCATGGGTTACGTACAATGATTGCAGAGGAAAGGGAGAGAGGAGAAGACGAACTAAAATGAAAATGAGACAGTATAAAGTTATTCTAACCAGATGTACAAAAAATCAATACAAATAAATGATCAAAAGGTCAAAATAATCAAAACCCAGCAGTGACAAAAAGAGAAAACATATTTTTCAGTCAAAATTGTCTGTTGCTCCCCTGAGTGGCTTTTTCCCTCCCTCTCCCTCTTTCCTCCCCCCTCTCAGTTTTTCCCTTCAGCATCAGAGACTTTCAAGTCGGTAGTTACAGTCTAATTTGACACCAGACTATGGAATGCGATCTGGTCTTGTTCCAGTGTAGGACCAGGGAACTTGGCGTTCTGAAAACAACCTCCAGGGAAAGCTTCTGAGGTCTGAGCCTTCAGCCTGCCAGTGTCACACTTCTCACTAAGCTTATAGCTTGTTCTCTCAAGTCCCAGGAACTCAGGTCGGCTCTACCTTCCAGCAGTGGCCTTTCCTGTGTGGGAAGCTGCTTAATTGTGGTCTGGGCACACCATGCAGTTTCGTAGCTGTTGCTAGAAGCCATGTTCTGTCCAATCCAGGGCGCTATCTTTTGTCATGGGAGAGGGTTTTGTATAGGTGTGTCCTTGTCCTGATGCTTTTCTTGCTGGATTCCCCACAAATTAAGAGCTGGAGTACAGGATGCTCTGAGGGTTCTATGCCCCCTTCGGCACCCCCTCCCTACAGGGTACACCCACCGGACAAGCCCGAGGGTCTCTCGTTCTGCTTTGCCCACAGTTAGTAGTTATGGGTGCATTTGTAGGCTGCCAGTGCTTCTATCTTAGCAGTTCTGCACGGAGTTGGGTGAGAGACCTGCTCACAGTGTTGGGGGTGTCCGTGAGGAAGAATGGTAGCCATTGTTACTTCATCGCCATCTTGCCTAGCTCTCTCTCTCTCCAGACAAAGCTACTTCTTCTCACCTGTTCAGGTAACAAGGATGGATCTACCATACGTAAAGGGCTGTCTCCACTTCTTTACCCATTACACACTCACACTCACTTCACTTTGGTGTCTGCTCCCCATTAAACCATTAAGACCACCTTTATTAAGGTCAAAATTGATCTTCGTAACTTTACCTCCAGTAGAAGATTATGTTGTTTCTGACTTCTTTGAAGTTTACGATCCAATTAATCACTCCTTTAAAAAAATTTGAGTCATGAAATAAAGTTTATCTATTTTAAGTGTACATTTGTATGAGTTTTGGCAAATATATGCAAGCATTAAAGAACTATGACAAACAAGTTTAAAACCAATTCTACCATCTCCCAAAGTTCCCGTAACTTCTTATGACCCTCACTGGACCCCAGGAAATTAGTAATCTGATTTGTCACCATTTTTAGCACTTAAAGTTCATATAAATGGAATTATTTCATGTGTATAAATTTGTGTCTGGTCCTTTTCACTTAGTATGGTGTTCTGAAACTTATTCATGTGGTTCATTTTTCTTTTTATTATTGCTGAGCAATGGTCCAGGAAGTAGATATATCACGTTTTGCTTATCTACCTGAAGGACATTTGTGTTATTTCGAGCTTTTGGTTATACTGAAAATCTCTCCTTGACTTCTTTCTGTGGCTGATTTCTAACTAAATTCTACTTTGGTCAGAAAACATTCTGACTTCTAACTAAATTCCACTTTGGTCAGAAAACATTGTGTGTATGATTTTAGTGCTTTTAAGTGATTGAAACTTGTTTGCTGCCAGTTTATGACCTATCCGGTTGGATCAGTTTTGCACTTGAAAGAATGTGTAATTCTGCTGTTGGATGGAGTGCACTATAGATGTCAACAACGTCAAATTGTTGGATGGGGCTCTCAGCTCTTTTTACATCCTTTGCGTGTTCAAGCCAGGTGGGTTGGAGATGCATGTTTTCGCATCTTTCCTCAGACCTTTAATATTTGCTAGGCTCTTTGGAGTCCTCCTGCATCTCATGCTTGACATAGAAGTTATCTAAGGGTGACTGCAGGATTTATGATATCAGCACTTCTATGGCTTTTTCACCCCAAAGTCCCCCAGCTTTTACTTGCTGTCTTGCCTGCCCTAAAATGGGTCTACCACCTTAGTCACATGAAGAATAGGTTTTCACAGGTGAACTGGGTAGGATTGGGATGGCCCCCAGAAAGAAGGCCACCAACTCTTAGCTAAGAACAGTTTTCCATGGCCAAATAATTCTGAGGTCAATCTCAGCTTTTGGTTGTTTTCCAGTGTCTAGAAATCACTGTTTTGAATAATTTTGCCCACAGTTAATACTTGAGGATTAGAAAAACCCAGTCTTCCTCTGCCACCTTCCTTGCTCCCTTAACTATGGTCTCTTTTCTGGCTGCCTTGGCCCTGAATGACTCACCATTTCTCTGACGATCTTTCTTTAGGTTTATTTTAAGTATTAAGATAATGGTGTTTAGGATGAACCATATTTTTTGGAGGGGAAATATTGGGATTTGAACTCATGGTGTCACGCTTGCTAGGCAGGTGCTCTACTACTTGAGCTACTCTGCCAGCCTTATCTACGTTGGTAATTTTGAGTGGGGTCTTGATTTATGCCTGGACTGGCCTGGACTTCTTCTATTTGTACTTCCTCTCATAGCTGGGGTGACAGACGTGGGCCTTTGCATCCAGCCGATGGCTGAGATAGGGTATGGAGAACTTCTTGCCTGGGCAGGCCAGGAACCGCCATTCTCTTCACCTCTACCTCCTGAGTAGCTAGGATTATAGGTGTGAGCCACCATGCCCAGCAAGCCACTTATTAAAAGGCATACATTCTTTTGAGTTCTTGCATCACACATTCCTCTTAGATGATATCATTTAGTCCCACAGTTTTAATTGTCACTATATGCTGCCTCTACAGCTTTCACCTCTAGCCTGGACATTTCCTCTGAACTCCCAGATCCTTATATGTATCAATACATTTCTTGAGCTTTTAGGATAAAAAAAATCCCACATTCTCCTTATGACCCTGTATGATCTGACTTCTCCTGAGCAATCCAGCCTCATGCCCTGCTACCCTTTGCTCTCTGTGCTCCTCTCCTCCTCTCACAAAGCCTTTCCTCGGTTCCTGACCATAGACCCTTGCTGACCCCCGAGACCACCCTTTGCCTCTGATCCAAGTACACAACACCTTTCATTGCTCCTATTGCATTTATTAAATCACTTATTTGCCTAGTGATTTACCTGTTTTTCTCTAGGGTCCATACCCGCTGACCTCTGTCTATTTTGTTCACTATGACAGTGAACAGATTAAGACACAAATTAAGCTGTCAGGAAAATGTGCTTAATGAATGAATGCAAAGGAAAACAGTCCACACTTCTAGGCCTGTCGCATTTATATATTGCTTTTGACTCACCCTATGTCACTAACACTAGAGAATCTAGAATTACACAACCAAGTTGGTGCAAAGATTATAGAAGTAAAAAAACAGCATGAATTCTTTCAAAGACACCTCTCCTCTGAACTCTCTCCTTCCTTACGCACACAGCTGTCCTGAGGTCAGCTCCATATAATCTTTTCCTCATCCTCCTCTGATGTTTTAGGATTCTTATTAGGGTTGGGCACGCAACTCCTGGAATAGTGCCAAGTATTTTCTGTGTCTTTGTGATGTTTGGACACGACACAACATCCATTCTGTTAATATAGAACTTTCTCCTTCCTAGACTTAGAATTCACTGTCATCTCCTAAGGAGTTGACATGTGTCAACATTGACCCTAGACAATTCCACTTCCTAGCTATGTAAGCTTCTGGCTTTTCTAAGTTTTCTCACTTAGAAGATAGTGCAAATGATAACACCTACTACAGAGAACAGAAAGTACTTACAAGAATGCTTGGTGCTTATGAAGTACTGTTTAAGTATTTAAAGTAGTATCTTATAGCTAATACCCACGAATCTAGATAGTTTTTCATGCTGTACCTCACAGTTCCCTCCACCCTAAATTATACACTTGACTGACACTTAACTGTACTGAACAAGAAACCTTAGGGCTCAGGAACCCATATGTTTGTCCCTTAGATTATACATTCCCCATAAGGTCCAAGCCCTACACAGGGCCTCACACATGAAAAGTACCAGGTGTTTGTGATCGAGCTGTCTTTAAAAGTACTGTCTAATTCTGAGTTTCCATTTAAATTCCTCCTTAATTTTACTTTAATTTAGTGTGTTTGTTCTGTCCCATTAGAAACTCCCAGAGTAGTTTGCACTAGAGTAGACTAATGTCCGAGATCATACCTTTTCAATTAGCACTAATTATGTCAATTAGTAACCATTAGTAAACAGGAAAGCACAGGATAAGCCAACTCTGGACTTTGGGACACTGCTGAAAATCCCCAACTAAAATGTTTCAAACGTCCAGGACCAATTATCCAGCAAACAGCTTTGCTATCAAAACAAGTTCAAAGAAAACAAAAAGAAATTTATAAAAAGAGAGAGGGCTGTCAGCTTCAAATAGGGTGACCAGCTGCTGTGGCTACCTTTCAATCAGGTACCACACAGCGTACACTGGAGTAGAGGTGAGCAAGAATTAGGTCAGTCCAGTGAACTATTTTAACTGGCCAGGGGAGGTGCAAAAGAGAATTTAACTTGGTGTACTGGCGTCTGTATGAGGGAAGCTGAAGTCGTGTGCTTTGGTAGGTGGTGGTCACAAATTGATCTCCACTTGAGGGAACTTTCCTGATTCTCTAATTGGCTGGTGTCCTACAGGCAGGACTCACCTGAGTTTGGTGCTGTGTCCCCAGCTGGAGTCCACACAGCTGAGCTGGACAGCAGCTCGAGGAGTGGCTCGGCTCGGTTCTGTGAGGTCTTCCCGTCCTCAGTTCTCCATGGGAGCAGCTGATTGAGGAGGAAGGGGACAGTGGACAGAGGAGAGGGCATTTGTCAGAATAGGCGCCATGGCCATCTTCACCAGGGCCAGAGCTTAGAAGAGATGAGGCTTCTTCTCCACTCCTTGTTTTTTTCCTTGTATGGTCATTGCCACACCATTTTTCTGAAATTGGGGACGGTCAACCTCCTTTGCCTTTTCCTTTGCAATACAATTCTGAAGTTACGCTTGAATTCTGTTTTCATGACTTCCGTGAGGATTTTGCCTCTTCATGGGCATTTTCTCTTACATGCCATTTAAATGTTTCCCAGAGACTGTGATAAGGCTGATCAAAAAGGAGATAACTTGTAACCGCTAACTTCGACTGAATCATGGAAGATTAACTTTATCTTTCCATAAGAGATGGAATAGGCTGTGAAATGGGCAATTTGAATATTTTCAGGAGAGACAATTCTTGCCTTGCTTGATTGCTTTAAAGCAAGTGGAGAGAGGAGAGACAAGGAAGGCTGAACACGAGCTCTCCCCAGCTCTTCTGCCACCAGGCTCTCTCCTTTATGAGCTCACATTGACAGCACAGCACGGCTGTCAAAGGAAGTGTTTGAGCGCTCGTCAAACTCCAGGCTGCTGCAGAAATGACCTAAGCTTGCCATTACCTCTCATTGCCTTTAGAACAAATAAGCCACCTGCCCATCAGGTGTTTGAATAGACTGCTGTGTAGACCACACAGAAGAGCCAAACACTTCCTCCTACAATTCTGCATTCACACTCCCGCTTCTCAGCGCCTTCCCTCCTACTCAGCCTTGGTTTACATGATATAAACAGTCCAAGCCTCCTGCATTCAAGGTCGCCCCTCTGTCATCACTATTACCTCGCCTTGGGCTGCTGTGTCTGCAAGCCCTGCCAGTCTGGATTCAAAACTCTGTGTACCCTCCCACCTCTAAAGCAAGTGGTTTGATCATGATCCTATCACAAGCAAAAGCCCTTTTCTATCCGACCTGGGTGCGTGTCAGAACTGTTCTGTGATTGCACCTTCAATCTGAAATGGGTAAATTAACTAAGCTCTGACGGGCTGCATTTCTGTAGCTGCCATCTCCTCAGCTAGAGAGAACCGGGTAGGTTTGTACTGTTAGGAACACACCCTGCCTTTCCCACACTCTGGCCATTACTGTCTCAAGGGCAGCCAGTGCCTCCTGCTCGTGACACACTGAAACTGGCTGTGTTAGCAAAAAGATTAGTGGATAAGTACAGTCATGGAATAAAGAAACCAGCTATTAGGGGTTTCCTGAAGGAGCAAGGAACAGGGCTAGACATTAGAGAGACATAGTGGGAGGTGACAGGCATGAAGTGGCCTCGTTGACAGAACTGTGACCTCCCATTGGCTCAGCCAGTCGAAGGTCACCTTGCAAGGAGGGAACTGGGGAAATGTCTATGGAAGATTTTGACTTAGGATGGCTTGACTTAGGACTCTAAAAAAAAATTTTCAATGGTGCAAAAATGAAATGCATTCAATAGAAGTAACACCTTGAATTTTGATCTCCTGAGCTAGCAGCAGAGGACACCAGGGCTTCAGCAGCAAGATGCAGCTCCCACTGAGCCACCTGGTCTGTCTGAAGGCAGGAAATCAACACTCTAAGGTGCATTGTTGACAGCATTTTGGGAACATGGTTTTGGATTTTTGCATCCCATCATGTCTACAAAACACAATAATACATGATATAAGTCAAGCCTTCATTATAAGATAGGTTTGGCATGACGTGGTTTTCCCTAACTGTAGTTAATGCAAGTGGCCTGAGCACTTTTAAGGCAGGCTGGGCTTAGCTGTGGTGTTCAGCAGAGTAGGTGCAGTAAATGCATTTTTGACTTATGGTATTTTCAACGTAAAATGAGTTCATCAGGGTGTAACCCCATGGCACATCCAGGAGCATGTGTACTGCAAGCTCACGTTCCCTCCGCTAGATCACTGTGGGTTCTTGCCACTGACCACACATAAATGAAAGAAAGTCAGAATAACAGGTCAACAGACCAGTCACTCTCTCAAGAGAGAGCGGGTAGAGGATAGGGACAACTGGCCCTGGAACAGCTGGAGGACATCCAGCTCACCTCAGAAGGTGAGTACACATCTCGTCCTCATGGTGTGAGTTTTAGCCACCTTCCTGATTCCCACCGATCTCTCAAACTGCAGGCACAGTACTATTTTGAAAGCATAGCTGATGGTGTCATATCTTAACTGACAGGTTCAATGATTCATGCAGACACCCCAAAGTCCATGTTATTTATCATGAAATTCAAGGCCACACATCTCCTTTCAATTGGCTTTTCCAATCACCTCTCTGAGATCCCAGTTCTACTTCCTTAACCTGAGAGTGTCTCAGATATTCTCCCCCTCCATTCCTTTGTTAGCTTGTCTCAGTTGCTCTCAACCTTCTCTTGATAAAACCTTCCTTCCTTTTTAAGGTTGGCCTCAAACATCCCATTTCCATGCGACTAGAATGCTCATCAGAAACAGTCCCTCCCTCTCATCACCTCCACGACATTTCTGTTGTTTTCCCTAAACATTGAGCACATTCCGTCTTATGAGTCACTGTGACACATCTGGCCATAAGTCTTGGTAGACTGTGAACTGTACGACACGCATTTCATGAATCTGGATCTGAACTTCTGATCACATAGATAGAATTGTGCTGAGCTGGATATGCCAGGAGTGGCTAGACAGAGGGGAATTCACGTCATGTCTGAGTAGGAACAGAAAGAGAAGGGGAGAGGTGCCTTATTTGTCTGAGAAATGAATAAAGATCTGGAAAAAAGAACTGGCAGGGAATCAGCTGTTGAGTGTTCTACAAGCAGTGACGGTGGGGATGACGTGAATGGGGTACAACTCTCTGAGCCTGAAGACAGCTGTGGTGTCCAGACTTTGTTTAGGAGTTCTAGTCATTTGGAGTTCTGTCTGTCTGTCTGGCTGGGTCTGGCTATATTGAAGGAGTTGGGTCAGCCCAAGAGCAAGAGGCAGGGCAGCAGCCATGTTTGATTCATCTTTGTACTTATCTCTCTGACTTCTTCCTATACCCTCTTAACATAGTGTCTGGAATTCAGCAGGTACACTAAGTATGTTTGTTGAAATGACTGGAAGTCAGCAGATTGTATTTATATAAAATATTGTATGGAATGTGAAAATATATGTCTGTACATAATGATATTTTGAGAACAGTTAAAAGAAATCCTGGTCTAATTATTTTTAAAAATGCATAGCTTGTACTTTTGGTGTAGACTAGCTATTGTACCCACTTCAGGTAAGCTTGTTCCGGTGATGTCTGCAGACTTGGGGTTCCTTGGGCATTTGATGCCTGTATTCACCTAGTAATTATGTGGATTCTGGGTCATTGGAGTGGGAAAAAATAATGAAGTAGGTTTGGGCCTGTGTCATGAATGTACTGGTGCTGTAGGAAACCTTCACCTCTTTCTCAGACGTCTATGCTCCATGGCACATCGAAGGAGTGTGAGAGAACGAGAATCCCATAGTTCAACGTTCTCAGAATCAAAACTGTCTTGGTGGATCCTGATGAAAATGTTGCTTTTCAGACTCAGGCTGTGCTCTGGAGCCACAATTTGGTTGGTTTCTATGAGCATTAAAGCTTAGAACCTTTGTCCTAGACCACTGGAGACATACTAGAATCACTGGCAGAGATTTCGTAAATACTCATGCCTTATACCCACTCTCCCTAATACTGAGTGTAATGTAAGTGGCCTGGGGTGGAATCTGCAGTCCCCATGCAGAGGAAAGTGAATGGGGTGGTAGGAAAGCATCATAGCCCACCCACTAAGGGTAGAGGCTTGGGTGCACACAATGGCTTTGCCATCTTCAAGCTTAGCACTGGCAGACATCTCTGTGCCTCTGATTCCTTCTGAGGGTGAGGGTTGTTTTAATGGTAGAAAGAAGTAGTTGTAAATAAGACAACCATTTGGTCAGAGCCTGTCATGTAGTAAGGTCTTTCCTCTTACCATCAAAAGTTATATTTAAGGTTTTCAAATATGGTGGTGGTGGGAAGATCTGGTATGAAAAAGGGTGTGAAAAGGACTAGAGGTTGTACGTGTTTATGAGACTCAGTAGTCAGAAAGAGGAACAAGGGGTGGAGATGGGGACATTTTGATTAATTCATTATGCAGAAGAACCTTTTGGCTGTTAGTGCCCTCTAAACTGAAAAGTGATTGTCTATAGCCCAATATAAATACAAGCAATGTTATATATACATATAAACACAGAACACATACCCAAAGTGGGGCTAGTAGAGGAGAACAAGGTGGGAGGAGAGAGGGAAAGAAAGATAGCAAATAATAATGAAATACATCACACGTGTGTATGAACAAGACTCGAGGAAACACACCAAAAACTGTGAAACAACACAGGATAGGAGGAAAAGGGCAAAGAAGTCCAGTGGAGGGGGTTACACTGACTTAAGCACAATGCAAGCACAGTATAACACCATGGCAAAAATCCCACTGAAGAACAAACAGACATCTAACAACAAAGGACAAGAATGGAAAACAGGTCACGCTATGGGGAGAGGAAGAGTAAAAGGAAGGAGGTAAATATGGTTGATGTTCTTTCTATAAAGAATGGATATGGAATATTTAGACCTATTGAAATCACCATAAGAAGGGCACTAAGGTAGAAAGGAGAAAAGTAGGGGTGAAGAACCAATTTGGATTATAATACATATATACATGGAAATGTCAAAATGAAATTCCTTGTATAGTTATCTTAAACAAACAGAAATGTCCTTTTTCAAAAACAGAGAACAGGAAGGTAAATCAGGTCCTGTCTGGGCATTGGTACCAGTGGGAGAGGGGAGGAATATAAGAAAAGGGTGTGGGAAGGTGAATGTGGTAGAATATTATGTACTCATGTATGAAAATGGGAAAATGAGACCTGTTGAAACTCTTCCAGGAATGGGGGGAGGAAGGATAAAGGAGAATGATGGAGGGGATGGATTTAACTATGATCTATCGTAAGAACTTTTATAAATGTCACGATGTACCCCCAGTTCAACCATAACATGCTAATGAAAAGTGAATGGCTGGGTGAGGTAGTAAATTCCCGAACCTGGAAATATCCCAGAGTAAGTTGATCGACCATTCATTTGGAACTTTGCAGAGAAAATTCATGCCTTTTTGTATCGTGCTTTGACTATAAATACAACCAATAAACCCTGACTATGCTTTTCAAACTCTGAAAGACACAAGCCCAACTATTTGTCACCACCATACCTATCTCGGGGACTGAGTGTGGAGTGTCCACAGGCCTGTGGTTTGATCCGAGCATCTGGAGATCATGAGTCACTCATCTCCAAGTCTTGTTGAGAGAGTCACTGAAGGGTAGAGATGTATCACTGTTTTTACAGTTCCCCTGGCTGTAGATTTAACCATAGACAGGCCTGAGTAGCTACGAGTGGATGCTACGCTAAGACATGCCACCAAGGCTGCTGGGAAATTCCACTCTGTTAGGAGCAAGTTTTTCTTCTCCTGGGGTTTGAACTCAGGACCTCATACTACTTGAGCCCCATCACCAACCTTTTTCTTTTTGTTTTGTTTTTTAGATAAGGTTTTGTACTTTTGCCCTAGGTGGTCTTGGACTGTAATCCTTCTCTCTCTGCTCCCAAGCAGCTGGGATTACAGGTATGTACCACAATGCCTGGGCCTTGGAATAGTTTTAAAAAATTTTATGGTAATAATATTTTATCTGGCACATAAATAATATTTAGCCTGGCACATCATGGCCTGGCTCACAGATCATCAATTGGTTTGTATTTATTTGACAATAATTTGAGCGCCTACATTGCTGAGTGACTTCATGGTAGGTTGCCATACATTTTCCTCCATGGCTGCTATCCGTTTCCCTCCCAGCAGCTCAAGGAACCAAGGATTGAAAGGTGACACAGCTCACTGCCTGCCCTCTAGAAGGCTGCAGTCTGCGAGTGGATAAAACAGAGCAGGACAAGCAAGTGGAAAGAGGGTTTCTGGAAGGAAGGCATGCACAGTTTAATCCTGACTGAGATGGTTTTCCTGCGGAACACAGCACTGACCCCCAAACCTTAAAGAGCAAGGGTTTCAAGAAGGAGGAAGGATAAAGGCTGCCCCACAGCGAGAGCAAAGGTGTGGAGGATGCGAAGTGAGAAGAGAAGCACTTCTGCAAGTCTCACAGGGAAGAGTGTCTATCAACAGAAATGTCCTCCATGGTCTAACTGAGCCTTGTGTATTTCTATAAGCCCCTGCCTAGTGACAAGTTAAGTGGCAAAGAAATAAAACTACTATCTTGAGGGAACTGGATATTTTGTGAAACTGGTAGAACATTACTAATGTAAAAATTACATTTTCTTTCAATTTAAAGAGCTGTTATGTAAGAAGAAAATCCAGCTTCTTCATGAGAGCAAGCCTTAGACTTGCTTTAAGCTTCTCCCAGCTCCTTCTCAAGCAAAACGAATACAAAGGATGAGTTGCAAATCCCGACAGGACGTAGCTGTGATACAAAAGCAGACTCCACTGGGTGGAATTGTTGAGGCAAGTTTCCCAATGTGCTTCTGCAGGAGATAGAAGTACGGGTAACGGCTGGTGTCTGGGCAGAGGCAGGGATAAGGGAATGTCAGGGAGACCCGTGAGAACGCGGAGAAGTTCAAGCTGAATGTCTGCACGTCAGTCATTCCTTTCCCCATTCTAAAGAAGCCTCCTGTGTTTCTGGGGATGCAAATTCTATTTTGTCTTCTGTTCGTTTCCCTTGATGGTTTCTACCAGCTGGACTCTGAGGACCTGGAAGTAAGTAGTACAGTAGCTGTTATCTGGGAGTTCTGGGGTCTAACAGTGCCTGCCAAATTATTTACTTACTTAAATATTTGCTGAACGACAGATGAGTTGATGAGACAGCACAGTTAAAATTTCGCAAAGCAAAAACAAGAGGTCACCCATACAGGATGATTGAGTTGAGTTTGGACCTAGAGTTGGTTGATTTGGGTGTTTGAGAAATTGCAGAACACAGATTAAGGATGCAAGGAAGCATCAGATTGGTTTAATATTGTTCAAGGTGTAGAATATTCTCTGAGGGAAGGAAGAAGAGTCATCAACGTATTAAATAACCATTCTCGTGCTCCAAATGCTGGCACAGGCAGGATGAAAAAGATAGGCGCAAAGTAGACACCCAAACTGGTGTTTGACTACATGCAATGGGTAGTCATATTTAAGGCGCAATTCGCAGCACTGAGACTGATTTGCATAAGCTACACTGGAGGAGTAGAAAAAGGAACTGACGGACACTTTTTAGACACTTTTCTGAGGATCACACAATACTCTGAAAGTAAGGGCCAGCCATGAAGAAGCCAGGCGGGGCTCGACTCGTTGCCACCCACTAGCTTACAACGGCTTCTGGGGACCCACACCTGCCGGCATGGTTGCTGCTGTCCCTCCAGGGTACGTCCAGGCTGAAGTTTTCTGCTGGACAGGGCTTGTTTTGCTGCACAGCCGGCTCCGTGCATCAGCAATGACTGCATCCCATCCCGCACTGGAGGCAATCTGCTTTTCCCACTGCTGTTCTCCAGGTATTTCCTGGCATCGCCCCCTCCTCTGTATCTGTAGAGACAGAAATCAGAGCTTAAACAACCATGCAAAATCCATAGCCCCGAGAAACAACAGGCTGTAAGTACAAGAACTCACAGCCTTCATCCAGCCTGCCAGGAAAACCCTCCATCTCTAATTCGGATCAGGCCAGAGAGGCACAGAATGATCGGAGCAGCTGCTGCTTGCTGAGCTGTGCTTGCAGGAGGGGCTGCGATGCCCCTCGGTGTGACCACAGCCCGAGGAGCTGTTTGTTTGGAGGCAGAGCTGTGATGTGCTGCTATGATGTTCTACATCACAAAAATTAGAGTGAGCGAACACGAGCTGGTCGGTCGTCTTGACTCTCCCCTGCAGGGCAGGCTGGTTCCCCACCACGTTTCCTTGAGTGCTTTGTCCCACCTGGTTTTAAATGACCCAGGAAATGGGGCCCCAAACCTCTGCCCTGGAGAGGCCCTTTGGCAGTCCAACAGGCTCTGCTGTTAGCAGACTCCTCCTCATTGTGCGGCCTGAGTTTCCCTTTGCTGGCTTTCATCTCAGTACTGCTGTTTTTCTGTCCTTGTGCACCCCAAACAATCCACCCCCCCTTCATGTTTACCCTTCCCCCGGCTTGTGAACGTTTTCCCACCCCTCTTAGTTAATCACCTGGCTGCAGGGTGTTTGGCACAGTCTTTGAATCTGTTTTCTCTCCCTCCATCCACGCTTCCCCTCTGAGTTCGTCCTCCTGGATTTGCAAGGGCCAGGAGAGGCGCTGTATTTCATGCTGGATGACTTGTCTCCTAAGGGGCGTTCCCCTTGCTCTGTGACAGGTGCATCGGTTGCACTGCCTCAGATTGCAGAAGTGGAGGCCTGACTGTCGGGGCTCACGAGCTGTTGAATGAGGGGAAAATTTACTCGCCTGGCGCCAGCGAGCGTAGGTGTGCATCTGGCCATTTTTCTCGGGAAAACTCTGCTTTCGGGCTCTTGGGCTTGATTGAAGTTTGATTAAGGATTGAAGAGGGAAACAAATTGCCCAAATAACAACATTAAAAGTAGTAGCAACTGGGTCTCTGAAACCAGAGGATTCATTTTTTAACCCTGCTGAGATGATGGTAAAGTGAAGAAGCTAAAATGTTACCTGCTCTCCCTCACAAGGGGAACGAGACTCATGGTGTTGGAAGCAATCACCTTTTTAAAAAAAAATGGCATAGTTTTCTAGTTTAAAGGGATTTGCAAGTGAGAGAAAAGCAAATGAAATATTACTAAATCTTGCCTTTCTTTGGTCCCCCAAAACAAATGCATGCACATGTTTATAGACAGATCCTGACAAGAGATTTTCTAAAATATTTTGCTGAACTTAAATTATTTTTTGTGGGATGCCAATATATGTACAATAAAATAATTTTTGTTGCAAAAAAAATTGACTAATTTTGTGTAGGCATACTAGTATCTCTAGCTCTTTCTCCAGGAGTCATAATAAAGTGAGTCAAAAGCTGTTTGGTAACCATTGCTATTTGTGATTCAACTTTGCCTCAATTACAGTTGACTCACTTCCTCAATGTGAGTCAACTTATTTTTTGGGGGGGAAAGGGTTGCATATCTTATATTGTTTTGTTCTTCCATAATCCGCAGTGATGTGTTCTTTCTTCAAATTATGGCCAGGACAAGTATTGTTTTTTTTTTTTCTTCCTTTGCTTACTGTACAACAGGTAGATGAGTCTTGGGTCAGCACATCCATTTTCGACTGAGTCATGCTGCAATAAGAATTGCTACAGCCCAGGAAGTTTGACTAATGGTGAAAACCACTGTCCACCAGCTAGCCTACACTTTGACCTCTAGGGAAAAGATCTATTGACCACCTGATTAAAGTATGGTCCTGAAATAGCAGCACTTCAGCCAATTGTGATATTGGGGTCCATGGATGTGCTGCTGGTCCCTCTCAACACAAGAGAAGCTTAAATTTTAGGCTCAACCCACAAGGAGATTCAGATTTCTTGTTAGAGTCAACTAACATGAAAAATTAGACAGAAATAGTAAATCAAACTTTTTATAAGTTCATGCTTTTATGTGTTAAGTGGTATAACAACTCCTGAAACTGTAACTATAGGTAAGAAAGGGAGAAGACCTGGGACCTAAACCTAATAGCTAAAGTGAGCATTGAGTAACTGCTATTTATCAGGAATAGTGGCGTTAGGTTGTGTGGATGGAGTAGACCTCTTTTAAACTTCACTAAAGATCCTCTGTCTTCCTAGGTGAGGCTCAGAGCAGTTAAGTAACAACTAAATTCACATAAGTCTTAAGTCGTGGAGTTGAGATTCATTCATAGGGCATTTTCAATGCAGGCCATAAGCTATTAATGCAGTGGGAGAAGGGTTTGGACTGGGACTTGGAGTGTAGATGTTATTAACAATCTGGCCAAGGATTTTGTGACTGGCAGCTCACCAAGGAATCTCGTAATGCTTGACTTCTCTGCCTATAGCAACTTCTCTCTCATGAGATCCCAAAGGAGAGATACTCACAAGAAATAAGGGCCCATGGCACAGAAGGCACCACCCTGCCAACAATGCACATGGCCCAGCACAATCTATCTGTTTCCAAATCTTAACCCTACCTGGACACCAAGACTATCAAATTATCTAACAACACTTGCGATGAGAGAGAGAGAAAGGTAGCTAGTTTATCCAAGGATTTAGATCCTCAATCAGTCTAACACTTGGGGTACAAGGAACTTGAGAGGGCCAGAGAGAGGTCACATGCCCACACAGGAGCCATTACTACCCTGACAGCACAAAAATTATTTTGGCTCAATTATAACAGTAGAATCGTATCCCATTCAGATTAATATTGAAGGGGAAAAGAAAGGGTAGAGAGACCTTTTCTTTCTTTATTAAACTCATGAAAATAAAGAGAAAGAGAAGGGAACCAGCATCTTATGACAGGGGAGAGGTGTACCAAAGACCACCCTAGCATTAAGAGAGTCTTTGGGTTATGGATATCGGTGATCCTGGAATTGCCACGGGGCTATTCCCATAAACCCACTGTGAGTTGAAGATATGGTAAATTAAAAATGCATTTAGTGCATTTAGCCTACTGAGCACCTTAGCTCGAGGCACACTGTAAAGTGCTGGTTATTTACCTTTCCTATGGCAGCAATGGCCAGAACTGCTGTCTCTCAAGGAAGCAGTACACTGCATGGTGCTAGTCTGGGAGAAGATCAAAATTTGAATCATGGTTTCTGCTGGTGTGCATTGCTTTTGTGCAACAGTGAAGTTGAGAACTCACAAATGAAACCATGGAAGTTGGGGACCATCTGTGTCAGTTGGATAGAGGTGACATACAGATGACTGGACTACCCATATGAAGAGATGCAGCTGGATGCAGATTTGGAAGTCACCTGTATGAAAGAGCTAAGGGCAAATGGACCAGATCCTTAAGAAACTTCACCAAAGATGGGTCCTTAGGAAGACAGTCCCCCAAAGGGAACAGGAAAAATGGCAGGAGTACAGATGCAAGGGTAGGGGAGGATTTGAAGAGGCCCTATTAAAACAATCTAGAGAGGCCTGGAGGTGTGGGGATTCTGAAAGGGCTTTTGATCAGATGGGAATTAATAATGACTTTTTGAGGGACCAGTTTCAGTGGAACTGAAAGAATATGGTGAATTTGGGAGGGAGTGTTGATAAAAACAGAAGTAGCAGATATAGAATATGTTTATCTCAAATGTGGAAGGAATGTAAGATAGCTACAGAAAGGAAAAAGGGTAAAAATGATTATTATTTTATGGAAAAAGAGGAGGAGAAAGCAAAATGATGGACTGATAATAAGTCACAGTAACATTTGTCACTATTGGGAAGTTTCTAATTTATTTGAACGATTTGTTATCTGTCACCTCCAATGAGAATGTAAGGTTCAGCAGAATCAGGAACTTGCTCTCCATGTTCAAAGGGAAATTCTAGGCAGGTGCTCTACCACTTGAGCCACTCGTCCAGACCTCAAAGGGAAATCCTTTGTTTAGAATGTGAGCTCTTATGAGGATAGGTAAGACACCTAAAAAACTAGCTAGCATTTGTTGCCCTTAACGCAGAGAAACTAAAGCAGATACCTTAAAAGCAACTGAGGCCAATAGGAGAAGGGGACCAGGAACTAGAGAAAAGGTGAGATCAAAAAGAATTAACCTAGAAGGTAACACCCACGCACAGGAAATCAATGTGAGTCAATGCCCTGTATAGCTATCCTTATCTCAACCAGCAAAAACCCTTGTTCCTTCCTATTATTGCTTATACTCTCTCTGCAACAAAATTAGAGATAAGGGCAAAATAGTTTCTGCTGGGTATTGAGGGGGTGGGGGGAGAGGGAGGGGGTGGAGTGGGTGGTAAGGGAGGGGGTGGGGGGAGGAGGGAGAAATGACCCAAGCCTTGTATGCACAAAAAAGAATGTGAGCTCTTGAGACCTTGTCTCTTGCTCTTCCTTGGATTTCCAATGCTCAAAACAGTGCCCATGATACCATTAGTGTTCAATTAACATTTATGGAGCAAAAGAGTTGATGGATGAGTCAGTTCCCAAGATCTGCATTATTGCTGAGTTCCCTCTGGTGCTCAGACACCTCCATCCGCTGTTTAACAGCGGTGAGTATCATGGTCAAGTCAGAATATCACAGTCAAAGAGGTGAAGGAGAGATGAATATTAATTGAGAGACCATGGCGAGATCCAGCTGCAGAGGCATGATGTGTCTTTGTGTTGGGTCAAGGTAGCAAGTTCTGTATCATTTAAGTGTTCTCTAGGAAGACTGAATGGTGCTAATAAGAAGAAAGGCATGTCTTTCATTGCTCCATTGTATTCTAGGTGCTTCTGGTATTTGAGTTTACTTCATTCTCACAGCATCGCTCTGGCAATCACCATTACCGTTCTCATTTTATAAGGAAGAAGCTGAGGTACACAGAAATGCACCAGGAGGGATGGTTCAGACGAATCAGGAGCAAAGCCGCAGTGACAAATTCAGCATCCACACAGCTTCCTCTAAAACTCAATGGGCTGAGGAGTTCAGTGCAGTCGGGAGATGAGGATTCAGGAGTGGGTGACAGTGAGTGACAGAATGCCTTGCGGGAAGATGGAATCAGAGTATCACGTGCAAAGGGCCTCAGACACCTGCTACTGACCGAAGGTTTTGTCCTCTTGAATTGCTTATGTTGAAATCTCACTTTCCATGTGATGGGTTTAGGGCATGGGGCCTTTGGGAACGGAGTAGGCTATGAAGTGGAGCCCTCATGAGTTGTATCAGTGTCCTTATCAAAGAGGCCCCAAAAGACACCCTCGCCCCTTCTGGCATGTGAGGTTCAGTGAGAAGGTGCAACATGAACTGGGCCTTTCCCAGGTACCAACTCTGCTGGTGCCTCCGTCTCCGACTTCCCAGCCTTCGAACTGTGAGAAATGCATTTCTGTTGCTTGTAGGTCACCCAGCCCACGGTACCTTGTTACAGCAGCCCAAACAGACCCAAACGAGGCCATTGGCAGAATTCCCTTATCTCGCAAAAATGATGTCCTTAACCTCTAACGAAATTTTTTTCATGTCCTTCAATTAGGAATGCAAGCCACAGGTCACAGCTTTATAGCAATACCTGCAATTTTGTCACATATAGAAATCACAGGTGTTGTCAGATAGTTGTTACTGTAGACGATACCTTAAAGTATCATTTATAATCTCCCCCAATTCAAAAATTATAGATTTCATTAGACCTATCACTAAGTCATCTTATTGATTGAGCTGAGAAAGAAACATATTTGTTTTAAAACTATTTAATGACTCACTGAATTGTAAATGGTTTTCTTTATAATCATTCCTTTTATTTTATACATTCAACTTTATTCTCTCTGGGGGGTGGAGTTGAGATAGGATCTCACTATGTAGCCCAGACTGGCCTTGAACTCATGACCCTCCTGCCTGAGTCTGGGATTATGGACATGTGCCACTGTGCCCAGGGGGTCAAACTTAGTCTTTTGAGAAGACTTTGTAGACACCGAAGGGGGAGATGGCCCCATATGGTTTTCCTTGAGGGCTTGTGGGACATGAGATTAGCAGGGTGCTCAAGCCAGAGCCCAGGTTTAACTTCCAGTCCAGAAAGGTCTGTCTGTGGAAATGAAGAGGCAGGAAGTGTAAGTGAGACAAACAGGAAGGGCCGTTGGGCCTCGGGTTTAGTTCATCTAACTCATATGTTCACTGGTTAATCCTGTCCAGTGTGGTGGAGAATATTTTGAGCAGCTTCCGTCTTGGAAACTTGTGAATTATCTGCTGGTCCCCTCCAGAGCTGGGCTCAGATCTCAGTCTCCTCCAGGTTCTGATGTCATCTTCTGACATCATCTGATGCCGCATTTCACTTTCAGAGGTGGGCCAGGCTTCTCCAGTGGTGTCCGAGTTCCGCCTCCCGCACATTGGTCAGTACTTCCATGAGCTGCTTCCAGTCTGCTTTGTGTCATTGCGTGAAAGAGAGGGATCAAGGAAGTGCAGAAGGAGGGGAGTGCGCGGGTGCTCGGAGACACCGGACTGCACCAGCAAAGGAGCTCAGGACCAGTACTGTGGAGGCTGTGGCTGGGAGGCTGGGAGGCTGGGAGGCTGAAGGTGGGGAGAGGCGCGGATGAGAGATTTTCTCAGGAGAGCTTTATGGTGGAAGGGTGGCAGAGGAGCACGGCACTGATCGGATTAGCAGGACGGGTGGGTCAAGTGCACAGGGGGAAGGCACTCACCTTGAGAGGGCCTGGTAGGGACCATAGTACCTCGTAATCTTCAGCTCTGTGGGGTACCTGTGATCGCTCTTTACACGTAGGTCAATTAGGTTCACAAAACCAAACCTCTCCCTTGCCTGGCGTTCTGAATCCAGGATCTGGGATTTCAACTCACGTTTAATTTCTTCCAAGCCCATCGAGCTATCCAAAGGATAAGGAGGCATTTGTAGGACTGGGGAGCGGCCAGAGGAACAGGAGATGCGCGGGCCTGTGTGGAGCTAGGCTCACTGGCAATGGAACCTGGGAGCCGGGCTTCTTTTCGTTTCAGGGACTCTGTCATGCTCTTCTCTCCGCCAGGTAAGGGTTTCTTCTGGGATGAAAATGACTCCACTCCTGGTTGTAGGGCACAGTGTAACAGATTCTAACAGGAATCTCTGCGAATGGAGATTTTTCCTGGGTATCCTGCTAGGACTGAACTTGTTTGAACTGTGTGAGCAAAGTTTTTGGGAACAACTTTTTTTTGTTGTTGTTGTTATAGCACTAAGAATGAACTTTCCTCACCGTAGCTGGAAGTGTCACATAAACTTGTGAATAGACCATGTCACTGCCGAGGACAGACAGCAGTGACGAGGGGGAGCTGTCCTTCCATGGATGTGGAGGACACAGACTTGATTCACCTGTAAAAGACGAAATGTCCCAGACTTTTAGAAGGGGAATGTCCATTTGCCACTTCTGGGAAAGCAAACATTTTAAAGTTTCACTGAGTTTTTTCTCATATGATAATTTTTCAGAAAAACAGTATTTTTCAAGTCTGGTGCTAATGTTTCTGTGCGTCAGGAATGAATTTCTTTTTAAAAAAGTAAAAAGCCAGAAGTAATATTTTTATATTTCACTTTTCTGTGCAATCATCAGTTAGAAATTTAAGAAAGTAGAAATAACTATTTTGAAAACAAGAAATGGGTATAATAAGTCAGATTAATAAAGCTAGTGTGTCAAAAATGCTTCTTGTCATCTTCTTTCATTCATTCATCAAACCATGGTGAGTACAATCAGTGTGTAGAACTTCAGCTGTGCATAACTTTTCTGTGTATCTGGGGAATGAGAACAACTTTCCACTGTTAGCTTCTTGTGTTTGTGAGATTGTACACGTTTGACTGTGTGCTTGTGTGAACGTGTGAGTGACTGTGTATGTATGTGCTATGAGTATGTGTGAGCGTGGTTTGTGTGAATGTGTTTGACTGTATGAGTGACTCTCCATGAGTGTGTGAGTTTTTGGGTGCATGCATGTTTGTGTGAGTGTGTTTGTGTGTAGTGTGTGAGTGCGCACATGTGTGTGAATGTGGATGACTGTGTGTGGGTGACTGTGCGTGAGTGTGTGTGGCCATTCTTTCCTTTGCATACCTCAAGCGTGGTATTTTCCCCCATGAGACGCCCTGAACGAATCTGAACATCACCAGGAGTGCAGTAAGAAGTGTTTACTTCTTCTTGGACGGACATTCGACTATTCTGTTCATAAATCTTTCTTATATGTTTGCTATGCGTGTCAAATAACTAAAGGCATGGAAAAACAGGATTTTCTGCTCTTGGCAATTTTTCTAGGCCGTCAGGTTCTGAGTCCGGTTTATTAAGGTGCTGCGTCCTCAGCATTTATCACAAATGTAAATGAGCAGCGCGTGGTCCCTGCCCCGTGCCTGCACTGATGCTCGTGTTGCTATGGTGACGGCAGAGCGAGCAGGCTCACAGGCAGCGTGAGCAACGCAGCAGCTTGAAAGTCAATCAGCAGAAGGCGACTTCTCCCCCATATTTCAATATCACTCGCGCAAATTGAATTCCAGGCAGTTGTCAGTCTGCTGCATTCCCCGTGGTGTCTCCTCCATGAAATTGCCTCTTTATCCCGTACGCTGACGATCATGGGGCAACTGAACGAGGCACCTGTTTGTCACGCTAGTTGTACAGCTCTGCCTTGTAGCCAGCACCTTTGTGTGGTGGGCGTCGCAGGTGACAATTGGACCTAGAAACCTTTTCTTGATTGAACAAGTGAGTGGTTGTTTCCCCACCATGCCTGATTTGGTGGGTGCTTTCTGTGATGCCTTGTTTGTGGGGAGTTCCGCCAGGTTTAAGGACAGTCTATCAACAGCACGGGTGGCCCCCATTGATTGTGGGACAACTGGGGTGTTGAGAAAAGGGCCACTCCTCAGGGGAGGAGCCCCAGCACCCCTCAATCTGCCCTCATTTGAGCCAGAAGCTGGACTTTCCAGATCCTGGTGGCCCTGGGACATTTGCAACAATAGATGTGGAGAAAGAAAGCTGTGACTGGGGCGCTCGCCTTTGACTGCTTAGTAAGTGGGGATTTTCTCCCAGGGAACCAGTCCATATGTGTCTCCCCGTAGACTTTCGGGGTGTTTTGAGGGTCATTACATGACTTTATTCCCTGAAAGTGAACTCCACAGGAATGTAAACTGCACTTGATTTTACTCCCAGCAGGTAGAAAGTGTCACTCATCTGTCTCTGAAGCAGGAGCTGCATAAATGAGAACTAATGTCCTCCCTTCCCCATTGAGGGGATGTTTTCCCACTAAAGAAATGAAAGCATGGGATGAAAACCGAAGATTTCCTGTTTTACAAAGTAAATAAAGGAAGGAGTGGAATGAGCTGGGCTTTGGGGCCCCCAGAGGGACCAGGTCTTTCCCTTTTGCCCAGGACCCATGGCTAGTCCTTCTGTCACATTCTGCCCTCTTCCTACATGGGTGGCAATGGCCCCCTGCTGAGTGACCCTTTCCTTCCCCACTCTCTGCTGGGTCTTTGACGTCATCTGGGGTACTTTGTACAATTTAGAAATTCCTGGCGGTCAGTCCGTGAAGAATCTTTCTGATGCTGTTGTTGTGGATTTCCAGCCGAGGACAGATGAGAAGAAAGTTGCTAGGAGATCTTAGCAGAATATCAAAGCACACCCAGGTCCGCAGCTCTAGCACACTGCACCTCCAGTGTGAGTCGGAGCAATCATGCTTGCGCTGCTTTGAAATACCAGGGTGGTTTTCAGCTCACCGGGAGCGTTGTCCAGCACTTGACCGTGTTCTTACTTAGCTGGCTATCGCGCTCAGGCTGCGTGAGCGGTGTGACATTGACCTCTCCACAACAGATGGCTTTATGGGTTCATGACAGCTGATGGTGGAGCTGAAAGCAAGTAGATGTTGCTGGTTGGTGATGACTGCTGGTGATTGCTCAGAAATCTCTCTTTGGAGTTGCTTAGATTTATTCTTCCTTTATTTTCCCCTAGGGCTTCATAAGAATTCTCCCTCTCCATCCCTTTCAAGGACACTTTAGTTCAGATTCCCATGAAATAAAATTCCAGGGCGGAGGACTCCCAAATTAAAAATAAGGCTTTCAAAAGACTGCTGCTGCACATGTTTACACATGTACACGGCTTCAGCCTATAGGAACAACTGCTCTTGGTCCTTCCCTAGCATGAATGCTTGGATAGGAGAGGAGGCTGCAGGTGCGTGATAATAATGAAAGCTGCATCAAGGATTACAGAGTCCAGGGCAAAATGGAAGGCTCCAGATGGCACAATTAAAACAAAAGATTGTTTAAATTTTTGAAAAGAAAAAGAACGAATGCCAAATTGCAAGGTGGAAATGTTCTGTTAAGCGTGGGTCATTACCAGGTGACACAGAATTTGCTGTAACTTGACTTACTCTAAACCGGTCTGAGTTGTTAAAAACTGTGTCATAGGGTCTTGAATATTTCCTTTTTCTTTTTCTGATGCGGGGGTGAGCTGTTATGACCCAAACTCCTGAGGATATGAGGGCAACTGCAGGGTTATCATCTTGTACTTTTTGGTTTTCATTTTTTTCTTTTTTGAGGTGCTGGGGATTCATCCTAGCGCCTTGTGAATGCTGGGCAAGAGCTCTGCTTCTGAGCTACATCCCCAGCCCTTGTGGGTTTTTATTTTTAATGACAATGTGTAATTTCATTTGAAGGTGGTTTGTCAAGTTGAGACTGTTCTAGATTTGTCTGAGGGTTTCACAAGAGATCCTGGAGCCAGCAAGACTGGGGCCTCTTCAGACCTCGCTCGAATTCTCAGTGGCAAACCCCCCCATTATTTCCCTTTCAGAGTTGACTGGACCAGAAGAATAAATCAATTCTCCAGCTCTCTTTGGATCGTAGACTTACTGAAATGGTTTGAGCTTGTTATGCTCCTTAAAATCTCTTTCAGGCTACATCACGGGTCTGTACTAAAACTTAGCCAGGCCAGTCTTTGGGTTTTACTGTACTTGTGGGATGGTCACCTTTCTCTAAGTCCTTGCCCATTTCACCTTAGGAAAACTTTCCCAGGCCATTTCATAGACCCCAAATGATGTCCCACATGTGTGCACAAAAACACCCAACATCCCCCCATTTCCTGATCATGGCTCATGTCTGTCATTGCCAAGAACACTGACTTTACGTCAGTGTAAAGTCCTTTGAGCTTCGGTTCCCAGAGGTGCAGAGCTGCGGAGAGCTCCACTCTTTCCAGCTCTATGCTGTATTCAGTCACCCAAACCTTAAGGCAGCTTGACGTATGCCCAAACGAAGCTATTAATTACAAAGTTTGACTGCTTACTGTTATTTTGGGGTCTTAGGGAAGATCTCCAAACCTCTCATGAAATTCATCAGTCGTGGACCTCAGCTCACATGCATTGTAGGAATGTTCAACCCTCCATTGATGTCCTCTGAAGCAAAGCAATGTTCCCTGTTGTGATTCATCTTATCCCCAAAACAAAAAACAAACCTGTGTCATTCAACAAAATTGTCTCCCCTGCTAACCCTAGTTAGGATGTGCTCCCTAGAACCACAGTAACTTACCTAGCTCAGATCCAGAACAGGTGCTTTAACTTGTAATTACACAATTACAAACTTTGTAGGTTTTCCTAAAAATTATCTGCTGAAAAGGTACCTTTTTGGTTTGATATTGTACTGGGTTCTACCTTCTCTATCAGAGGCACAAGGACCTGAGAGCCATGTTTAAGTCACAGCATGAGTTCTTAGAATTCCAAGTTTTCCTACCCATGGGTAGTATCTGCAAGAAGGCTGCATCTCCCAAGCACAAGACCCCAGATGGGATCTCAGTCCTGAGGTGTAGGAAGATCCTATACCTTGTGTGTGTGTGTGTGTGTGTGTGTGTGTGTGTGTGTCTGTTTCCCAGGTAAACCAGGGGCAAGGTAATCACAAGGACAAGTGTTGTGTTCCATATTTGCAGTGGCTCTAGTACACGAATTGTTCACTCAGGTTTTATAAATAGACTAACAATCCAATCTACATTACTGGAACATTTGGTTTCACCTTTGTGACCCAGGTCCAGCGTGTGGCTGGAGTGTGTACATTAGTTTAGTTGAGTGTAGTTTAGATGTGTAAATAAATTGTACAGCATGCTGTACAAGGAAAGTTTTAAGGAGAGATTGAGGTAGGGTGTAACTTGTGCTGCAATGGGTGAACGAAGGGGACCCTGCAAAGGTGACACCTAAGCAACGATCCTGAGAAGGTGAGCCATAACACTCCCTGAGACAGGGATCCAAGGTAACAGCTTGGAGGGAGGGAGGTGTGTGCTGGTGAGTAGAGGAGGCCAGTGTGTCTGGGGTCAGATGAGTGAAATGAGTGGGGGAGGAGGACAGAGCACCAACGATGGGTACAGTTGTGAAGCATTTCCTGTAGAACTCTGGCTTTCACTGTTGAGTGGGGTAGAAAGAGACAGAAAAGGAGGTTGCATTCACTGAGGTAGGGGACTCTGCAAGAGAAGAGACGTGGGGTAACATGGTGACCGGGAGCTTGACTTTGGACATGCTAAGTTTGAGACACGTGTAAGACCTTCAAGCAGAGGTGCCAAACAGACCGTGATCTATTTAAGTTTAGAGGCCAAGAACAAGACCTGGGTGGAGACATAAAGGGGCATCATTGGTACAAATGGTGTCTGAACATGAAGTTGGGTGAGACACACAAGGCAGCATGAATGCCCACTGGGAGTTGGTCTTGGTGAACCTAAGCCAGACCTGCAGCATGGCTGGGTTGAGTGTCTTCCTCTAGCCCTGTTCACCTGCTGGTTTGTGGGCTCAAAGCACAGAAGGAGATTCAGTGGGTCTGGGCTTTCTTCAGATGCTATGTCAAAGCAAGAAGGGAAGGTGAGTAAGAGGCTCTCCCAGGAAATGATCCCAACCAGGGATCAGGGAATTGAAGTGGTTAGGAGTGTGATGACAGTATAAAACCATGGGCTCAAGGAAAATGGAGGGATCAATGGATTAGATACCCCATGGAGTGGAAGAGTTGCAGGAGGTGAATTTCTGGAAGGAATAAGCTAGGCAGGCAGGAGAGGAGAGTTGGGGGTCAGTGCTGCAACAGAAAGTGGCAGAATTGGAGTTACTGCAATGACAGAGATTATGACTGTTGTTTGGGAGTGACCCATGACCCATTTGAGCTGCTGTGAAGTCCATTTAATGGGTCCAGATCAGCATTATAAAAGTGAAATATGATGAGATGGAAAATATAGAAGGCATTGCAAAAATAAGGGTAAGTACTGGTTTTTGAAAATTTGTTTTCAGTTATGTATAGTCATATGTAAATTATGTACACATGCAAGTTTGTTTGGAGTTACAATGTGAAGGTATAAAACAAAAGAGTCATACAGTTTGAAAAACACTCATGGGTTTGATCATGGGAGTGAGCACCTGAGTTAAAGGTTATTGCAGGTACTTGTGTGCGCTGAACATCCCAGGACCCTGCCATCAATAGCCAAGTCCTCAGCCACCATCGTCTTTCGTGTAGGCAAAATGACTACCCCAGGAATCCCAAAACAAGCCATCAGATACTTATGAGGGACTGTTGAGACTCTGGTGTCAGATTCACAAGTCTCCTTCAAAATTAAGATAATGACTTTAAAGTTATTCTTTTCTCTCTTTGAAAATTATTTTTAAACAATAAACATTTGATTGACTGTTTTATATTCAATGAATATTCTCTCTCTCTATATATATACGAAATATATGTAACCAAATATATTTGGTCTCATCTGCCTTACTTTAGGTCAAATAAAAAATTCCTGTTTTTATTTTCAGGAACAAAGTAATATTACTTATAAAACATATGAACTTTCTTGGATTAAAAAGTATTCCAAGACAGCTCACCTGCATGGTAAAGCAGTGCTGTGTTAAGATCAATATACCTCCTGGCTGAAAAGGTAGATCTTACTTAAACACATTGGGAATTTAAAGCTGTATCTCCATTAAGAGTGTTACAGTTTGATGGTTGGGTTTCAAGTAAGTCTATGCACCTGGGGCGTGAGTTCAATACACGCTGCCTGGGTCTAAGCCCTCACTTCTGAGTCCCTCTGAGCCCCGGAAAGCAGGAAGTGACTGTTAGGGGCTGGCTTTAGGACAATCCAAGCCTCTGCTAGTGGGAGGTGCATTAGTTTCCTATGGCTGCTGCTACAAAGTCCCAGTGATGGCTGAAAACAAGGAAATGCATTCTCTCACAGGCTTGGAAACCAGAAGTCCCAAGTCCAAGGGTCAACAGGGGCTTGCTTCCCAGGACTCTGGGTGTGAGCCTCAGTTGTCCCAGCTCCTGGTGATGCCGGCAGTCCCTGGCATCCAGGCTTGCAGCTGTGTGACTGAAGTCTCTGTCTCTATCATTGCTTTGCCTGTGTCTTATAAGGACATTTGTCAACACATCGTTTTGAGGACACGATTCAACCCATAACAGTGAGCTATTGGGAACTGTAGGAGTACTGGGTTCCAGTGTCTGCTCTGTGATCAGAAAGACCTAGAAAGGTAGTGGGGTTAGGGTAGCTGTGGGTATAAATCACAGATGCTTCAAATTTACAAGTCACAGTTACATGGAGGGTAGAGGGGACACAAATAAGGGAACTTTAGATTTATAGGGGCTATCCTCACATCTGTGCAATGTTTATCTGAGCCGTGTCCAGAGAGATCGCCTTGCTTCTCTGAGGGTCTAAGAGAACTCTAATGTCAGGAGAAGTGGAGGATATTGAGAGGAGAATTAGGTGGAAGGTAAGGCATGCCCAGGGACACCTGGGGGACCAGGGAACCAGTGAGGAGACGGCACCTCCTCACTGAGGGGCACTGTGCTCCCGGGTAAGGACAGGAGCGAGTGAGCGCTGGAGAGTGGCATGACTGCCCCAGCACCCTGTCCTTCCAGGCGCCTCAGTGCCATGTGTCTCCTGCATACTTAAATCTTGAGCAGTTGACACTTTGCAGCCTGCTCTGCGGATACCAGGCTTGTCCTCATCAGTAGTGGATTTTGGGAGAAGACCCCAAAGTTTACACAGTTCAGACTGAGAAATAGGGGATTAACATTACAGCAGTTTTTATTCCTCCTGGTTCTTAGAGACATCAGCTTTTATGTCAAAGGATGCTGTTATCTAAGCTTATTTCTGTCTCTTCTTTCAACAGCTGCAATATTAAGTAGAATTAAAATCAGTCATATTACACGTCTATACCAAATTGTTGTTTTAGCAAGCTTTTAAAAAAGTTGAATATGCACAGAGAAAAAACTAAAACAGTACAAAGGATCTACACCGAACAGCAGTCTCCTCACCCGGTGGCGGCAGTCTTCCTGTTTTAGCTTCCCAAGGAAGACATAAGAGGCTTCTTTTGCCTTTGCCTTTGTTTGCCAAGTGACCATTCCTGATTCCTAGTTGGGAGGATTGGTGGGATTCCAGGAGAATTAAATGACTGGATGATCCCTTTCTGGCCAAGATCAAGAGTTTAATGCTGTGATCAAGGAAGGAGTGGAATCCAAGAACTCAGAGAAACCAGCTGGCTGAGACCTGCTCACCGGGGCACCTGCAGGTTGTATCCAGAAACTCAGGAGGGACCACGTTCAGAAAAAAGTGCACAGATTGAGATTGGAGTGGGAGAATTTTCTAGGATATGAGGTTTTATTTTCTCATTAGAAAACTAGGAAGAATGGGCTAGAAAGTTGTGTTTGGTTGGGAACTTAAATAGCCTGCAATTCAGACTGTCCTCATTAAAATGCCACCCGTGTGTTTCGTTCTTCCTCAGAAAGCTATCAGTATAGGGAAGGGTCAAGTGTGCTCCAGAAATCCTAAACCGTATCAATTATACCAATGCAAGCCCATAATCCAGTCTCTGATTTAAAACCACATGCTCTCGCGGTGTGGACCCCAATGAAAAGGTATGGTGAAAGGTCACTGCAGCCAGGTCTGCTATTGAGAGGGAAGAAAATGCAGGTAGGCATTATAAAGAATTGCTTTCTGTGCTGCTAATGATCACTTTGGGTTTGAGTTTGCCCGAACGGTCAGGAGAGAAAGCGAGCTCGCAGGAAAGGAATTTACTGCAGAAGAGTGATTGCGGCGCGATGCTCAGCACCGTGGGGTTGTAATGAGCACGGGAAGTGTGGTACCCGTCCAGCCCTGAGAGTTACAGAAATGCTTTGATCAACTTCCCTACACAGAGCGCTGAGTGACCACATCGTTCTGCCCAAAGGACCGGGACTGCAATCGTTTTGAAAGTTTCTTGGGGGAAAATGCAATTAGTAGCAAGATTTAATAAAGCCAAAACAACTGGATGTGATGAGCCCCTGTTCTTTTGTTCTTTCCGTGTAATGTAAGAAAATAGCAAGAAAGCGATTACATTGTAACTAAATGAATTAAACAAAGCTCCCAAACATAAATTAGAATTTAACTACACCATTAAAAACTAATTTAATTTGCAAGCCATCATTACTAGATAATAAAGACCCATTGCAAAATGTACAACAATATCTCGTGAACATGTGAAAAAAACAAGTAATGAATCTCACTGAGCAGATGAGTTTCTGTGACACCAGCAGATAAAAATGCTGAATGGATGCTTCAGTACATAATGGGAACTAGCAAATAATGGAACAATTGGTTTGCTTAATTTTTTTTTTTTTGCCATAAATGGTTTTATAGCTAAGGCAAAGCCTCAGGGAAAGTTAGAGAAGACACGTAGCTTATGGGTTTAGTGTGGCAAAATCTTGCAAAGCAAGACAAAGAAAGGCTTTTAAATATTTTTTTGTCATCATATGAAGTATACTGTTGTCTATTCAAGTGCAAATATATCTTGTTTTAGCTAATTGGAACTGTGATGGCGAATGCAGTCTTTTCTCTCTAGTGTATGTTATTAAATTGTGCTGGAAACAAGGTATGCATAAAAAATTTAAGAGATGTGAATAAAAACATTTGGTTCTGGGGTTACTATTTTAAAACTTACTAAAAGAATATCATTAACATTTCCTTATATAATTAGAATAAGACACGAGTTTCAGAAAACTCATTTTATTGGAAATGAGGTTTAAATGTGTGCTCTGTAATAAAAGGGCTGATGACAACCCTTTCCCCGCCTGCTGTGGATAGCCAAGTCTCTGCAACCAGCAGATGGCAGCATAGCCCTGCTTTCCTGGTCCAGTGTTCATGGGTACCTAAAATTATTAAACATTTTTGTAGCATTACAGGATTAATATAAGGTAGAGATGAAAGCTAGTGTCTTATCCTGGTTGTGCTATACTCTTTGAGCTCAAGCTGCAACTGTGTGTGGTGATGGGACTTTGGGTTAGCCACATGGGGACCCTTCCATATAGATGTTTAGGAACACTTGGGCCACATTTCATGCAAGAAAGCTTGCATTAAATTGCTTGGTGATTTGATATAGTTGGACATGCTTGTTTATGTTGTACGTTCTGTCATGAACTAGTGATGCTAAAAACAGTTAACAGCTTAAATGTCATCTCAGCTATGCAATGTTCCCTGGATGACCCTACTGGGCTAACACCACTGCTCTAGGCTGCACTTTTGGGGTTATAGGTTATAGTAAACTCACCCATGACTTTACTCTGAGATTTTCTGCGTATTCCTCTACTGTCTCTCCAGGCTGTTAATCTTCTCGAGGGCTTGGGCTCCGTTATAGTTCTAGAATCCCTGGCATTCCATCCAATGTCACTTTGTAGTCACTGGTAAGGATTTGTTGAATTAACTCAAGTCTTGTGTGATGGCTCACAGCAAGTATGTTTTCATATTTTTTCTGTAAGGAATTTAATGAAAGCATTCTTGCCATAAGGTAGCCTGTGTCCTTCAGTGCACGTTTTAGGGATAAACCAAAGTCTGGTTACCATGTGTACTCGGTACATGGCCCCAAAGAATATAGCACTATCTGGGGGGGTTCCTTTGTTCTCATCTCCACTTTAGGACTGTTTTGTTTGGTGTATTTTATTTTGCAGAGCACTGAAGGACATGTAAGGAGAATCCTGGAATTCTTGCTTTATAAAACAAAGCCCAAGACTCCTAACTTTCATTTTGCTGAGCATACAAACAAGAAACTGCACTGAGTATGGTAATTAACAGAAAATGATATATTGAGTTCCATCGCCTAAGTCTGAAATAGGGCCGTTTTCTAACATAGCAACTCTCTTACAGTTCATTACCAAGAATGAAAAATTTTAAATCTAATGAAATGGCCGGGGAGACAAGATGTCAATACTAAGGTGAAATGAACCTTTAAATGTAGAATTATCAATAAGTGTATTATCGATTTTGGGAGAGTAGTCATAGATACACTAATTTATTTGGGGAACTACTTACTTTTTGTTAATGATTTATTGCAGAAGAAGTGGGGAAGACTGCTTCATTTCAAACTTTTGGATGCAAGGAGATGTAGTAATTATCCAAATGACTCTTGTGTGAACTACATTTCCTTTATTTATTTTACTTTTAATGTCATAGCATTCTTTAAAACATTCTGTACTAAGTGGCACCTTAAATTTCTAAGTTGAAAGACCCTGTCTATAAACTATTATTATATGAAAGCACTCACCGAGCCTCTGGGGCCGTTGGTTGGAGAGCATTTATGCCACTTGTCTTTACTGCAAGATTTAGTGGTTCACATGGCCAACAGGAATGTCAGAACTAGGTGTCTCCTGCTCCTTGCTGCAGTAGCATCTCGTTTGTACCAGTCCCGGGATGTTCTTGTCTCTAGAAGAGATGGATCCTCGGTGGCAGGGGGCTTTCCTGTCAACACCCGGGGAGACAGTGCGGCTCACAGGGCCCTGGGTGCCTCGTGCCCTGCTGGTGTCTGGGCACAATCTTGCACACGTCTAGGCTTTAGCTGTGGCTGCTCGTTTGCCACAACTCATTTCAATGTAATTCACAGAGGCAGAAGAGAGGCTGCTGAATGTGGAACTCAGATATGGTGCTTCTGCACTGGAAAAGTGTCTCACAATTTATTCTTAGTGATTTGGATTAACACAGGCTCAAAAAATAGTTAAAACCCTGTTTTCCAGAGAGGAAAATGGAAGTACCCAAGGAGTTTTATATTATCAGTGATCCATTTGTGGTAGAAATGAGGAAGATAATCACCAACTCATCTCTGTTTGTTTTCTAAGGATCAAATGAAAAACTAAAGATGCTTTGCTTATGAATGTGACTGTTAAAGTATAATTGTTATTATCAACTAGGAGTGCAGGCTTTGGGACAGATAAGGCATCTCCCGTGTCCTAGGTCCCCAGGTGAGAGGAACAGTGCTTCTGGTCAGATGCAACTCAAGTCTTCTGACTAACAGGACAACATTCCAGGGTTCTTCTTCCCTTTATAGAAAGCCAGGCTAAGTTATACCTCAGTACAAACCAAAGGGATAGGACGGATTCACAAGTCTTCTCCTACTGCTCAACCTCTGCGTTCTGAAGATGGTGGTTTGGCGCGGGGCGGGGGGACCTGGCATCAGGCATACTGTGCTGAAACTCATCTCCTCTTGCTTTGGTGTTCTTAGTGCCAAGGTCATCACTAGCAGGGAGCAGTCATTAAGCCAGAAGCTCCTGCATGTTTCTTCCCACTTTAATTTACACTAAAGGACCCAGGTTGGCATTCACTTGATCCTAGTGGGGGCCTTTTGCTTTTAGGCGGTGGCGTTTAGCTGCAGGCTCTGCTATTTGTCCAAGGCGGTGCTGCCCTGGCAATTGCTCCTCACAGAGTTAAATTGCAGCAAGGAAACATGAAAAGAAAGCTCAAAGATGCTGCCTTCTATGGAACAGAATACACAGCTCTAACGAACAGAGCTTGATAGAATACCAGCAGCAGGGAGCCCCGTTATTTATTGCTTCAAGGGAAAATCAAGCAAAATAGCTACAAATTGTTTAAGTGCATTCCTCCCATCTTGCTTGAGCTTAGTCGTTCTGGTTACGAAACAGAAAAGACCTTCATTACTTCCTAAGCCAACATTAGGCTTCCTTGGTGTGCAGTGCCTGCCTTGGCGTCATGTGAAAGAACGAGCTGATTGTAAATCCAGAGAGCAATTGCCTTAAAGGTATTGTAAAACACCCCACATGCACCTCTGGTGGAGGTGTCTGGGGAGCCATGGCTTAGGAACAGTCCCCTTCCTGGCTCTGCTGTGCTTAGGGCACCCATCATCCAGGAGGCCAGGGAAGCCCGCTCTTATTGCACGGATAAAGGTAAATGAATTGAGCCTCAAGAGAAAGTCTTCAGAAATGCAGGCTGAGGTGGAGAAACTATGTGTCCTTGAATCTTGGTGGACTCCTCCCATTTCTGATCTACACTGAGTCATTAAACCATTAGTCCAGACAGTGAAGGCCTTACACCCAAGAGCAGCCACACGGCAGAGAGCTATGAACCCCAAGGGTCTTCTAAACGTGCTCCACACCTCATCGACCTGGCAGACATCAAAGGCTTCCGGTACCCATGGGGAAGGTTACCTGTGATGGGCTGAAGTTTGGCCACGATGTGAGAGTGCCTGGAAAATGAGGTGCTGATGACTGCAGCACACGACCCCAGCTTGTCCTTGAAACATGTATTGGGTGTTGTGTTCTGCAATCCTTACTCTGTTCTTCTCAAAAGAATGTAAGGTCAAGTAGAGCATAATCATGAAAAGCAGAGAATAAAAGGAAACCCAGTTAATGACAGGGATTGGCAATATTTGGAGATCAGGAAAATAATTGAACACAAAGTCTTGTGTCTACAAGTTGCTGGAGATAATATCAGTGAGCACGGCATGCTGATAATATGACTTATTTGCAATTAATCTTCACATAAATATAAGAGGAGGAAAAGCAGAGAGCCAGCAGCTGTACTCCATGTCCAAGTCAGAGACCGATTGTAGTAGAAATCATGGATTGAGGACTGTGCAAGTGTGGGAGGGTCCCTGAGATCCGATACTGCTTCTTAACAAAACCAGGAATGCAAAATACTGGTCTAAGCTTCTTCAGTGGAAACGGTACAAAATTTTGCAGAAACAAAGACGAATGTGGTAATAACCCTTGTCAAAACATTGAGAGTGGCTCCCTAAAACAACACAGTAAGTGCCAGAGGAATTAATGCTAACCCAGGAATTGCATGTTCGTCAGCCAAAGCCAGTTCTGACGAATCTGAACACAGTCGTCTCACTGGTTGGATATCTTGTCAGTTTGGATAACTTCCTTGCTTTAGTATCAGTTAGGAACACAGGATCTATTTTTGATGTTCGAATCTTTCAATGATTTAGGCAGGATGATTGCTGTGCGTTTGGTTAGTAGAGTGCATTCTGTTAGTTATCATTATTTTATTAGTTGCATGAAGCATGATCAAACACATCCTTGGGATTGCTGGAGTTGGAGTTGGAGCTGGAGCTGTTTACGAGTTGCTCTCTGTCTTTAAACAGTTTATAGCATAATAGAGATCCACAAAAGAAGCTTATAAATAACAGGTCAATGGCACACACTGGGTGCAGAAGAGGTAGATATAACAGTCTTGGGAGCTCCATTTAAAAGTGGAAATCACAGCCTTGCTCAGCCACCTATTGTTGGTTTGGCTTTGCCAGCTTGTGTAAGGTTTTTTCAGCCAGATTTCATATTTTAGCATGGAGCTTATGATATTTTGTGAGTATCAAGTGACATACTAAAAAGCTCTTTTCACAGACTTTGTTAAGTTCTGGACTTTAATTAGGATTCGGATGAGGGCGATGTTCACAAGGTTGAGAACCTTCACTGAAGGAAGAGGTCTTGAAGAGAAGGATGAACTTTGGATGCTGGAGGAGGAATGGGGACATTGCTGTCTAAAGCAGCAAAGTACACAAAGTAGGAACAATGGAGAGTTCTTCTATAATGAGGGCAAAATGTACACACCATGAAATTACCACTTGACCATTTTTATTAGGGTGTTTTTATTGTACAGGATAGTAGGTTTCACTGTGACATTTTATACATGTATGAAGACACTGTGATTGTGTTTATCCCACATTGCACCCCATTATCCCCACTTACCCTCAGCTCCCCACTGGCTGGGTCATGGATCAGTAGAAGCCATTTAGTCACCCATAAGCACACAGTTCTGTGGAATTAAGGACCGTCATGATGTTGTACAACAATTACCACTGCAAAGCATCAGAATGGCCTTCATCTTGGAAAACTGAAATTATCCCCATCAAACAGCAATTGTTCCTTTCCCCTCCCCAGCCCTGGCATCCACCATTTCACTTTTTGCCTCTATGAATTTGACTCTGCTAGGTACCTCGTGTAAGTGAAATCATTCAATTGTACAATAATTTTCCTTTTGTGACTGACTTATCTCACTTAGCATGATGGTAGCTCAGGCCAGATTTCCTTCCTTTTTAAGGTTGAATAATATTCTTTCATATGTATGTGCCAAGTTTGTTTATTCATTCTTCAAAGACTCGGGCTGCTTTCAACTTTTGGCTTTTGGGAATAATTCTGCAATCAACATGGATGTTTAAGTCTCTGCTTTCAATTCTTTGTGAGATGGACCCAGAAGTGAATTTCCTGGACCACCATACTTATTTCCATAGCAGCTACACCACTATACTTTCCTGCCAACAACGCACAGTAGTTCCAGTCACTCTATGTCTTTGCCAACTGGTTATTTTCTTTCTTGCTTGCTTTATCTTTAGTAACAGTCACCCCAATGACAGCATGCCGTGGTTTTGATTTGCATTTCCTAATATTAGTGACACCCCACATGCTTTCATGTGTTTCCTGGGCCTTTTCATGTCTTCTGCAGAGAAATGTCTGTTCAGGCCTCTGGCGATTTTTCAGTTGGGGAGGTTTGGGTTGTAGAACTTCTTTTACATTCTGAATGTTAGTACCTTATCAGATATCTGAGTACCAGCTATTTTCTCTCATTCTGTGGATTGTCTTTTCACTCTGCTAATGGCGTCCTTTGATGTACAAAAGTTTTTAATTTTCACATAGTCCCAAGTATCTATTTTTTCTTCTGTTGACTGTGGTCTTGGTGCCGTACCACAAAATTGTCAAAGCCAAAGCCATGATGCTTTTCTCCTTTGTTTTGGCTCCTGTGTTTGCATCTTTAATTTGTTTGAATTAACTTTGATGTATGATGTCAGGTAAGGGATACCTTGAGTGTTTTACACGTGGCTGTTCAGTGTTGAAGACTGTGCTCTTCTCCCACGGATGAAGTGAAACATGCATACAGTAATGAACAATTTTTCCAAAGAGCCAGCTGGTAAGTTCCTTGTGGTCATAACCTAGGCTGTGTATTGGGCTTAATTTATCTGAAGAAGGTATTAGTAATTATCAGGGAGGAAATACACAGTATAAGTGAATTTGGAAGCAAAAAACAGTACGGTAGAGAGATATTCTTTCTCTTTGTTAACACCTATCATATCCCACACAGAACCTCAATGTTTTTTTGACTAATACTTTTACATTTTTATGATCTCTGAAGCTCTGGTGATGAATTTTACACTTTGAATTATTTTTCTCATAAAACGTGGTTGCTCATAATTTGGAACATGGAAAATACAGAGTGGTATGAAGAAAAAAATACCCAAATTGCCATTTATCCCACAATCCAGATGTTACTGCTGCTAATACTGGCTGCTTCTGAGTCCAGTTTTGTAAGCATGTACTTTACATAACTGGGAATGACGTTGACTGTGAAGTTTTCCATCCTGCATTTCTGTTTTTCACTTGACATTTTTCTGTGAGCACATTTCCTTGCCATTTTAATGACTTTCAAAGAGTGTTTAAATATTGCAAAGGAAGGGAGGAGAACTGGCTCTGACCTCACCGCAACAGCCCAGACTTACTCCCTGAGATGCTCAGCGAGTCGCAACCTCACTTTCCTCTCTGTGTTACCTGCAAAATTGGTTAATATTTCCTATCATTCCCCGGGTGATGATGCAGAGCAATGAGGTAACCCTGGAAATTGCTCCTCCTTTGCTGTAGGAAAGGTGCTAGCAGGTACAGTTTATGATGTCATACTGGATCCTTGCTAAGTCACTGGTGGAGCAAGGACAGAATAGCTTCCTGCCCTTTGCCATCAGCTCCAGCTGTGCTTGTTGTCCTGCTTTCTAAGCAGAGGGTTTATCACACAGCACACAGCTGCATTGTGTTTCTACAACTAGAAAGCAATCATTCCTGATAACTTGATTAGTGTGTTATGAACACACAGATGATACCAGGACTGTTGAGTAGCATCTGTGTATCCCACCTTCGTCCATTCCTCTCATTGCATTTATCACTGTTAAGTCTGATCCGGGCTGGCTTCTGCTGGTGCTACAGACACCATTTCTAATGTGCAAAGAAGTGTGACTGTGGCCTCCTGTCCTTGCTACATCCTCACTTGTCTGTACATTTATGGGTTGACATGTTTGCCTGTCTTCCTTTTGCCACATATGGATGGACAGAATGTTAATTGCAGCCTTTTTATTCTGACCATAGAGTTCCAGGATTACCTGTTACACTTGCCTTAAAATGATGTCAGTAATGGCGTAGTGTTTATAGAGTAGACTTCTTTGATGGCATTATCCACGTTATTCATTTTGAGGGGCCGGGACTTTGTCTTCACTGCTGTGTGGTTTGGATAGGAGGTGTCCTCTGCCAAAGACTCATCTGCTGAAGTCTTTGTCTGCAGCGGATGGTGCTACTGAGTGTTGACTGGACCATGAGGACTCTGCCCAAATGGACTGATCCCTTGGTGGGTTCATGATAAGTTGGTGTTATTCGGAGGCAGGGCCTACTTGGAGGAAGGAGGTCAGGGGGACATGTCAAAAAAAGACATACTGGGTCCCCAACCCCTTTCTGTTTCTCTCTGCTTGCTGGCCACCATGGAGTGAGCAACTTTGCTCCTCCACACCCCTTTATCATGTGCTCTGCTCACTATGGCCCAGACACAGTAGAACCAGCTGACCACGGACTGAAACCTCTGAAGCTGTGAGCCAAGATACATCTTTCCATTCTCAGTTGTCATGGGTATTTTGTCACAGCAATGAAAAGTCTGACTTACAACAGCAAACTTCTTTCCACTCTGATTCTTTATATTGCTTTTTCTCAAAAATGACAACTAAATAATTTCTTACTAAGACAAATCACTTTGAAATTTGAGTTTCATATTTCTGAAATTAGAAGGCAGTAGATAGGAAACTTTCTTCCAATAGTCCCTGACGCTGAGGGCCTGCAGTTGGCAATGTGTTCACGTTTTTTGTTGTCCTTTACGCAACCTGTGGTGCAGGAATTACAAATGCTTATTTTGAACATGACGGCAAACAGACTTGTCCTATGTAACTAAATCTGGATGTTAAGCCCACAATTCCAATGCTGGTATAGTTCTTTAGCCATTGGGGGAAGGGAGAGAGGCAGAGAGAGAGAGAGAGAGAGAGAGGCAGAGAAAGAGAGAGAAAGACAGAGAGAGGGAGGGAATCTGGGAGTACCACATTTTAACCTTTATTTTACCCTTGTTTCCCTCTGGCTTCTGTGGTGTTGGACTGGGGAGACTCCCTTTTCAGTTGCTAAACCATCCCACATCTAAGAAAGCACCCTGAACAGCCAGCAAAGGCTTCAGGTCTCTGCTGTTCTCCACAGCAAATGGCAATTGCTTATTTCTGCTGCACGGGGCTTCCAAACGAAGTATGTGTGGGATAAGGCACTGAGCAGCCAGAGGAGTCTTTGGAAGGGTCTTTTTGAAGAAGCCTTTGCTTGGCGTTCCTTTGCTCCTCACCTGGGCATTTTTAGTGCGTTCCCAGCCAGGGTTTGTTAACCCCCACTCTTCACCTCCATTTTCTAGACGCACCACTGAGTGATGCTGTGTGAGAGGAGCTTTTGGGCCTTCTGGCTTCAGTTTGTCCACATGGGGCTGTGGCTCCATTCCTGCCCTCCTGCCGGTGTTATTTTCAATTTGCTTTCTGTCTGGAGAGGGCATTTCATCTTTTATGAAGTCTAAAGTTCCATTGGACCATCAGATCTCTAAATTCTTTTGTTCTGTTGAAAGCCTGGTCAGGGTGACATTTGTCTCTTTTTGGGGGGATGGCCAATCTGATGGACATAAAGACCAGCACCAACAAGAATCATTTTCCTTGCTTTTAACTCTCCTTAGTTCAGCACACACTGAAGGCTTAAAATTAGATTTAAAATGACTAACAGTAATAGCTGTGATAGCACCATTTAAAATGACAATACAATCCCAACTTTATCTCCTTGCACTGCTTATAAACATAAATATAGATAAATTCTTCTTAGAAAATTAATTGGAAATCAGAAAATATATTCACTAAACTCTACCCAGGGAAACTAAGCCAAGCTGTCCATTCTGCATGTGCAGTTACAGGAGTTACTGTCACAAACTTGTCCTGTGGCCCTTGTGCTAATGTGTTTTTTGTTTATGTTGGCTTATTTTTCCAATAAAGGATAATCGCAACTTAACAGGAGCTATTTGATGTACTTGGTGACCAGGTAGCTGAGACTTTCTACCTGCTCTTGCTCAGCTCATGCATGGTGAAGCTATGAATGAATGATGAGCACATAGCTGAGTTGGACAAAGACAGCTAATGGAAGGACACTGGACGTAAATGGCAGTTCACATCATACCTGTGAGGATATCAACAGGGAGGGCCACCAAAACCCTATCAACTAACCCAAGAGTAAACAGATGGGAAAAGCTATGAATTTGAAGGTGATGTTTAAGATTTAATTTCTAGTGCAGAAATAAAATCTAGAGAAGAAGTGAAGGCATTGAGCCTCTTAGATAGCACAGTGTCTGATTAATTTATCTAATGGACAAGTATGTATGGACTGTCCATTCTGCGTCAGGCACAGTGATGGTAAGTGGGACCACAAGGTCAACGACAAGGACAGTTTACATCTGTCCTTACACTCAAACGGGGACCACAGACTTGAAACCAAATGATATCAGTGTAATATGATTATTGAGTCAGCTCAAAATCTGTAAGATTTATCAAAATACATAGAAAGAGAAAGATCAATTTTGCTTAGCAGAGAAAGGAGCAATCAATTGTCCTGTTCTGTATCTGTTCCACTTCTTAATCTTCCCTTTGTAGGCAGCCCACCATGAAGAACCCTGGTGGGCTCTCTGTGCAAAGCTTCCTTCACTCACACAGCTGTCATTCCCGCATTGTAAAGAGGAGCCAAGAAGGCAATCCAGGACTGCCCAGTTCATGGGGTACCAACCCCGCTTCTGCGTCGCGCCGAGGGTTACGCTCCTGCCACAGTGCCACATGGGTTTCAGGGGACCTGGAAAAATTCATCAGGCAGTAGAAGCAGGAAGAGGGCCTGGGGAAGTGGGCCTCAGTGAGAGGGAGGCCCTGAAGAGCAGCAAGGAACAGCTCTCAGTGTTAGAGGAGGCTCGCTGAGCTCAAAAACTGTGTCGTCAACAAAGGGATTGCAGTGTCCCTTCCGGCCTTGAAATTTTACATCATGAAATTATCACTGGCCTCAAGGGGCTGACGAAGTTTTTCGTTCATTTCTCAAATATTACTTTGCACCTACTCTTTTCCAGGTGTTATTTAGGGAAAACAAAACCAAAACCCAAACCCTGAACTTAAAAAGCTCACATATAGAGAAAAATAAAATGCCAAACAAGCGAACAAAACAAACCAAACAAGAAACAGTGCTAGATAGTGATAATTACTGAGAACAAAAGGCCGAGGACGAGGATGAGAAAAATGGTGCTCGTTACGTTGGAAAGCCTGCACAGAAGCTGTATTCAGCGATGGCTTATAGTACAGGGACTCAACATGTTTACAGACAGCTGCAAAGTAAGGCAGTATGCAGTACACACCGTGGAAACACACGCTTAAAATCTTTTTTCAGATCGAAACCAAATTTAAAGAAATGACTATTTATTGAGTATTGTTCCTATGCTGGACAGCACTTGCAATATATTATCTGTTCCAATTTTACAGGTGAAAAAGCTGAGAATCAAAGGGTTGGGGTAGCTTTTCTAAAGTCACACAGCCTGGGTATGAACTCACATTTGTCTTACTGCCTTAGCCTGTGCTCTGCCTGCATAGATTTTGTGGGTGTCTTCTCCTGGAAGGAAGGAGGGAACTTACAGCAAGATTTCTTGATAAAGGTGGTGGAATTTAGCTTTCAAGGATGGGTGAGGTTTTGAAATGTGGTAATAAGACAACTGAGTTGGGATGGGATGGCCAAAGTAAATGAAAGCAGAGTTTGCCTAAAAGCAAATTACTAAGTCCAGGCTGAGAGGGGACCCTCAGGAAGAGGGAAGGCCAGGCTTGGGGGCACACTGTGCAAGATCCAGAGCTCTGTGGAGGAGTCCGTCTTTCCTTCAGCAGGTGGGGAGACACTGAAGGTCTTCCCCAGAGAGAGCTGCTCACCAAAGGAGATAGAAAGCATTTGGTGAGCTCTTGTCATGCTTTGTTTCTCTGATTGTTTCATGAAACTGAACGGACAGATAGGTTATTGTCAGTGGGTAATAGCCATGCTTACTCTCTGAAGGATCAGGTCTAGCACTAACTTGATGCACTGTTACTTCAGGGAAAGGCACTTGGACAAAGCTTTGCATGGAAGACTTCAGCTGCACCAATTCTTAATTGATTCCTTGAGAAATAGTATTGTCCCAGATGTCACATTGCTAGATGGATGCAGTGTTTTGGATGAACTCCATCTGGCTGACCTAACCCCCAACAAATTGACAGGATGCTGACAGGAGGAGGAGGTGAAGGCTAGATGTGTTAGCATTACAGCAAGAGGCCAGGGAGAAGCCATTCAGGAGAGAAGAAAGAGCACAACTAAATTCACCTTTGCTCTCAGTTGGAGAGCAGATTACATTCTTTAGAGCAAAGTGATGGCTCCAGCCACCTGCAGAGGAGGGAAAATAGGCTAGGCTGGCTCTTTAAGGAAGAGCTCAGTGGTGTCAAGAGAAACCAATACAAGCCAATGTGGTGCCATCCAGGGTCAGACTCCTAGAGCGTCCTTCAGGTGGTTTTTGTGGCCTATTGTGTAATCTGCCCTTTTTGTGCTTTCGTCTATATTTTTCCTCTTGTGCACGTATATACCAATCCCTGAAATGCCAAATGCCAAAGGTTGCAGTAAAAATATGTTTGAAAATCATCGTTCCGTTGTTTTTTTCTCATTCAGCAGCATGGTTTTACAATAAAATCTAGTGCAACAGTTCCATTTGTGAATGGGCTTTGGAGAGAAGTCAGTCAGCTTTTGAGATTGTTTGCAAATTTTGTATTTATATGCATTTTCAGGGGAGCAGTCATGAAATTCTAAAAGAGTTTTGATGACTTTTTACCTGCCTTGAAATTCTCTTCTCTTTCCCTTCCCTTCCTTTCCCTTTCTTTCTTTTCTCTTCCCTTTACCCTCTCAGAAAAGGCAGGACCATAAGAAATGTCTTAGTAACAACCTGGGGCTTTTGATAGGGTAAAGACCCTATGTCTGCTTTTCCTCTAATTAGAATAAAAGTTTTCTCCCATGCCAGAAAAAGAGGAGTGAAACTGTCCCTCCTGTTTCTTCCTTCAATGTGGCGACTTTTTATGCAGATTGTTCACTCATGAAACAATTCACACTTGGCTCCCCTTAGCTGGCCCCCTAAACACACTTTAGCAGAAATATGAGATAATGGTGCCCATTAAAATCACCTCAATCTTCCTTTACTTAAAGGGCCATTATCTATTAAACAGAACAAATATTTGAATAAAAAAGTAAATCACATTTTTAAGTAGAAATTTTAATTTTCTTACGCTGAAGAATAGCTCTTCAAACAAGATGGGTGTGAATAGGTGTGTAAGGACTGATCTACCTATTGACCCATGTCTTGACATCAGGATTACAGGATGACACACAGTCACCCATCCTTTTTCTCCTGCTCCTGTTAATTTTATGTTTCATTCAATACCTTTACCTACCCTGCCATCATATGAATCTTATTTATGTAAATATGCATTTGATAAATGTATATCCACCTCACACTTTTTGTTGGTGGGAATACTTTGCTTGGCATTGCATATTGTTTGGACCCGAGGTAGCAATTTTGTCGTCTTGATGAGTTATTCTTCAAGCTTGCCTCACTCAACACGTAAATCTCTTCTAGGCTCTTTTATTTCTCTCAAGAGCAGATGCATTTTATCTCCCAGTTACCCGCATGTCTTCTCTCACTTGTCCCTTTTCATGAAATTATGTCCCAATGTTCTGAGTGTTCTCTTTCTAAATACTTGAAAAATTAAAGATAGCTCTACAATGAACTTGCAGGGGAAACGATTTGGTACCTATGGCTTATAGAAGGCTCAGTTTCCTTTTGTCACTATTGAACTTTAGGATGACACAAAACACTTATCAGTCTGTAATTCTAATCTACCCACATCATTGTTGCTTTTATTGCTTCCTTACCTTGCAGCGACTGAATTTCTTCACTTTGTATCATCAACACATTTCATCACCTTACTGTATTATTCTTCTTTTAGGTCAGTAAAGTAAGCAAAATCAATACTAAAGTTGAGCTTATTACAGGCTATGGGACATCTTACTGTTTATTGCTGCTGCCGCTCAACAAATACCTTTGGCTTCAATATCCTGCCCAGGTCTTTATCCACTCCAGCAACCTGTTTCTTATGGCTCAGAGTGCATCTTCCTGCAGGTGTTTCTCTCAAAGGAGAGCAAGCTTCCTAATAGAGAGACTTGTGTTTGGAATCAGAGATCCTTTGTAAACTGGATCTGAGTGGCTTTGTGAAAGCATGGTCATAGACTAGCACATTACTTCTCAAGAAGAAAAAGCCCTCAACTGTGCTTTGTGGGGGAGTGAATAATTGGGGGAGTGAAAACCAGACAAACCTGAAGAATGGGAGACACATTTCTGAGACACTAGCCTAGTTCCTGACCTGCCTTTGCCACTGGATGATCCCAGGAAGGAGACTTGGATTGTATTGTTTGATTTTCTCTTTTTCCTGGAGTTCCCATGACTACTTGTGAATGCCTGAGCTGCTGTAAAATATCAATATGATAATGCACTGAGAACATCTCCTGTAAAGAGATGGATTTAATGCTCACTACCACAAAGTGAGAAAGAAGAGCCTTAGGAAAGAGATTTCAGACATTTATCACAAAATATTATATGATCTAAAGTTTGGAGGAAGTCTGACTAATTTAGACCCAAAAATCTTATCATATCAATTCTGAGTCAAGAGGTCAATTGATTCTCTTGTAGGTCATAATTAATGGACAGAAACTTTGAAGAAGGTATACATGAAGAAATGCTCAATGTCCTTGCCTATAAAGGAAATGCAAATCAAAATGACATTGAGATTCCACCTCAGCCCGGTCAGAATGGCTATCTTCAAGAACACAAACAACAAATGCTAGCTAAGATGTCTGGAAAAAGGAACGCTTCTACACTGCTGATGGAAATGTAAATTAGTGTAACCATTATTGAAAGCAGTATGAAAGTCCCTCAAAAAACTAAAACTAGAACCACCATATGACCCAGTGACACCACTCCCAGGCATATACTCAAAGGAACATGTTCCAGGTATACGACAGAGGCACCTGCACAGCCATGTTTATTCCAGCACTATTCACAATAGCCAAGCTTTGGAAACAGCCAAGATGCCCCACCACTGACGAATGGTGCCAATAAGGAAAAAGAGGGCATGGAAGGAGCCAGGGTCCCAATATCCCCTTCAAGGGCCAGTGACCTAACCCCCAATGATTTAAGATCTCCTACTAATCCCTACCGCTTAAAGGTTCCACTACTTCCCAACATTGGGACCAAGTCTTCAACTCATGGGCCTTTGGGGACATTCAAGATCCCAACTTTAGAGGGTGTAAATTCCGTGCTTTAGATTTCATGAGTTTAAATCTTGTGAGTTTTTGGAGAGTGGTTTATAATACATGCAATATGGCACACTTGATTTGCCACAATGAGCAATGTCTGCTATGCTGAATTATTTCATGTCTATAAGCGGTCACTTTGCTCTGATCCCATTAAAAGCAAATGGATGAATGAGTAATTATTCTGTATTTAGAAAAATCACAGTGGATGCTATGATTTCTGCCTGAAATAACTCAGGTGGTGGATAATTCTGTAGAATGGCTACACTATTGGCTAAGTGAAATTCTTAGGTGAATTCTGATAGGAATAAAGGGCCTCACATGAATCCTGAAAGCAATGAATTAGAAACACAAAAGCAAAACAAGTGACGGAGAATCAGAGGAGAGTCAGGAAAGAAAGAGGTGACACTTATGCCACTTGTAGGCACATCTTGCTGCTGTGTGTCCTCCCTTTTGGTAGACACAGGCCAGATAAGGTTTGTCTACCTCTTAATCATTTTAGCTGTAATTTTAATGAATGTCAAATTACCACACTCCCCTAAGATTTCTGTTAGAAGACCTTCTGATGAATCTCTTGCCTTGTTTGCTGTGTAGCAGGAATTACAATAAAGAAAATGTTCTTTGTAGACAATACAGAGTCCCAAAGTTTTATGACTTGGTGTCTTCTTGGTAACAGATCAGCTGAGTTTCAGGTTTTTATTTAATATTTTGGGAGATTGTTATTTTAGGATAAAAATAAGGATCTGAAATAACAATGCCTTTAAGACCCAGCCCTTGCAAGGATACTTTCATTTGCAATTTTGCAATTAAGGAAAAAATGAAGAGACTTGATTTTTATGTAATACTATTCACTGAGTGCCCATTGTGTTCCAGTGATTGTCACCCATTTATATGTGTCCTCCATTTTAATACAGGATTTGTAAAAACCAATTATATCTGTCCTGTTCAATCACACACACACACACAATCACACACTTAGCAATGTGTGTGTGTGAGTAATTTTCAGGGTCCATGGGAGTAAGCAAGGAAGACGCAACTCCATCTGTCTTTGGGGCTCCAGGTAGGCTTCCTGCAGGAGCCGACAGATCGGGTGAGATGAGAACTAATTGACATTCAAGAGTACGAATTCTTAGTGCTTCCACACTTAGTATACTAAGTGTGACTCAGCAGGACTGAAGATGGGGATAATGGTAATGGCGGTGAGGGGTGAGGGGGGGAAGGCTAGAGAGGTGTACAGGATTTACACATCTGTTACTGCAAAATAGGCTAGGAATACTAGGTTTTATTCCAATGCAAGGGGATGATAGTGAAAGTGTTAAAATGAGATTATCAGATTTATCTTAGCACCATCAGTCAACTCACTAGGCATCACCTAACAAGACTTGGTTTCCAGTCTCTCAGGTTACAGGAAGCACAATGCACGTGTAGCTTGATTGGATTAACTGCAGATGGCCTTAAGTTTTTAGCCGGCCACGTCAACAGATTTCTGGTGGCAAAATCCCCACTTCAGACCACTGATGCTATGACAAGGACCTTAGAAACTCTTGGAAGCCAAAAGCTGTGTGAAACTGAGGGCTTAGGCAGGTAAGTGGACAGACAAGGCCACCTTTCACTTTGAATTTGAAAAGTCCAGCTGGCCTGGTCTTCTGTTTCTGTGTCCCTATAGGGCATGGAAAGTGAGAAAAATCCACAGTCTGATGAATATGGGCATTCTAAAAGGAGACTTCATGCAAAAATGGGACCTTAAAGCCCTGTGCATGCAGAATGAAGATAAAATGAAAGCTAGAAAGAATACTCCTCACCTTGCCACCCCTTCATGGCACCAGGACTCAACTTATGTCAAGGTGGTGTCAATTGAAGAAAAGAACCTCGAGGATTCACAGCCAGAGGATAGCCCTCAAGTAGGCGTGAAGAGGCATGAGGTTGGTGTGTTTTAGGCAAGTGGAAGAAGCAAACAAAAGCCATCTCTAGAGGACTTGGTCTGCAGCCCTGGTCCCAAGGAATTCCTGGGTTAACTGCTCACAACCCCAGTCCCCCAAACACACAAAGAAACAAAGCAAAGAAACAAGGACCATTGGAAACAGCAGATGGGAGTGTCAAGTCCAAAAAAGCCTTAGCTAGAGATGGTATCGAGAACAGAAAACAACATGTTTACTGTGCTTATAGAAATAAAATATAACATTTAAAAACGAACCAGGAGGGCTGGGATGTAGCTCGGTGGTACAGCGCTTGCCTAGCATGCCTGAGGCCCTGGGTTCGATCCCAGCACCAAAAAAGAAAAAGACAAAAAAAAAAAAAAAAAAAACGAACCAGGAGAAAGTGAAAATGACCAAGTAGATATGAGAATTATGGAATTTAAAAAAATGGAAAATATCACTTTTTAAGATTAAAAACTCAATGAAAAGGTTTAACAGACTATTTGCAAGCAGCATAAAAGAACATTAGTAAATTAGAAGATAAAGCTAAAGAAATTACCCAGGATGAAGAGATGGACATGGAAGACATGAGGATCTGAGAGCTAAGGATCCAGGCGTGGACATGTAGCCCAGGTCCACTCAGAGTTCTGGAAGGATGGATCACAGAGAATGAGGGAGTTAGGATGGTTCAATCAATAATAGCTTTAGTTTCCCAGACTTGGTCAGATACCAAGACTAAAACAATGGGCGCCTGATGAATCCATCTAAGGAGAGTCAATAAAAGAAAACATATCCCTCACATCATCATAAATCCGCAGGATAAAAAGTCAAGAGCTTGTTTTATACTTGGTGCACAAGAGGTTATTCTGGTCCACTTTGTCCATTGTGACACCATGTGCTTGTTCTTAGAGAGACTTCTCAATATTACCATGGCAATTAATTATAGCTAATTTTGCAGTCAGATGATCATCTTGGGTAAAACGATCTATTTCATTTATTTACTCATCTGTATTTAGCTATTTTATTTTACATTGAAACTGACTTTGAGCTCTGTTCCACATATGGTGATATAACTAGGATGGTGGACAAGCTATCATTGGGGTTGCCTAGTCCAGTTCTTTTTTTCTCTTCAAATGAAGAAGTGGAGACTGCAGAAGTGCAGAAGTGAAGTCTTGCTTCTTGGTAGTATAGAGTCATTTGGTAGCCACAGACCACCCCCCCATCTCCTGCACCCTAAATAAACAACCGTCTTAGATGACTGGTTGCTGGTTACCTCTGCACCCTTTCTGCATTTGATGAGGGGAATGTCCATAGCTTAAGATATAACATAGTTAAAACTCACAGGATAGGCAAAGTGTTCTTTACCAAAAGTGTTGGTAAAACTTAAGTAAAATTGGAGTTTTAAAAAGTAGAAATTTCAAGGGTACAGGAGGAAAAATGCTGCTTTTTGGATCAAAGTCAAGAATTGCATTTTAAGTAGCCTCTAAATAATAGCCTTGAAGATAGAGATTGCTGTTACAATTCACAGCAACTCCTTTCCCCAAGACTTTTTTTTTTTTTTTTTTTTAGAAAGAAGGTACTTTCTCTTCCAGGGCTTTGCATGTGGACTATATCCCATTCTGCAGTATATTTACATTTGAAATTAAACAATTCCATGTTCAATGCAGTTGATAAGGCACCATAATACCACCTCTTCTTGCTAACTGACCTCACCAGCACTCTTCTTCATGTGTTAGCTGAATGTTTACAGTTCTTGTTTTCAAATATTTCTAGGCTACTTTAATTTAATAGATGTTAAACATCTTCACAGCTTCACTTAGGTGAATGGAAAAAACCTAAAGAAAAGGAAATGTTTGTACGCTGTGTGACAAATTATGCTGTAAGGGACAAATGTTATGAAGGTCTAGAAGGTTCAGAGAGCTAAGGAAAACTCTCCTGGGACCTGTGAGTGTCACAATTATACCAATTACACGACCGTGTAGGCCCTCACACCGACACTCCTGTCGGTCACTCAGAAGGGACGCACTCCCACGAACTCTCACACCCATTTGTCCCATCAGGCCAGCCTCTGTCAGAACAAAGGGTAAGTGAATAAGGACACTCCAGCCACCAGGACAGAGGAGCATCACCCCCTGCTTCTTCAGCCAAGTTCATGGCTGGCTGTCTTCACAGTGGCCGGTAGGTGGCAGTGGTACTCTTCCATTCTGGGATTTTTGCACTTTTTTTTTTTTTTTAATCTTCTCTCTCCTGGATAGTTGTTTTCAGCTCTGCTGGGCAAAGATTTAAACACCACTTTGATGCTGTATGATGTTGGTGTTCACAAATTAGGTCTATCCTTTTCTTTTTTTCTAAAAAAGATAATATACTGCTTTTTCAAAGTCAATTAACACTCAGGGCAAATGGAATGAGGAAAGCAAAAGGTCACTTTCTAAAGGGTTGCCTTGGAACCCTTCTGTTTCATTCAGGTGTCATCCAGGAATTGCAAATCACTAGGAAAAGAAAGGAAATAATAATTAGTTCATTTTGTTTCTTGATAACTTCCAATAAGATGGCTTAATATGGCTTTTCTGCTATATTTTCTCATGATGTCTGTGGTGTGCTCCAAGAGCTGTCTGGGGACATCCATCTCTTGCAGTCTGAAAGGCAATGGGGATACTTTGGTGGCAATTTATGCATCAGGAGAGAACTACTGAAGCATCCGATTGCAACATCATTTCTAGTGGAGAATGGTCCAGATTGTGGCGCAAGAAAGGGAGAAGTGATAGACAGAATGACAAAAACCTTTCTAGTTAGTCTCTTTTACGGTACAATCACGTCAGTTGCAACCCCAAACAATGCTAAATGAACCACATCGAGGGCTTGGAACATAAGGATGCACAAGTTGGAACCACTTCACCGTGTGACCTCAGACATACTTCGAAATCCTTGCTTGGGTATTAAGGCAGCTCAACAGATGACTGTCTCAGAAAACAGCAGCACAAGATTTTAATAACTTACTTCAATTCCATTTAGAAAACAAGCCTGGGCACCCAAAAACAATAGGCAGAATATTAAAAAATAAGCAAGCACACCGCAAATCAGATTATTAACAGATCAACTTTTAAATTTACTGCTGGCAGTGTGCCCGTTCGGACAGGCCAAGTGGGAGCTGTGCTCACACCTCCTGCATCCTGCCTCTCGGTTAGGATTGAAGTCACAGCTCTTTTCTATCTTTTTATTTCAATTTACAAAGACCTTCACTTGGTTTACTAACCTTTTCTTCTTGAATAGGAGTTTCTGTTTGCAATCCCGTGAATAGAAAGAGACCTGCTGCAGAAACTCTGGGAGGTTATTGCATCCTAGCTAAAAATTAGGCTTCGAAACAGCAGAAAGGATGGAATAAGTACATAATGAGCAAATTCTTATGAGGTAAATTATTATTCGGGATTTTTGAACTGGTCCTTAAAAGAGGAAATAATAATAATTACAACGCTGCAAATGCTGTTGGCTGGTGGGAGAAAAACAGTAGCGTAGCTAGCAGTGCAGGTGGGAGCCTGCACTCTGTTCCTCTACGCGTTGCAAACCCAGGAAAAGACCCATGTGCACGCAGCGGGCAACTCTTTCTTCCTCCCATTTTTGGTATGTTCCTAACCAGAGAGATGGAGATAACAATGTGCTCCTTTTCACCCGAGGGTCAGAGCGACATTGGGGCCACGGGTAAATTGTGAGCTAGCAGAAGGGTTGATTTGAGGTATGAGGTTTTGTCATCGGAAATATTTTTGCTGAGTGTGGGTGTCATCCGACCCTTCATGGGTCACAACTGGCAACAGGGTAATCGAAGTTAATGCAGGAGCAAAGGTGACGGTGACGTCAAACCTGGATCTACAAGCTGGGGTCTTGCTTTGCGGTTCCATTAGGCTCTTTGGCTTCCCTGAGCCATGGCCGTTAACCTTGGCATCACTTCTTTCGTACCTAATGGGACCAGCTGTAGTCACAGCTTTCTAAACCATGGACAACGACGAGTCTTTCTCTATGTGTTCCACTGGAGATTTTAGCTGCATTTTGGGATGAAAGTTTGAGAGATGATAAGAGGAGTGTTTAGGAAGGAATGATGGAAGGGAAGGAGAGGGATGGGTAGTTTTTATTTTATCATCATCACAGGCTGTGGGGTCAGGGAAGGGGTGACCAGAGACCATCAGGTCACAGTGCTCTTGACCTGCTCCTGGTCTGACTGTTCCTCTAACCCCTTCCTCTCTCTGCTGTCATGATGAACTTCTGCGTCTGTCTTTCCCTCTGCTACCACACCAGAATATTTTCTACACGTAACCCAAGATTGTCACCAGAATCAGCCTGGGGCTTCCCCTCGGCAGAAGGACCATTGGTGCCTGACCCCCTCTTCTAAGCGACTCAGTCACTGGCAGCTGTGACAAGCTGCTCCTGGACCCTCAGAGACAGTGCTGCACACTGGGACCATGGGGAGTGGTGTGGAGGTGACTCGTCCCCTACATGTGCTCTACCTGCCCCTCCTGCTGGAGAATGAGGCTGCTTGCATGAAAAAAATGTGGCTTTTCCTTGCTTGTTCACCCATTTTCATCATTTAAAATAATGCAGCGTCTTCATTAGGAGGAAAACTTGCAAAACATTACCCCTACTTGTATTTTTCTCTTGGTACCAACACACCTTGGCAAGCTTTCAGACAACGGTCACCTAGCAACCACTGCTTCATACATGAAGGGATTTCAGGCTCACTCATTTCCCTCTGTGAGAGCCAAATATTTTACCCTTTCTCTCCTTCCTACGGCTTAAGGAAAGACCAATCAGGAATGAAAAATTACAGTCAGTTTAATTATAAAATGTCACTTTAAACTATTGTTTTTCAATGTATGAATGTTTTCTGTAGTAATTTGCTAATCCTTTTGTGACTGACTTGGGTGGTCAGGTATTATTTGGGATCAGGTTCCATTGCAAGGGACAGAAATACCAAATGACTGTGAGTTGAATGAGAAATGAATGGAGTGGAATGGCAGTGTGGAGTCACCCCTGGTCCAAGATGGTCTGTCCTGATTCATTTGCCATCCTCAGCAAGTCACATCTGTTCCTTTGTCTGAGAATGGCTGTTGGATTCCAGCTCTGTACCTCATTTCAGGTACCAGGAAGAAGAAGAAAAGAGATAGAAGAAGATATACTTCCTTACTTTAAGGCTGCTTCCCAGGAACTTTACCAGTTGCTTCTGCCAGACCTTAGTCATGGAGCCACACTTAGTTTCAATTCCAGACTTATTTTTAAATTTTATTTTGGGGGGATTCTTTTTTTTATTGTTGTGCTTGATGGGGGTGCACTCTGGCATTTGCAAAGATTCTTACAATGTGTCAACTATATCATGCTTGAATTCATCCATCCACTGCTCTTCTTTATTACCCCCATTCCTGCAATAGTTTCAACAATGCATTTGCACATGTGTGTACACATTTTTTTGGACCTCCTACCCTTTTTCCCTGCCACCTCCTCCCTCTCACTGGTAATCCCCTCCATGCAGGACCTGTTCTGCCCTTCTGTTCTCCAATTTTTTAGAAGAAAAAAGAAAAAAAGTGACATTTTTTGCTTGTTTGAGATAAAGGTACCTACACAGGGAGTTTCCTTGTGATATTTCCTTGTATAGATGTATTGTAATCCCAATTAGTTCATCTCCTTCAATTTTCTTTATTCAACCTTAGTCCCTTTCTTATGGTGGCTTCAGCCAGTTTAAGATTTCTACATTCATTCTTGTAGAGAAAGTATACCAGCTATATTCATCTTCTTTTACTCTACCCCTCTTGTATGTGACCTCCCCTTAGTGTGACCAGTTTTTTTTATGATATTGCTATAATTTTATTAGATCTGAAACCATTTCCTCTAAAGTCAGGAGCAACACAAGGGTGCCCACTCGCTCCATTCTTGTTCAACATAATCTTGGAATTCCAAGCCAAAGTAATAAGACAGAAAAAAGAAATGGAAGGAATACAAACAGGTAAGGTAGAAATGAAACTATTCCTATTCACAGACAGCATGATCTTGTACCTAAAAGACCCAAAACACTCCACAAGAAAATCTCCTAGATACCATAAACAGCTTCAGCAAAGTAGCAGGATACAAAATCAACTTACAAAAATCAGCAGCCTTTCTATCATCAACAATGAACAAACTGAGAAAGAATAAAGGAGAGCAATTCCATTTACAATAGCCTCAAAAAAAATCAAATACCTAAGAATAAATTTAACAAAGGATTTGAATGACATCTACAAGGAGAACTAAAAAACCATTGAAGAAAGAGATGGAGGAAGATTACAAAAGGTGGAAAGATCTCCCATGCTCATGGATTGGCAGAATCAACATAGTAAAAATGGCTGTACTACCAAAAGCAATCTACATGTTCAATGTAATTCCCATCAAAATCCCAATGACACTCATCACAGAGACTGAAAAATCTACCCTAAAGTTCATTTGGAAACACAAGAGACCACACAGCCAAGGCCATACTCAGCAAAAAGAGCAATGCTGGAGATATCACAATACCTGACTTCAAACTATATTACAAAGCAATAACAATAAAAACAGCATGGTACTGGTACAAAAACAGACACGAAGACCAGTGGAACAGAATAAAAGAGGCAGATATGAATCCATGCAGTTACGCTCACCTAATTTTTGACAAAGGACAGAACAAAAACCTATGAAGGAGAAAAGACAGCCTTTTCAAAAAATGTTGTTGGGAAATCTGGATATCTGCCTGCAAAAAGTTGAAACTAGATCCATGTCTTCCACACTGTACAACCATCAACTCAAAGTGGAATAAGGACCTTAATATAAGTAAGACCTGAAACTTTAAAGCTAGTGCAAGAAAGAGCAGGGAATACACTGGAATTAATAGGCACAGGCAAGGACTTCCTAAATAAAGCTAAAAGGCTCAGTAACTAAGAGAAAGGATCCACAAATGGGTTTACATAGAATTAGAAAGCTTCTGCACAACAAAAGAAATGGTCTCTAGATTGAAGAGACCACCCACAGAGTGGGAGGAAATCTTTGCTAGCTATACATTAGATAAGGGATTGATAACCAGAATATACAGGGAGCTCAAAAAACTAAACTCCCCCCAAAAATCAATGACTCAGTGACGAAATGGGCAAATGAACTGAACAGAGCCTTTTCAGAGGAAGAAGTAAGTACAAATGGCTAAAAAACACATGAAGAAAAGCTCAACATCCCTGGTCATAAAGGAAATGCAAATCAAAGCCGTGTTAAGGTTCTACCTCACTCCTGTTAGAATAGCCATCATCAAAATACCAACAACAGGTGTTGGCGAGGATGTGGGGAAAAAGGAACCCTCGTACACTGTCGGTGGGAATGCAAACTAGTGCAACCACTGTGGAAAACAGTTTGGAGGCTCCTCAAAAAGCTAGAACTAGATCTGCCATAGGATCCAGCAACACCCAGGGATATATCCACAGGAATGTGAGTCAGGTTCCAATAAAGGCACCTGCACACCCATGTTTATTGCGGCACTATTCACAATATCCAAGCTATGGTACAGCCAAGATGCTCCACTACTGATGAATGGATTCACAATGGAATTCTACTCAGCCACGAAGAAGAACGAAATTTTGTTGTCTGTGGGTAAATGGATGGAGCTTGAGAACATCAGCTTAAGTGAAGCTAGTCAGGCTCAGATAGGCCAAAAGCCATATGACATCTTTATTTTTTTGCCTTGTTGTGAGCAATTGATCCTCAGGGTTTCCATTGCTAAGGAAGAAGATGAGGGTGAAGATTGATGATCACTTAACAGTGTCTTCTGTTGGTGAAATATTAAAATTTTGGTATGGTGCAGAATTTATATTTCATCACTGACTCTTTTTCCCTCGCAGAAGAAGAAATGCTTTCTTCTTTCGAGTGCAGCAGAGGTCAAACTGTACATGTGATCTGAGCTCCTGGTATTAGGAGGTTTTAAAGTCATTTTAGAGGATGACACAGAGTCTTAAAACAAAATGCAAACATAACCTGAGTTGCTGTTGTTAGGAGGTTTTAAGCTCATTCTAGAAAGTGACACAATGTGTTACAGCACATGAATGACAGTGGGACATTACACACCATTTGTCATCCTAAGGAATTTGGAGTATGGTCCACCATGGTGCCATTCTGTAGGCATTTCCTTACATGTTGTATTAAAAGAAATTCCCATGAGCTGCGTGTCACAGTACAAGACAAGGCTGTAGATTACCAATCACTAAACAAAACTCGTCCAAACTGAAGAACGTGTGCTGGGAAATGTCTGGGGCTTACGTAAATGCTGGTGATTTGAACAGTTACTCTAGGATCTGAAGACAACGAGGAGGTAAAGCTTGCTGGTAGAATATGGGTTCCAGGACTTCACCAATTACCTCTTTCCTGCGTCAATGTGATCATTCCTTGATTGAATACCTGCTGTTGGTTATGTCCTCACAATTAAAGCACACCTAGTAAATGGGTGCCTGTTTCTCACCCAGGGGTGACTTATTGATCTGGAGCAGGTCCAGATAGTGATATTTGTTGCAAGTTTCCCCAGAGAACTCTGGGAATCAGCGAGGCTTGAGGACCAGGGATAAAATGCCTCCAAGTCAGACTCAGGTGAGTCCATGTATTGACTGCTTAGGGACCATCACAAAATTATATAACCGCCATGGATAACTTTCTGATGATATTCAAAAGATAGCTCAGCCCATACATTCAATCCTTTGTAATTTTGTATTTATATTTTTGAAGATTAAGCAATAGCTTGAGCAAAGACTTGGAGTCATATCTACATATGACCAAGACTGTCCTACCATTTATGAGCTGTGATTGGGACCAGTTGCTTATCTTTATATGATTTTCTGTTTACTTAAAAAGCAGGATAAAACAACATCTGTCTTTAGGGTTTATATGATGATTAAATGATGGGAGTAAAATGCTTAGTGCATGGTGATTATGCCTGACATAACCCAAGAGCACATAAAATATTTTTATTCTGTAATTATATTTTTATAGTGTGTCTTTAAGATAGATAGAACAGATATCATTAGTAGATTTTTTTGTAAATTAGCTATGGATAAGTGAATGACCTTGCTCTGGGTGTGTGATTAATCACCGTGTGGAGTCTCTCCTGTGTGAAAAATCCAACTGCTCTTCGCCTGATGAGAACATGGATGTGTCTGTAACATCCAGGCAGTGAAGGTGGCAGGTGACATGCACAGAAAGGACACAGTAGAACTATGCAACAGAGTATTTCTAGCCTGGATTGCATGTCAACAGTCAAATGTATTTCTCCATGTTCTAGTTTGGAATACAACAGGAGATGTCTAACCTTCTCTTGCAGTGGCTGTGATCAGATGACTTGGCTCTTGCAATTGCAGTGTGAGTAGGAAGGACATGTTGCTTCTGTGTCTGGACCGTAAATTATAGGGTATGCTTTTCCATTCCTACTGCCTGTGTTAGAGTCCCAGTTTTGACTTTGGAGAAAATCATGTCCTGAGGAATGGAGGTGCAACAAAATGGAAGAGTTCTGCCTCCTGAGTGACAGTCCTGATGTGAGCTGTCCTAGGTGTTTGTGCGAGAGAATCATGGCCTTGTTGTCTGAGTTGCCATACTGCGGGGATAGCATGTGTGGGCTTCAACCTGATGCTGCTGGCTAAGCCCAGAACCAGCAGCATATTCTACAGACAATGATTCTGAGACCACAGGTCCTCAAATGAGATCTTGGGGTGCAGCTCCTGTGGACTTATTAGAAATGCAAAATCTCAGACCCCACTCTAGACCTTCTGAGCCAGAAAGATGGACGTGGGGCTGAGAAGTCACACTGTAAGAAACTCTCCAGTTATTCTGAAGCAGAGTCAAGTCTGAGAATCATGGTATGAGGGGCGGGCAGGTCAGGATGGGGTCGGTGAGTTGATGGAAGTTGCTACTAGTGATTAAACAGAAGGACCTTGGAAAGAGAACGTCTGGGCTTGAGTCCTGGCTTTGCCACCTACTCTCTGGATGATATCAGGAGAATCAGTTTCTCTCTGTTCTTCAATTTCTTTATCTGTAGAATGGGGATGATAATTATACAACAATTGTAGGATTAGATAAGCCAATATGCAAAATGCAATTAGAACAGTGGCTAGCCTTTAATTTGTTACCTATGATTGCTGTTTAAGCAATGAAGTTATGTTGAAGAGTGGGAAATTGGTCTTCAAAAAACAAAAAACAAAGGTGGGTCACATCATGTCTTATGGTGATCATGTATAATGACGCTCTTAAATACACCTCCCACCATGTTTATTGTTAGCTCTATGCAAGACACTGTTAGGTGGTGGGATAAGTAGAGGAAAGCACCCGAGATCAGCTTGTGGTTTTTGACTGCTGACTCCCACCTAGACGCCCTGTCTTGCGTCGATGTAATATCCATAATTCTAGGCAATTTTTCTCAAAATGCGATTCTCAATTATTCCAATATATATCAAAAGTCACACCAGGGGGCCGAGTTACAAAGCACAAAGGCATTTAACTGCATGTCTGTCTGATTTTAATGTTCTACAAAAGCTACTTTTTATTGAAAAACCTGGGCTTTTATATCAAGTGATGATTTGACAGTAATGCATATTCCTCTCCAAAAGTAATCAAAGAACTGTTCTTTTTTTTTATCAAAGCACCTGATTGCACTTTAAACTTTACTTTCCCATGGCTTTGCATGAACTGAGGATTCTTATGATGTAGGGATGATTATTATGTCTCAATTTCACCCCACCCTCTGCAGTAAATGGTTAGCTTGAGCTTACGGAGAATGGAAGCTAATCATAGGAGTGACCCAGTGCTAGGGGTGAGGCTTGCTTCATCACTGCAGCTGGGAAGATGGGTATTTCGGTAGAAGGCCTTGATAGTTTATTTTAGACTAGAACATCAATTTTAGTTAAAGCGTACACAGAAGAGCCCATAGGATTTCATTTCCTAAGCAAAATTTAGTCAAATATTAGAACCTTTCTCATTGTTTTTGGATACAGGAGATACTGTTTTCCTGCGGGATTCGTGCTTTTTCTTATTAGAAGCTCAACATCTCTTCCTGTGTGGCTAAAAGAAAATGTGGCTAATGGATTAAAAAAAAAAACAGAAGAAGAAGAAGAAGAAGGATCAATTAACAACTTCAAATCTCAGCCACTAGAGTGTAGGCCTTTGTGACTGGGCATCCTTGGAACATATTCTGAAATAGGACAAGAGAAAAGGAGGGATCTGGCTTTTTATCAGAAAAAACTCAGAGGAGCACACACACTGGAGGCACCTAAAGTCTCCTGGGTGGCTAAGTGCATGCTGAACCAAACATCCTGGGGCTTGCATTGTTGACCAGTAGAAAAACACATATCATGACCAAGAGGGCTTTTCCTTGTTTTATGCATGCTCTGCAGCCATGTTTGTCTGAGGAAAACTTGAGCACTTACTGTAAGCACAAGCATTCCGTTGCTCTTCTTGATGTGATCAAAAAATGTGCAAAAAAAAAAAATCAGATGTATTTTTAACGCCTTTCCTTTCATCTTCTGTAAGTGTACTTGAACCACGATGAGTGTAATAGTGTGTTATTTGTAAGACGATGTATGAAAACTTAAGTGTTCCCCTTTGTGGAGAAGAAATTTTCTTTCAAGTTGATGTTTCATGGCTTCCTCTTGGAAGTAAGTCATTGCTATATGTAGATGAGAGAAGAATCAGCTAATTGTTCATCTGTGCAGAGGGTTACACAGGTACCTAGCAGACAGATTTACCCAGATGCGGCTCATCTGTCCTTTTGGCAAACACATGTAACCGCTATCCTTTTCTTTCTTAAATAAGAGAGAAAAATTCAGGTGGGATTCTCCAGTGTGGTAGGAAGCCCAGTCTGATTTCTAGCTTTGAGGGTTTGTTAATGCAGGCTTTGCTTTTCAATTAATTAAGAATTTCCAGCACAGGGTAATTGTGGTGTTAACAACAGTGTTACCAACCAAAACAGAAGTCTCCTCCGAGCCCTGCCAGTTTGCAAAGTGTGAATGGGAAGGGCTAGGACTTTGCTCTCACACATGCCAGGCAGGGCTCAGGGTTCCCACAGACAATGTCTACCACCCAGCCTTGCTTCGCTCAGGCCCCGTCAAAATGTCAACCTTCACCAGGGCTTCAGAGGTGCCCAGTCTGCTTCTTGATCAACTCATTTACTGCCTGTCAAAATCCTAATTCCCTCTCAATGTCCAGTCTAAAAGCCACTTTCCTGGTGCAGGTTTTCTTGGCCTTTAAGCTGCTGGCAGCCATCTGAGCTCTTGTCCTACCTGTTGAGTGTGTCCTCTTGTCCTTCTCAGAGTCTGCCTTTTGAGTTGTTTTCCCCTTTTCTAGACTTGAGCTACAGGTGTTCTTGAGGTAGAGGCTAAGTCTTACGGCACTCAGTGCAGAGTGTACACTGAGAGTGTGGCATTGAACCCTGAACACAACTGTGACGACAGGCTTTATGTCAGGCACTAAGGGGGCAAAATGAAAGACTAGAAATCACTACCCTGAAGAGACATCTCCTGGCTGGGTATTAAGACTTGCGTATAGGAAAGACTCCATTGCCAGTGTGCAGAACGGGAGGCTGGAGGTGAGACTGGCCATGTCGGGGTGCTACTCAACACATTCAGAGCAGTTCTCGTCTCGTGTTGAGAAAGCACTGCTCACCTGTACACAGTAGGAACCTCCTCAACCGAGCCATCACTTTATAGGGTGGTGAGTACAAAATTCTTTACAAACCTTGTTCAGAAACACGACTGGGGAGTGATTCGAGAAATACCTGCCTGGCTATGCTGGGCACCCATCTGCTTCTGGTGCCCCAGATGGAGGCATTCACACTTTCAGATTTTCAGGCTTCCTCAGAGTCCTGACCTTCCACCATCCCCAAAGGGGCATTTTAAATTTCACAGAGGTAGGGCAGGGCATAAATTCAAAAACATTTACAGATTTTTCTTAAAATGTGGCAATGGCTTCTTAACTTCCATGAGATACAAGATTCACTTGTCTTGACTGCTCGGGCATCTGTCCTGTGGGTTTCAGAGCACGTCCATCTTTTCCTGGCATGGAGACAAATAATGTGTGTGCAAATGGATGCACGTGTGTGCTCCAGGGAGCACCACGCCACACACACATACACACACACACACACGTACAGACACGCAGAGACACCACACAACCTGCACACAGTATACACACCACACAAGACACACACGCAGACACACAAACACCACACACAGACATACACAGAGTTTAAATTGCATTCTGCTTATCAGTTTGTAGAAACTGCTCTTTTCCTGGGGTTGTGTGTGTGTCATTATTTAAAAGAAATATTTGTTTTAAAGTAATAACTTTAACAAACTTTTTCAATTTTTTTTTTCTCTTTTAACAGCAAAAATTAACTTTGGATGACTACAGCAAACTTTCAAGGTCAGTGTCTGTGTGTCCTTTCCGCGGTGGGAGGGCTGGCTTTTATTTTCATATGTCATTCAGGAGCTTCCTGGGGAGGTTATTGAAAGAATTCTTATAAAGAGTTATGAGATTTTTGCCCAATACACATAATAAAAGTGTTACCCCAAAAGATACACTGAATTTCTACCCTTCCCCCTGCCATTACTCAAACTGACTTTACGTGGAAATAGCCTTTGTAGGTGTAACCAGGTGAAGATGTGCTATCAGGTAATTTTGCCTCAATACAACTGGTGTTAGAAGAAGAAAGGACACAGACAGGCTGGCAGGAAGAAGAGAGTTGTCGTGTGAAGACACAGGCTGAATGCCACGTGGAGTCCAAGGCTAGTACAGAAGCAATGCTTCTACAAGCCAGGGAATGCTGAGGACTGCCAGCGAGCCCCAGACAGACTTCCCAGATCCTCCCGAGAGGTCATGGCCTTGCTGAGGCCTTGCTTTTGGCAGTCGTGCCTCCAGAACTGTGAGAGAATGAGCTTTTGCTGTTTTAATCAACCATGTTTGTGGGCTTTGTTGATGGCTGCCGGAGGAGCTTGGCGCAGAGATGCCTGCACTTCAGTTGTGAATGTAGACAAATTCAAGAATGTCCCTCCCAGTCTGGATTCCACCCGCAGTGATTTGGAAGAGCACAGGTGGTCTTTCTCCTCCCTCTGGGGACCATGAAAACTGCAGGTTGAGTTTGCTAAGTCTGGAGTCTAGGGGAGAATTGTCAATCAGTTAACAACGTTGGCTGACATTTTGTTAGGTTTTGTTACAAACACCTCATATATATTATTTGGTTTAATTGTACAACTACCTGTGTGAGGTAGGTGTTATTATGCCTTTTACAGGTGAGGAATTGAACCCAGAGGAGTTGAATAACTTGCTCAAAGTTACAGAGTTGGGAGCTGTGGTCTGAATTTGGTTTGACCCCAGAGCCTGCCCTCCTACCAATCTTTCACTTCCTATTTACTCCTTCCACAATTCATCACATCCTGCCTTTTTTAAGGCATAAAAATAGACGTGGGTGAGTGCAGGTAGCCTCACTGGCATGCTAAGTGTATCTAGTGACCACTCTTCAAGGTAGTGTGCATGTAGCTTACACACAAGGGACCTGGCCCCAACAGAGGAGCTCTTCCAATGTATGTGGGTCTCTAAGTGGTGCCCAGATTTTCAACCTAAACCAATAGTCTTTGCTCAGAGCCTACTGTGTGCTAGGTCATTTCCACTCTGATTTTTGCACTGATCTTAAGAAGTAGATGTCTTTGGGAGTCATAAGAATGATGTAACAGAAATGAGAAAAAAATCCTTAGTGGGTCTCAGCCTGTGGAAGGCAGGCGAGAGCGAGAGAGAGAGAGAGAGAGAGAGAGAGAGAGAGAGAGAGAGAGAGAGAGAAAGCACCTACCCAAAGGATGGGATGAGCTGGACACAGTTCTGCCTATCATACTGAACTGGCTATGGGTAAGAGAGAAGGATGAAAACAGAGAGAGAGAAAAGGGCATGGGTTGGGGTCAGGCTGTTTGGATAGATGGTGATGGTGGGAAGCTGGCCACGGCAGAAAGTTGACCTCACTGGGAAGGAAACATCCCATGTGAGGTTAAGATATTTCCTGGCTGTGGTGAAGGTGGTTCCCACAAACACCTTTGTTCCTGAGTGTCTGACCTTGAGGTAGAAGCCACTGGTTTCTAGGTGAGATTGCTGCCCATGCATGGCGGACTCCACCAGGTGAAGCCAGCACTCACAACAGTGGAGGTTCCTGAGATCCTCAGGCAAGGTGGCTTTGCCTGAGTTTCAGTTCCTCTCAGACCCTTAGTACATGACTATTAGAGGTGATTCTCTATCAATGATAGACACAACTCCATTTTCCAGAAGAGCATCTGAGACTTGGAGAGGCTCACTATCATTTCCTAGGTTAAACAGTAATTAACCGTAAGAGCTAGGGATTGAAGTCAGATGCATGGACTATTAAATCATATAAATCAGAGAAGAGCAACGTGCTCTCTCTGTAGGAATCGTCTCCAATCTTGCTTGAACAATTTTTATTTCAGCAGTGTCTTCTGCTGTTTAAACTTTCTGTGAAGTTAAATTTCTGCATTAACTGTTGGCCACTCTGTATTTAGGAACCACCCTTGGTAATCTGAGCTCTTTATTTGACATTAAAAGTCAGATTTTCTTTTTTCACACTTGTACCATGGATCCTTAAACTCTTGTGGTTTTTCTAAACATCATGTATGTCTCAATATTTTTCCTTCACAGAAACTTGTTGGGAAAAAATGTTAAAACAAGGCAGGTGAGATGCTGCACACTTGTAACCCCAGCACTAGGGAGGTGGAGGCAGACTGGGCTACATATGGAGACCATGCTTCAAAAAACCAAGGCTAGGGATGCAGCTCAGTTGTAGGACACTTGCCTAGCATGCAAAGGCCATGGGTTTGGTCACCAGCACCACAAAATAAAAAAGAAGAAAACGTGTATCAGTTCACAAAGACCTTTGGTGCTTCACACTGCCAAAGCAATCGTTTCTGCCTTCTGTGACACCAAGACTTGAGTTTGGAGGTTTTAAACATCCCGATGCTCGTGCCTCATGCTCTTCATCTGTGTACTGAGGAGATAGGCTATGCATACCTGCATGGTTTTTAAATTGTTAATGATTAAATGCACAGTATAATCTCCCCATCCCTTCCAAAAAATATTCCAGCACCAAAGAGCATAGATGAAAATCAAAAGTCCACATCCCCAATATCAAATCCGTTCCCAGGAGTCAGGAGCAAGTTCCCACTCTGCAGCTCTGACCTTATTAGAACCAGCTCTATGATGCTGGATAGAAGCTTTCATAAGAAAACCATGGGTGGGTCTGACTTACAAGAAAGCTTGTCAGACATGCATTTGAAAACAGCTATTATTGCTTATACTCTCTCTACAACAAAATTAGAGATAAGGGCAAAATAGTTTCTGCTGGGTATTGAGGGGGGGGAGCGGGAGGGGGTGGAGTGGGTGGTAAGGGAGGGGGTGGGGGCAGGGGGGAGAAATGAACCAAGCCTTGTATGCACATATGAATAATAAAAGAAAAATGAAAAAAAAAAAAAAAAAAAAAAAAAAAAAGAAAACAGGTGCAAACTCACCGAGCTGACAGCTGAAGTGCCTGTAACTCTGTCTTCTTGTGGCTCTGATGTCCAGGTGTAGGCAATCTCAGATCCTGGTGTTTTTTCTCACATTTTGTTATCCCAGACCCTACGTCCTAGCCCCATTGTCATTATTTTATCCCTCATGTACTCACTTCAAACACCATTTCTTGATGTAAGTATCTTCTATTTTCCTTTGTCATTTTTCTTGATACTTCCAGAGCACCAATTTTATTCTACTTGGAAGGAATGAATGACATTGCATGCTATGCTTGTTTAATTCACCACAATCCAACTACAGATCTTCCTGAGAGAAAAAGAAGAAGATGGAGCCCATCATGGTGAGTAGAAAGCTGCTATTTCTGCTGTCAGGATCGGTCCTCTGGTGCTTCTGGTGGTGTTGGTCCCGGTGAGACTTATAAAGCCCAGTTTGGCTCTACTCAGTTTTCATGTTATTTGGGACACTGGAACCCATGCTCCAGCAAGGCACCAGGACAGCTGATTGGTTGGTTGCATGTATTGGTGCAGTCTTCATTTGTCTTCGTTTGACTATGAGTACAACACGCCACAGTGCCTTCTGAACACTGCTTTCCCTCATCTTTGTTCCATGAGAAATGAGCCCATGCTGGCCTGCTGGGATTTGAATCTTTTATTTTTTCCTTTGCTTTTTAAAAAAGTTGCATATAATAGTTGTAACATGAGGGGGTTGTTGTGACATTTATATATGTGCTTAAAATATATCTTAATTAGATTTACCTCCTTATTATTCTCCCTCATCCCTTCTTAGAACAATCTCAACAGCCTTCACTGTTCTATTTGCACACACGAATGTACAGTACATCTGCCATAGTCACCCTCCTTTGCCCTTTACCCTTCACCCTCCCACTGGAGCCCACCCCTGGATGGGATCTGCTTCACTTTTTTTGTACTTTTAAGCGTATATTGATTGTTCAGGGATTTTGCTCTGGTATTTCACTACGTATATATTGTACTTTACTCAGTTTCACCCCTCATTTACTCTTTGCCACCCTTCTCTGTTATCATTCTGCAGTTTGCAGGGCACCACATTGGACTGTCTGTATACACAGATACTCCGAGCTTCAGTATTGCTCACTACCGTTCTCCTTTCTTTCCTGCTTCCCTGTTAGTGGCTCACATAGACCCACATACATCATGTTCTCTCTCTCTCTCTGTGTATATCTGTGTATATATATGCACACACTTATGTATATAAGATCATATATTTATGTGTATATTTATCTATAGGTGTACATCTATCTATCTATATACATATATGTAACACATATATTTATATAAGATTATATTTATGTGTACATTTATCTATAGGTCTAGCTTCCACCTATGAGGGAAAATATGTGACCTTTGTTTTTCTGAGCCTGGCTTACTTCCCTTAACACAATGATCTCCAGGTCCACCCATTTTCCTGCAAACAACATAATTTCATTCTTTCTGGCTGAATAACACTCCATTGTGTACACATGCCACATTTTCTTCTTTCTAGCCCACTCTTGGGTAAGAAGGCAAAGCCCAGGTGACCCTTTTTTACACCTATTGTCCCAGCATTCTGACCAGTTAGTGCTGCCTCTCCAGTCTCAGAAACTCCTCCTTTAGATGGTCAGTTATGTAATTGGCTCTCGGACAACTTACTTTGTCTCCTTAAGCCTTAGCTATTCTCCTAACCTGTAAAATGTAGGAAAGGTTTATTTAAAAGCTATTTATAAAGCACTGAGAGTTGAATTTTGCATACAGTGAAGTTCCAATAAGCAGTGGCTGGTATTTTTCTTCCTCTGTTTTCATGCTGAGTGCAACTAAGTCAAACAGCCCAGGTCTTCTTCACCACCAGCAGCTCTGTGGCTACTCAGACAAAAAACACTCTTCTCACAGCACTTACCTTCGACTCTCAGAACACTGTTGTGTAGACTCATCTGTTAGAATGGTTACATTACTGAGACATGTCAAAAATTGTCATTCTATATAGTGTAGAGAGAAATGCACGTCCCTCTGTCTCTCTCTCTTGTGTATCTGTGGGTATATAGACACGTACAGACATAAGCTTCCCTACATAAGAACCCTCATGTCCTACAACACATATGCAAACACACACAATGCTCAAATAATCTGGAGAATAGGGATTAAAATACATTATCAATCTTTTAGGGCTTGATGGACTCAATTTTTCAAAAGTTAAAAGAACTGAAGAAATAAAAAATTAAAATTACTTATATCTAATGAAATACTAACTAGTTCTTGGGTTTAGTAGGCTCGGGGTTGAAAAGCACATTTTAGGAATACCTTGTAAATAATGCTGAGCAGAGAAAAAGACAAGGATTAATTAGGGAACAAGGACATTTACATAAAACTTCATGTGACATTTATAGATTTCTAAACTGCCATTGTACCTTGGTTAGTGGTGGAGAATCTGAGCTGAAAGAAATGGAACTCAAGGTCAGAACGCTCCTTGCTTTGTAAACCATGTGTCATGCCTTCCAAGTCGAGGCAAAAACACCTCAAATGCCACATTTCTGAGCCTCTCAGAGCACATCTTTCCTCTTCTCCCCCTGAGAAAGGAGCTTGTCAAATGGCAAGCTTATTCTGCATGTCCAGGAGGGGAAGAATAACACATTTTTGGTCCCTCTTACTCTTGGTAAGACTTTATCTCAAGTGCCCATTAACCAGCACACTCACTAGTTCTGTCTGAATTGTGATGAAGGCACTCTCCCAGGAGTCTAGATGTCTGTATAGCCACCCACACCCTTTAGATCACAAGAATGAGATCTGATCACAGCCCACAGAGGCAGAGGGCTGCCAAGACCCCTGCCTGGGACCCACAAAAAGCCCACCCTCCTGGAGGACCAGAGAAAATCCCTCTGTCCTCAGTCCTCAAAGCAGGTCACCTGTGCTACCTTAAGAAGTAAGTGGGCTGTACCTTGCTTCTTCTTTTTATAATGATATATGTGACACTTCATCCTGGAATTCAGATCTTAATTTTTCAGCTCTTTTGTTCATGTCATGATAAAAATTCTGGGGAATATATAGTGTCAGCTTCCTTTCAGACTCATCGTTTCAATATTTTCATCTGCTCCAAGTGTTTAATTAGGAGAGCTCCTTTTGGTAGGCTCCTTTTGTATAACTTTAATGAAACTGAAGAGCATGAAATGTGGTTTCCCTGCTTTTAAATGAAGCTACTTTTACAGAAATAAGATGAGAAATGGAGAAATTGTTGAAGTCACAGTGCATGAAATTAAGGGAGCCCAAACTGTATTGGCAATACAGCTTTTTCTTCTTTTTGAGTTGATGTTTATGGGGGTCAGAGTTTTAGCCACTAACACACTGGGTTGATGCTACTTTCTTTTTTACTTATTTCTTTAAGTTCACAGAGTCAATTTCTTGTTGTTCAGGAAAATTGTATGAGACAAACTGTGTGTGATGGAAGGCTATTTCTAAACAACGTGAGAACAAATAAATGTTGGAACCTGTTATGAGGTAAAACCCGAAATGTAGGTGTATATGTGAAATTTAATGTGCAGAATTGAAACAAAATAACTACAGAAAATTTCAAGCAATTTTTGCTACAATCACAAGCCATGTAGTGGGAGGGGGCCACCAAAGCAACAAGGTGGTAGTTACGTGGGTGCTTGAGTCATCACTGAGTTTTCTAACATTCTGATGTTTCTACAAATATGAAGAGAGAAGAATTTCTGTTTCATTTAATCATTGCCATCAACCATTTTGGAAATTTAACTAACAAATTGAGGAGGTCTACGTGTTCTCACTATACAATTTAGACTAACTTGATAATTGCCAATTTTTTGGCATGTTTTGGGATTGTTTTTAAGTGCCAGAAAACATTGAGTGAGATTTTCCTGCTGACTTAGGTGATTAGTGTTGCCAGCTTGGCACACAGAGGCATTAAATACCCCCATATTTCAAAGGGAAAACTCCCAAGGGTCAGCAGCCATTGGGTCAGACAGCTCTGTCAGGGATTGTTAGGTTGTGGGCCCCAACCTCCCCTCCAGCCCCAGCCCATCCCAGACTCCATGGAGAGCTGAGGCGAGTGGAGGAGCCCGTGGGCTTGCCTTCCCTGCTGTCCACACTGTTCTTCTGTCCAGCTGAGCATTCAACAGCTTCTACCCCATTCATTGTGCACATGGGGAGATGGGAGCTGAGACTGGACAGGGAGGAAGTCAAACTTACCCTCCTTTTAGAGGACTGAGAAGTGGGAAGTCTCCCCAGGGTATCCTTACAAACTCAGAAGACCACCCCATGAAAGAGTCTGTCCTCAGACTTCTGGTAGTCAAAGGGCATGGAAGGCCATTCAAGGTGAGCCAGGAAAGCACCAGCAACTAGCCAGGAGGACGCCACAGTCTTGAATAGTTAGTCAGGAGAGCTTTGCTCCTCCTTTCTATCTTGCCTACTTACTAGTCCAACCCCAAAGAAGTCCTGCCATGCAAAAGGACAGGGAACTTCAATCAAAAGTGCCCAGTGAGAGTCAAAGAGCCGACTTTGCCCTGCTGCACCCATTCAAGCTTCTGCAGCCACAGAACCTTGACTTGGTGGGGGTGCTTTGCTTAGGCAGAGATGAGCTGTAAATGTGATATAAAGGTAATTTCAAACTGGAAACTGTTTAATAATTTATCATGAACTGAAATGCCAGAGGCTTGTGAAACACTGGATGAAATAAAGGTGAATGTACTGATCAGGAAAAAGAAAAAGGTAGTCCATATCCAAAATGTCAGTTATATTGGTTTCTGTTTTGTTCCTCTGATCACATTTAATTTCTGTTTGCAATTTTCTTCTGAGTTTACGGGAAATCTACTGAGATGATCCTTCTTAAAATCACTAAAATTAACTCAATAAACCAAGTGTTGACTTTTTTTTTAACTAACCAAAAGCTTCTGTGGTTTCTTACATTCATGTTAAAAATATTTTCTCCAGGACTGTAGATGTGGCTCAGTGATCAAGAGCTTGCCTGGATGCTCAGGGCCCTAGGTTTGATTCCCTGAACTGAAAAATCGAACAAACACCCCAATTCCTTGAGAAGAAATTTCTGGAGAAAGAGAATAACAACACAAACAACTCAAAATTTCAACAAAGCTCAACAGCATTGCTCTGCTTTTTCTATTTTTTATAAGTGATTTTAAACCAGTACTGAGTAAGTGGGACTCCCATTATTGTTATAAAATGATTAATTGTCTATCTGAGCTCTGGTTGATGAACTTTATCCTTCTTAGGCCTCTGTCCCAGGTTAGATTTTTCTAGAAGCCAAGTTGGGTAGAGATGGTGAGGGGGAGGTTTGGGGAGAGCTCTCAGGATTTGAACCTAGGAAGACCAAGAGCAGGAGGGTCCCAGTAAAGATTGGGCTGTCCCCTCACAGCCTGGCTGCACTGGAGCCAGGCCAGTCTGGGGTGCAGAGAACAGTCTTGGGAAGGGGCTGTGACCTGACTGGGCTGGGAGTTTCAGCTGTCAATACCCCCAGCAGTGGTGTTCTGAAATAGCTCTCAAATAACAGGCCTCGTTTGTAGTATTTGCCTATGTCTGTGGCGTAAACACTCCCGTCACGGCTGAGTTCTAACACTGTCGTCATATTGCTGGACAGCCATCCTGGCTTTCACTAGGCAGGAGGTGACAGCTTGCTTGTTAACCCTTGAGGATGGGGTCTTGGTGATACAGATGGTATTTACCATACTGACTTCTTTTCATGTAAAGAAATGCTTTTAACATCTAAAAAGTGTGCAGCTACATTGGACATAGCAGAATAAATTGTTTGAACTGAGCGAAATCCAATCACCCAGAGTGAGAAGTCATTTGCATTCAGTGACATTCTAGCAGCCTCTCTGGTTCAGCATTCTCAGACTCTGAATGATATTTGCTGGTGATTTGTCTCTCGTCTCTACCTGCGACTTCCCCTCCCATCGAACAATTCCTTGTTCACTGTTCCCCATCTCCTGTACGACACAGTGCTCATGGTTAAATCTTAAATTAGCTTTGGAATTTTTTTCCATTGGAATGTCTTTATAAGACTTTCAAACATACAGTGATATCATTTGCCCCAAACCAGCCCTGCCTCAATCAGTTCATACTTTTATTTCTCTATGACTTCGGCTTGATTGACTTTCCAAAGGCTTGGGGAGGCCTTATAGGATAAGAGGAGTGTTGACATAGAAATGGCAACATGCCAGGTGACGGTGCACACTCTTCAGTTTTGCTTTCCTGAAACTCCTAGAGCTGGCTGACCTCAGAGCTGCGTTTCCTTTTCTCATTCATTTCCTGGGATTGGCCTGTTTTGTATCTGGGGCTTTCTCTTCCCTCGCTTACTGTGGAAGTGAAGATAGAAGTACAACTTCTCCCATTCTTGTCTCTGAGGTAGGAGAAGGTTGTGTGCTTCGAGCATGGGGGTACAGGGTAATGCACTTGGTTTTGCTAAATGAGATTATATTATTTTAGCAGCGAATGGGCCAACACAGGGCCCATGCAATGCGACACAAGCAATTTGCAAAGCCACAGGAAGGACAGTTATCTCTGGCTTTCACTGAGGTGTGATGTCTCACTTTGGGTTTTCACTCATTTAATTTGAGCTTGGCTTCTGTGGATGGGTTTCCTTTATTTTAGGAAGTAGCTTCCTGGAATTGTCCGACCTTGCATAACCTCAGATAAAAAAGTTCCATAGTTCCCAAGGAGGGATGGAAATGTGAATGGCGTTAGTTGTGGCAAAGGCTAAGCTGGTGTAGTAAGGGGGACCAGAGACAAATGGCTAGAATGTACTCTTGAGCAATCCATGCTGGGGAGACAGGCTGCTATGCTTCATGGACAGCCTTCATGGACCCTTCATGGATTCTGCTTTCTTCTCTGCTCAACCCTCTAGAGTGCCATCCTAAATGACAAAACCCAAGCTTGGATTTAGGATGGTAACATGGCTGAGCTGCAGTTCATGGGATGGGCAAATGCCAGGGCAAGAGGCTTTTTTTCAGCAAATTGGCAGTGAAGTTTCAAAGTGACAACTTTATTTCTAGCTTCCATTCTTCTGGAGGCTGGAAGGTGTCATTTCTAGGGGGACAGCCATGAAATATGTGTAGGAAATTTTGGGAACAGCTACCTGTCTGCCACACTGGCTCTGTGAAAATCCACACATGCCTCTTACCATCTTCTTGCAGTCCAAGAAGGGTGACTCAAAGCCGCCCTCTTCCTGTGCTTGGGCCATTGCTCTCTTCAGCAGGCACAGATTTCTCCATCAAATAAGAAGAAGTGGAGACACTGTGAGTATAAAAACAACAAACCAACCAACAAAACCTGTAACTAAAAACTCCCATTCAGAAAAGGGAAATGTTGGAAACACAGCAGATTTTGGTTATTACAAAGGCTTCTGACACTAGCAGTGGACTAGGGTCCATGGTCAGCCCCCTCAGACCCCGGCTCCTGCCTTCTGGGACAGCTCCCTTGTCCACTTTCCTGTGGACTCCAGCTCTGCCTTTTGTGGGAGTGCCCCTTGCCAATTTTCTTTATCAGAAGTGGGTGTTGAAGATAAGTTTTTGTAATCATCTACTGGCTGGAGCAGGCCTGGGGCTTACCTAGAATTTTCTGAAAAACTCAAGCCTTCAACCTGCAGATCATTTTGTCCTGAGGATGGGGTTACCCCCAAAATCCATTGTCAGTTGAGAGCGTCTTAAGACAACAATGAACTTAATTCACCGAATGTCAGAAGTCAGTGGCGCTGTGCCCTGTAGACTCAGCTGTTTGCCTTTGTGATCAGGGTTGCTGTGCCTCTGTCTCTGCTCAGCACTGAGGCAAGAGTGTCATGCCACACATCACCAGCTGGGAATAGGCCAGAATTCAAAATTTAAAATGCAGGTTTTTACTGAGTACATATTGTTTTTGCATCATTGTAAAACTGAGAAAGTAGGAGTCAAACCATGGTAAGCGAGGGATATCTGTGTTTGCTTCCAGTTACTTCTATTGGTGTTCCATAAATCGACGTTTTTCTAGACTTAGTCTTGTGCCTGCTTATTCCCTTGTGTTGGAACGTAAGTCTCTGTAACTGATTTCTGTCTGGTGCGTCTCTTGCCAGGAAATCTTTATGGGTGGTGTTTGAGACAGGCTGCAGGTAATAGACTTATGTTCTGCTGTTCTCGGATGTAGAGCCCATTGTGTTTCCAATTCTGAGAGGTTCCTGGATTCTCGATTCTCAGCTGATTTAGATTTCTGACTGCAGAGAAGAGGTGTCTCACTTAGCAGACTGGTAACTTCATGTCTGATTTTGAACTAGCAAATTCTTGCCTGGCTTTGTTTTTTTCTTATGGATCTTATTAATAGTAGTAAGGAACAATAATGCCCCAATTCTGCCCCACTGTTTCCTCTAGAGCGACAGGTTTGTGCTTTCTAAGTCACAAAGGTAAGTCTTGCCAAATCCTTTACTCTGGCATCTTGGGGAGTAGAGAAGTTAAGTGCTGTCTATTTCTTTATTGTCTACCACCACTTTAAAACAGCGAAGCCAGTTTAGAAACACATTTTATTTATTTTTATTATTTTATTTTTCTTTTATTCATATGTGCATACAATGTTTGGGTCTTTTCTCCCCCTTTCCTCCTGCCCCCACCATTAACCCCCCTGCCCCCTCCCTCTTCCCCCTTACTCCCTCGCTACCAGGCAGAAACTATTTTGCCCTTATTTCTAATTTTGTTGTAGAGAGAGTATAAGCAATAATAGGAAGGAACAAAGGTTTTTGCTGGTTGAGATAAGGATAGCTATACAGGGCATTGACTCACATTACTTTCCTGTGCATGTGTGTTACCTTCTAGGTTAATTCTTTTTGATCTCACCTTTTCTCTAGTTCCTGGTCCCCTTCTCCTATTGGTCTCAGTTGCTTTTAAGGTATCTGCTTTAGTTTCTCTGCGTTAAGGGCAACAAATGCTAGCTAGTTTTTTGGGTGTCTTACCTATCCTCACCCCTCCCTTGTGTGCTCTCGCTTTTATCATGTGCTCAAAGTCCAATCCCCTTGTTGTGTTTGCCCTTGATCTAATGTCCACATATGAGGGAGAACATACAAATTTTGGTCTTTTGGGCCAGGCTAACCTCACTCAGAATGATGTTCTCCAATTCCATCCATTTACCAGCGAATGATAACATTTTGTTCTTCTTCATGGCTGCATAAAATTCCATTGTGTATAGATACCACATTTTCTTGATCCATTCGTCAGTGGTGGGGCATCTTGGCTGTTTCCATAACTTGGCTATTGTGAAAAGGAACCCTCATACACTGTTGATGGGAATGTAAACTAGTACAACCACTCTGGAAAAAAATTTGGAGGCTACTTAAAAAGCTAGACATTGATCTATCATTTGATCCAGCAATACCATTCTTGGGGGTATACCCAAAAGACTGTGACCCAGGTGACTCCAGAGGCACCTGCACACCCGTGTTTATTGCATCACTATACCTAAGCATTCTTGAGTCTTCTGTGACACAACTGCTTGGGTCATCCAGTAGCTCTGGCCTTCTCTGTGACAAGTGATCTCTGTGGCTTCAGAGAAAGAACAAGAGGGAGAATCTTGGAAAAGTTTCAGGGGCATTGAAGAATACTGCTTCACCTCTTCTTTTGCAAAGGGAAATGGAATCATGCCAGTGAGGGCAAAGTTGGTCCCGGGACCCGGGTCTTCTTCTACCAGACTGTATATTTCTTTGTCATCTGCAGGAGGCTGCACGATGGTGTCCAAGTATTTGCTCTATAAATAGATGGTGCTTCTCAGGGCGCTTTATTTTTTATGTTCTATGCAGTAACGCTGTGGCTAGCAGTAATTTCTGCCACCACACAGCAAACAGAAGAATGAAACTCCTTTCTTCCTTTCTGTTTTGTGACTTTTCTCCAAGGACGACCTGGATAGAACCTAAGAAGATGAAGGATATTTGTGTCCCCTACTTCATTGCCCTGTGTAATTTTTGTGTTCAGAAAAAATATTGCCTCCTTGTTTCTGTTTCCTGAGAAGATGGTGGATTTCCACAGCCCTCATTGAAAATCCCATTCTCCTCCCTTCAGATTCAATCTTGAAGTGAAAAATGTTGTCTCACTGCCTTGGCTAATATCTACAATAGCTCCGTGCCACCATCACAGGAGTCATCGCCATTCCTCACAGATGGGCTTGTCTTTGTGACAGTGTCTCAGTCAAAGGCTCTTCAGGTGTATATTTCCTGGTAGAAAGTTCCTTGGGCTTGTGACTGCCATGTCTTTAAGGGCAGTAGCTGCCCCACAGTCTTCTGGATAATAAGTCCTGGAAAGCATTGGCGAAGGAATTGTGGGAAACCCAGGAGTCTGGGTGTACAGCTATATTATGCTAGGTGACAGACTTTTCTGTTTGTATTCTGTTTTACATTCAATTGATACTTGGAAAATTCCTACTGTGTGCTGGAGACTGGGACTATTGCCCCGAATAAGACCAGGTTCCTGCTCTCCAAGAGCTCATGGTTGGTTGAGAAGTGGATAAAAATGTGAACAGTTGCATAACCTGATGTAATAAGCACTGAAGAAGGTGTTATGAGGGCAGTGCAGAGAGTGTTTTCACTTGATCAGTGAAGGCTGAGAAACTTTGGTGATGGCTGAGTGAGTGTTTTAGAGTAAGGAGCCATTAGCCAGGGAGTCAGAAAGGAAAGAAGCTGCAGGCAGGGGAGGAGAGAATACATTTGATGGCACAGAAGAGTGAGAAAACAAACCCTTTTTGGGAAATTACAATATGCTGGTGTGGCCAATGGGGTCTATGTAAAAGATAAGATCAGAAAGACAGTGGAGGCTCAGACCACAGACAGCCTTCTCAGCCACACACACCCTTTATACTGGATTGTGAAGTTAATGAAAAGCTATCGAAGCATGTTAAAATCAGATTTATGGACTGGAAAAGTGACCTGAGCAATAGGGTGGGGTGAGGGCGATACTGAAGGTAAAGAGACAACTGTTGTAGTTCCAACAGCAATGTTGGTGGCTTAAAACCAGGCTGTGATGGTTGGCAATTGGTGGGGGGGCCAGGAGCTGTTGTAGCATTAGACTTTGTAGGATTTGCTAAATGCCTAAGTTTGAAGAATGAGGCAAACTAGAATGGCACCCAACACCTGAATTGGTTCATTTTCTGTGATAGGAAGACAAGAGGCAAGTTATCTGACATCAGCGAGGTGGGGCTGGGAGCAGAGAGGAGAGTCTGTGCTACAGTGAGTGATTGCAGAGGACGAGGGGACTACATGGATCAGCAGCTCAGCCAGTTGTGGTCTAGAGATATTGACCTATTGGTCACTTGCTTTCTTAGCTGAAAATGATCATATGGCTGTGGGGAACAGACCCAGGCCAAACGAAATAGTGGGCCTAAGTCAGGTTTCCAGTTGACATGCCAGCTCTCTCTTGGGTTACTCTGGGAAAGTTCCTAAGCCTTGGTTTTGTTCTCTGTGAGATGGGAACACTGATGGTCACCCCCTATGAAGATGTGCAGTCCTCACATCAGCAAGTGGTGATTTATATTTGCTAAGGTGACTGATATGGTTAGATTGAGAGTCTAAGGTGGGAGCTGAAAAGAGGACCACAGGTGAGTGGTAGTCTGCACTTCAGAAAGAAGCAGAGAGGGAGGATGGGATGGGGTTAAGTCAAGAACAAGAAGCAGCTCAGAACAAAGAAGGGGACGCACTTCAGTAGTGAGTGCTCAACAGTGCTCGGTCCTACCATGACCCAAAGAAACAGTGGCTGGGCAAACAGCAGGCTACATTTCAAGAACGAACACAGTGCAGAGTGAAAACAGGAGGCAGACCTAGTGGGTTAAAAGTGAATGGACGACCGGATGACAGAGAATATTGTTTTAATCAACTTGGCTATAAAAATAAAGGAATCTCAGTAGCTAGTGAAGTTTGAAGAACAGACAGGGCATTTGTAAAGATGGTAAGAAGCCAGCATGTTCATAAAACGAAGAAAATGTGAAATATGCAGTACCCTGAGAGCTAGGTTAAGTCTCAATTCCGATCTCTCCTCCCTGTGCCAGGTAAACTGTGTTTGCCCCGGAGTGCAAGGTCCAAGGAGAAGACAGGAAGACAGTGCAAGAAGACAGGAAGGCATTTTTCATTCACTCATTTATTGAATCTTCATGGAGGCCTGGCTGTAAATAATTCATAGTCCCACCCCAAGAAACTGAGACAGAGAGCAGATGATTCAGTCAAGGTCACAAGTAAAAGCTAGGCTTTGACCAAGCTCTGTCACTTTCAGAACTTACCTGTGACACCTGAAGTGGTTTCACTTATGGGAGGAGTTTTGAGAGAACGGACTTGTGATGGATGGTTGCGGCAGACAGTGTCAGCACCCTGTCTGTGTCCCTGGATCTCCCCACTGCTTTCCTGCACACAGGATCTCACTGATTTTGTTCCCTGAACCCAGCATCTACACTTCTTTCTTGGAAGCCTCAGGTTGCAAGAGGCTTTACTGTGCATGGGGGAGTGATAAATGCCTGAAAAGTTAGGCTTCCTTGGCCACTCAGTGGTCCTGGCCCTTAAGATCGCTCAATGGACCCCATGCCATAATACCTGGCTTTCTGGCCCCTGATACAAAACTCTGAGAAGTGACATCACTATGGGATTTCCTCTAAGGTGCTGAGCTAGCTACCCTGTCTGTGCTATGTTTGATAGCTCATCTTTAGCTGGCCTCTGTATTAGTTTCCTATTGGTGCTTGTGATGTAGGCATCACAAGTTCAGTGATTTAAAGCAACTAAAATTTTTTGCTTATCATTTTATGGTTCTTCAGGTTGAATTCCTGAATGGGTCTCTGGCTAAAGAGAGCTGGCAGGGCTGTGGTTGTTTTGTAGGCTCTAGGGGAGAATCCTCAAGCAATGGAAGAACAAACTGCATGCGGTAGAGGTCCTGGTAGAGTGGTGTGTCACTGTCAGCTGGGTCCCACGCTCAGCTCCTAGAGGCCTCTCTCTCTTTAGTCCTTCCACATGGCCTTGTACACTGGGCATCGGATCTGACTTCTTTTCACACTTAAGGCCTCTGTCTCCTATAAGACTGGCTCCTCCATATAATCCAGGGAAACCTTTCTATTTGGCCATCTGGTCAGCAACTGTAACTCCACCTGCAACCTTAAGTCGCCTTTGACATAGAAGGCAACTTATTCATGGGTTCTGCTTATTAGAAGGGTAGACGTCATGGGAGGGGATTTATTCTCCTGACCACAGCCTTCTGTTCTTGTGGACTCCACTCTACTGGCTTTCCTAACAAATCACTTTCACAAGAATCTGTTTCAGGATCTATTTTCAAGCATGAATATTCAAAATTGGAGATCAGTTTTGGTGGTGAACTGAGGAAGGCTGGTGGGTGGCTGGGGCATCACTGTCCTCATAGTTTAGGCAATAGCCATTATGGTACTGTGCACACCCTTGCTGGGCTCCTTGGCCTCTGGCACCAAAAAGAAAGACTGGGAGACCTTGCCAATGAGATTCTGCCTGCTCACCTGAAATCCTGTGCACACGGTCAGCATGGCCCCCCAGCTGCCTGGCCTCCCTGCGTGTCTCTGTGCACAGCATTTATAAGCACAAGCATGCGATTCTGTGCAACTGTCAAAGGTGCCTGCTTGTTACTTAGCACAGATGTGAGCCAGGGCTGTTCCAGCCACGATGCTATGTGGTGAGGCATAGAAAATGAACATGCCACACAGTTCAGAGCCAACATGCAAAGCAGGAAAGGGAGAGAGGAAAGCTTGACTGCTCGTCACGATGACTATTAGCTGCCTTCCAGAGACTGAAGGTTCCAGGTGCCACGCACACTTGCATTTATGCTCCGTCCCACACTCCTCTTGCTCTCTGCATCAAACTCCTTGTTCTGCACCAAACTCCTTGTTCTCCAGTTATTCCCGTAGTAGTGGGGTCCCTGGTGATGGTGATCTGTTTTTAAGCCCAGGACATTCTCTGATGTGTGAGCCAGGTGATGAAAGAGGGATGAAGCTCCTGCTGAGCAGTTTACGTCTGGCCCTTGAAAACGCCACTTCAGAAACCGTTAGTTGGAAGGCAGTGAATGGAAGAGCCCTTGGTGTTAAGGCCTGATATGTGCCCCACCCTTACTTTTCCCTTGCTTTTCCTCCCCTTTTTTCTCTCAACCCCAAGCTCTGATTTATCCTTTACAACACAATCCTCTCTCCCTGAAATGTGCACCTACATTACAGACTCCACACGACAGCAACACCCATGATGACACCCGTGAAAGGGCTTTTATGATCTTGAATTTTATACTTCTCAACATTTTTTTTAACCATAACTTTCAAAATATACATTCTTAATATCCTAACAGAGGAGCAGATTAAAAAGAGAAACAGCATAAAATAATTCAGGAAGAACTAATAAAAGATGCAATCAATCAAGTGAGTGACAGTAGTGGTTTCTTTTAACATCAAATATAATGGTTTCTTTTTCCAGTACAAAAGTGCACCAGTAGCAGTGTGAGTCTTTTATTTAGGTAATTCACACAAGTGGCTGCCAGATGGGTTTATTTTCAGGAGGGCACACTTGTAGAAGCAGCACACTGAGCTGGATACAGAGTTATCTCCATCTGATGTGCTCTCCAATGACCTTTCAGAGTGAAAATAGCATTGAAATCCTGGAACTGAAACCCTCAGAATCAGATCCAAGTAGCACTTCACATTTGGAATGATGGCTGGATGTCTGTGCTGGTCCACAGAGGACTGTGCAATGATTCTCTCCCTTTTGTCTCTCAGTGCACAGCCTTGCTTTTCTTCAGGCCCCCCTGCACTGCCATGGCTGGCTGCTCTGTCCACCAAGCCTGTGTCAGATTTCTCTTTGACCCTGACTCCCTCAATGCCATCCAAACACCTATGTTAAGCTCTCTTTCCCTCAAATGCTTTTCTGCTGGGTGCTCCAATCAACTCATACTCACTCATATATTCATTGTGTAGGCAAGTGTAAAATTTCTGCTCTGAGAGTCCGTAAGTAAGGGGCAGTGGCCAAGTGTGTAGCTCAGAGTTAGAACACTTGCCCTGGGTTCAGTTATCAACTCTGCAAAAAAGTAAAGCCAACAGCTTCTGAAGGTGAGGCCTTGATCCAAGAAGCAGCCGAAATGGCGTCAAGTGTGTGTGTGTGTGTGTGTGAGTAAATGGACTTGTTCTCAAAAGAGCATGAGCTGGGGTCCAGTGGGAAGAGGTAGATTGAAGTATCTAAAAATTATTTTTAAAAAAGATTATGAAAAATACAGTGAAGATTTCTAGGAAGATAATAAATTCTGTTCCTCAATTTGTGTTGTAATATAGCTTCTTATTCTATTGGCCAAAATGGGACTGGCGTGGGGTGACACATATCTAACGTGTTTCAGAAGATTTGGGGACATCAACGTGATTCAAGTGAAATGCAATAGACAAGCCCATCCTAGGAAAAGTTTGTCAAATGTTGAGAGCACAGGTAAGTCTTCAATTACAGTGACCTCTTTAGAGTGGAAAGATGAGTGGTTAATACCTAGGGGATAGCGTAGAAAGTTTGCAGATAAGACTTTGGAGTAAGAGTAAAGCCACTGGAGCTTATGTTTGGGGTGTATTATTTAAGTTATATGCCCCCCCAAAAGCCTTTAAAACTTCCGTGCTTTAGTTTTTGTGTTTATGAAGTGTTGGAATGTAATAGGATAAGCACAGTGTTGTTTCCAAGTTAAGATTTATTGCAAACTATGTTCACAGAACACCTCATTATAGCAGCTGCCATGGCACAGACCGTATTTGGGTCAAGGCTTGATAAAACCCTTGCAAGCCTTCCATCTTCCTCCCATATTTCATCAGCTGACTCTTCTTCCTTTTTCTTCTCCGTCTCCATTAAATCTATTGTGCTGGACAGGTCAGGCTCTGAACAGAATTCTCATAATACAGTGCTTGCTCAAGAATTGCATCCTTCCAGGATTCAAAAAGCTCCTCAGGTAATATTATAGCAAAGAGTAGAACAATTCAGATAAATAAAGGTGATACAGGATGGATTAGGAAGGGCTGTGAAACAAGTGGTAGTGCTCAGATAGGGACACACTAAGGGTGAACAGAGGAAAAACAGACAAGGCGAGGTGTGTCCTCCTCCATAGAGCACAGAAGAGGAGAGCTCGCCTTTCGTGAAGCCCTCCATGCAAAAGGTGCTGTGCTAAGTGCTTTACCACAACCTGGAGCTGAGGAAACTGAGAGCCTGAGAAGTTACTACCCAAAGGGACCCTGCTGGGAAGCGGCACGGTTGTAAGTTAGCCATTCTACTCCAAAGCCAGGGTTTTCCCACTGCATTCTAAGAATTTCCAGGTCCTGACAATATGACTTTGGGTGGAAATGAAGCAAACCTTTCAAGTAGGTCCCTTGACTGACAGATAGGCACAGAGCAAATCAAAAGGAAACTGAATCGAGTTAGATTGAAAGGGGGCCATTCCTTTTTATGATCCTATGTGTTCTTATTTTTATGGCTGGGGGGACAGCAGGCTTTAGCTGCTGCGTGGAGTAGAGAAAGGGAACCATGGAATATGCAACCGTGGTATTCATAGGTTTTCTGAGGTGAGGTGGTCACGGGTAGCATGGACAAAATCAGGTAAAAAGTATCTTGAGGTGTGAAGTGTGTGTGTCTGGTGAAAGTGTTGTTTGGATGACTCACTGAGAATATAGTTTAATGCATTCAGTTTAAAGAATTATGGACTCTCTCGCCTCATGCCATACTAAAAGGGCTTCCTAACAGTCACGTAAAAAATAAAACGGGTTATCCCAAACTGTGTTATCCTTAAACCTCTCTTCACAAACTATTTAAAATTAACATACTTGAATACAGTGACCCACCACCCATCTGTGGCACCCAATGGCTTCGAGCCGTCCGTAATGCATTTTGATGATGAGGAGAATGACGGTCCTGCCACAGTCATTTTGTCTGCTGCTCCTGACGGTGTTCTTTCCGTCAGCACCTTCTTCTCAGATAAGGAGATAAGGAAAGGCAGCGCAAGACATTCACACTCATTCCTTGTCTCAGTGCACTTTCCTGTCATCTCTGAGCTACAGAAACTTCATTAGTGTTCATTTTAATAAGCCAATTTCTTTGGGCTGTAAGTGACAACTTTTAAATTAGTGGGGACCCATTCCAGTTCTTCAAAGGGGGAGGGCATCAACATGCTGCTTGTTCACAATTAGGTTTTAATTAGCAAGGTCATTGCTAATTCTAAGAGGATACAGCAGGACACTTTCTCCCTCCCTATTTTGGTAATGCCTGGTTGATAATGGGATGATCACTTTATCAGAAGGCTCCTAGGTAATGTCAATAATGTCTACAAAGCAGTAAGCCAGAGCTAATCCCTACCGTACTCATGCACAGGTTTCCTCTCTCAGTGTAATTCCTGCTCCTGTGACTCCATGGATACATACCAAGCGGACTTTATAAAGCCATTTTTAATTCATTTTCCTCACTCCAATTAAAACAGAAGAAATAAAGTTTGATACTGAGTTTTGGCTGAAGTTGCAGGTGGAAAAAACCCAAAAGGTTTGTTGAATGAAGAAAATCTGTTCCTAACTGGAGACTGAGTAAGAGGGTTTGTCAAATCCAGGCTGTTGGCTGGGGCCTGGCTGGCTGGCTGAGTTTGTCCTGTAGATTTGAGGGTGGATAGTGGTGTGTTGGGATTCCTCTTCTCTTCATAGTCTGCACAGTATTTGGGCCTCTCACCTGCTTCTGAGACACCTGATGACCAGTGGTTGTACCACCCATGCTGCCCCTGGTGGACCTTCCAGATCTTTCAGCTGTGGCTATGACACAGATCAACTGCACATTCCTCCCCTTTCTAAAGCTCAGATACTACTGGCTAGGAAAGGCCAGATCTCTAACAATAGAGAAAAACCCTACAAATGGCAATCCAGACAGGTGTTCCCAATTGTATGTCCTTTGCAGAATCACCCCATGACACCAACTTCACTGCATACCTTCAACCTGTGAAAGAAACTATCTATATTCTTTTTTAGGAAAATACCTTTATCCAGTTGGATGTCATACATAACTTTTTGTTTCTTTGAGAGTCCACAAAACACATTGTAAGATGTTTACTGAAGGCTTCGTTGGACTTGTGGTCCACCATCGGGAGCTTCTGTGCAACAACTGAAGAGGACCATGCAGTCTGGTACCCAGTTCCCAGCTAAGGGAACTTGAGCTTGGGAGGAGGCCACAGATTGTCCAGTCCTTGGGGAGCAATGGAGAAGTGAGTGTAATGAAGAGCATGTTTGTGTCAGCAAACTGCAGAATCATTCTTACAGAGGGTACTTTTTCTATTGGTTGTTAATTCCTACTTTATTGCTTGGAGCATAATTGCTGTCACCCAGGCAGTTTGCAAATGAGTGAAACAGTGTGTGGGTGTTGGAATGTGTCTGGGTGGGTAACCTCTCTGTACGTCAGTGCCATGGAGACCATCAGCTGTTGAAGAGGTTTTGTCCATGAATTCTTTCTCACTGAGGTCTCCATCTTCTGGGTTCCTCATGGCTGTGGAACCTGGTATAGAACAGTGATCAGGAGATGCTAGAAAAGAAGGCGTAGAGTTTCAACTCCACACCAGTGGTTTTCACTTTGAGAGTGTCATTCTGCCCTCACTGCTGCACTGAACAAATCAGCTCCACTGAAACTTGCTTTGAGCTATTGCAGTTCGTTTGTGGCTGATTGTTCTGCTTTCCAGCCCCACGGTGATGAAGTATGAGGTATGCATTTGTAAGTAACGCTGGGAATTCTTCTCTCTTCTCATAATTGTAAATGTTTCCCATCACGAGAAGCCATATCTGGTTCCTAAAGAGGGCTTTCAATGGGGGCTGGATGTTATTACAGAGCTTGACCAGGAATTGGTCAGGAACTCCTCCTGTAGGAAGAGTGTGTGGAAAGCAGAAAGAAAATCGCCGTATGTTCCAACAGGGCTTTGACAGCTTCCACAGTGCTACTAAACTCCTCCCGAAATCGAGCAATTTTTTCTGAAAAATAGTGTCCCAGCCAGATAAACCATGAACTGTTCCTGAGTTAAGGAAGCAACAAGAAGATGTACTATTATTTGAAGGAACAGAAACACATGAGATAGTATACGGTGACAAAGCTGGAAATGCACTTCAACTCCAATGAGGGCTGAAAGCCAAGGTCAGACCTGAAGAGAAAGCACTTAATATTGCCATCTGTCCACAGAGAGTTACGTTCACAAGCAAGTCTGGCAGCCCAGATCTTTTTTTGCTATAGCACTGCACTCAAGACCTCTGTGACAGTAGGTAGTTTAATTCAGCAAATATTTATTGTACAACTTTTATAAGCAAATAAGTGCATAAGATTCCCCAGGGTTAAAAAATAAGCAAGCTATAAACCATGGCATCAAGGAATTACACCTGGTAAGCAGACGACAATGTAACAAGGAAGAGGATGGTGTGCCATTAGTGTGTACAAGTGTACGTTGATGGACATTGGAGCTATCAATAAAGTATTTTGCACAGTTGAAGTAAACATTACATTTAAAAGGCAAAGACTGTATTTTATGTTCTTTATAACACTGAGTTCTCAACACAGATGATTTGTGAGTTTTTTAAAACCCCTGAAGTAATATCCACTGGATGGTCATTAACAACTGTCACACTAAGAAGCCATTGGCAAACAAAACTTCTCATGTGAGCAGTTGGATTTTCCCCAGTGAAGAATGCCTTTGTAGTTGGTGGACTTTTGATAAATTCTTTCTGAAGAAGATAGTGGACTGACTCCAGGCACGAATGTCAAGTAGAATTAGAATTCTTGGGTCCCTTGAAAGAGGGGTGTCCCCAGGACTGACTGAGTCTTGAAGAAGTGCCAAGACTTGAGTGAGGCATTCGTACCTCAACATCAGCCTGATGGGGCATAGAGGTCTGAGCACAGGATGGTCCTAAAATACTCTGCTGGGCATTTGGGACCTTGAGCTGTCTATTTTTCCAGTTGTAACAGATTCTCCCCATGTAATTTTTATCATAACTTCTTCCAAATGAACCCATGCAGTTCCACTGCAAATGCATATCTCTAGGGATACCAGCTGGAGGACACAGCTGGAGGTTTTCATCCTTCAGCATTAAGGATATACATTGTTTGAGTGTAAGGACCAGACTTCATATTTTACTAACAGTCTCAACAGCATAATTCACGAACTATTCATGTTCACTCAAAATACCAAAGATAGGGCCACTTCTCCTAGAGATATTGAAGTCTGAAGAATGACCAACTATTTATTTAACTTTTAATTAATTAATTAATTAATTTTACTATTATTATTTTTTATAGCTCAGACACCCATAAAATGTTATGCCTTCTCAGGAATCACCATACTGCATTCAACAAACATTGGAATAAATAAGTATATTTTCTTCATACCTGTGTTCTACCACACTAGTGAGGGATGGAAACACCACAGTGGGGTAATCTGGCTTTGAGTTCAAGTTATAGAATTTAAACCTTGAAATATTAAAAACCATGTGAGGCTGAATCAGGTTTTGTGAACAGCTTGCTAATAATAAATCACATTTTCCACTCATTGCTCTGATTTTAAGACCTAGCATTTGGAAACTAGAAGCATAAAAGAATAGACTCTGAATTTTAAAGCTTGATCTGGTCCATTTTTCTGCCATTGTCAGATTTTGCCTAAATTCTTCTTTAACGGGCAGAATGTCTCCTATGTGAAATATGTACTGGTAAGGAAAAACTCTCATGCCATGTAATGCTGCTACAATCCAAAGAACAAGTTGTTTCCCTCAAAAATAAATCCTTTTCTCAGCTCTTTTGTTTCTGGCAATGTCCATTCGACAATAATAAATTCCAGGATAAGTGCCACTTTTTTAAAGGTTTTAGTAGACTATATTGGATGGAGTGAAAAAAGTATTCAATGGTGAAGGAAGAAGTTTTTTCTTCCAAATCAAGGTTAATTTTAATAAGCAAATAGGAAGCCCATTACTGATGCCTTTGCATTAAAGCTCACTTCCTCTCCAATGAGCCTGGGGGTGTTTTCATAGCATGCTGGACCAAAGCCTTTCATCATCTCTGGTGTTTGTTTATTCAGACATCTTCCCACGTGTGATTGCTTCATGTATAAATGAAGTAGATTCAAATGCATGTTTTTTAAGAAGTCTGTCATCATCCTTTAATGAAGGTACCCTTCTGTGCAGTGGGTTTATTTGGGGGTTGTTCAGAGACGAGTCTACTTTCATTAATGTTTTTATCTTACTTTTGATCAGAGTTGGCAAAGCACAGATCAGATGGAAACCAAATTTCTCCTTTTTGATATTATTCGAGACTCTTCACCTTGTGCTGTTCCTGATAGCTGATTGTTCTCACCATGGCAGGTCTTTGGTCCTCTGTGGAAGACGGGTTAGAAGTACCCGAGATTGGAGAGTGAACCCTGAGAAAACTGTCTGTTATTTAGTTCGTTGGTTTATAATTTAAACCCTTAACCACATGAAGATGGCAGTGGGGCTATAGCTGAATAACTCACCCTTGTCAAAAAATGTAGTTTTTTGGTCTCTAGCTGTGAAATTAACTATCAACTCATATGCAATCCCAGATAAAAATGTCGGGGACAAGATGCACAGTGCATGAGAATGGAAGTGATTGTTTGTGGTTTTCATGAGAAGATTGCCAGTTTGCAGCATTCAAATTACACACAAGTGATTTTCGCATCTCTAATTGTAGCTGTGTTGTTTCCACGGAGGGTTGATTTGACATTGACGAACACAGACTTAGAAAGGATGTAAAGATATGGAAGCAGCTCTACATTTGTCCCCAAAATGGTTCTGAGTAGTGCCACAGTGTTCTGTATATTCCTTGATATGCCAAAATTTCCCTAAAGAGCAATCTTGACTTTGGTAAGTTAATAAGAAATAGTTACTGTGGGGAGATTGTGCAAACCACAATTTTGAATTATTATATGCTTGCTCTTTCATTTTACTTTCTTTTAAAAGAAATACACAAATTTAATAGAATCTCTTGCCTGTTTCTTTTCTTAAACTCAAAAATTTCCATTTACCTTCAGTGCTTAATTGACTAGTACTAGCTTTTACCCATTCACATCGCTCTGTGATAACATTTCAGGTCTGGGGAGAGTAAAAATAGAGTTATATTAATATTTAACTCATCGGTTTTTGCTTGAATCTTATTTTCTGAAAAATAAGGCCACTAACCTTTTAGGCCTGAAGAATGAAAAAACTGGCTTATCAGAGAAACAAAACAACTAAACAAAGAGGCAATTCAGATTTTGAGTTTGTAAAGCTAATTGAGTGTGTGGTGGTAATTCTAGTGTACAAACAACAAAACGATCGCCCAAATCCTCACGATTCAGCACTGGTTTGTTTTGAAAAAGAACTTTTGATTCTTAAGGGTCATGCTGAGCTAAAATATAGATATGAAGATAATAATGGCTTAGCAAGAGGGAATTCAAGGCGTATATGTGGGGGAGTGGGCTATGTGAAAAGCAAAAAACAAATGAACAAAAATTAAGAAAACCCTCTACGTTTGGGCAATGTTACAAAGAAAGCTGTGTACTTTTTTCTCAGCGTAGCATTTTGAAAGTTCACACAGTGAGAATAATTAGCAGAAGCCATTTATGTGTGTACCACCACAAGAGCTGACCTATGCACACGGCAGAGGGCTGCTCGAGGGGGAAGGCTCACCATTTTCCTGTAAGGACAAGAAGTCCTTTATTTCATAACATTCTCAAGCTCAGAGGAGGCAGTGACCTGGGGCGTCAGCCCAGCAAGCTACCCTGATGCTTGTCAAGAAGGTGTGCTGCCCACTCACTGGCTTTCTTTTCTGTGCATCTTGGTCCAGAGCTTGGCCTGAGCATCCAGACCACGGAGAGGTTGATTGCTTTGCTCAGTTTCCCTCCTACCTTCCACTTCTCTGTTGTTCACCCTTGACCATAGTCAAGGTTCAGATAATCAAAGGGATGGTATCTGAAATACAGAGTAGACTCAATATGTGTAGGACCAAGGAGTGGAAAATGTAGGATGACAGGCTTTAGTTCAATGAAGAGATGTCTTTCTTAGGGGTTGAACAGTTTGAACTGGAATGGGCTGCTATGGGAAGTGTGTAGGGACATAGGACCTGAAAAGGTGAGTTGGCCAATAATCATGGAGGTCTTACAGGAAAGTGAGAGGGAAGGTAGACCAGATGACCTGCAAAGTTCCTTTCTCATCCAATGCATTTTCACTTCGGATTAATTAAAAGTTCATTCTCAACCTTTGCTTCCTTGGCTTTGGATCAGCCACTGTTCCTGGTTCTCTTAGAGCTGTGGGGTGTTACTCTGTTGTACAGGTGGAGGTGGCAGTGTCTCAGAGACCAGAACTTTCCTATACATTACATCTTCTTCATTGTCACCATCCCACCAAGGAGTCACATCAGTGACCCTGGGAACCAAGACTTTGTTCTGCATTTTATAAACACATCTACTGCCTGCCAGTCACACACATGGCTTAGATTAAATTAGAAGGAATTGTAAATTTCTGCACTATAATTTAATTTGGAAGTGATTCCACTGGAAACGATCACCATGACCTCTTTGGTTTACCTGAAAACTCTCTCTCCTTATGCCCAGAGGCAGGGTTTTAAAGACAATCATTTCTCAAGCACAATGACAATTCTACTAACCCCGGGCTGGCAGCAGGAGACCTCCATTTGTTTTCTAGTAGATTTTCCGATAGCACATCCTTTCTTGTTATCATTTGGCTTCTATTTTTACATGAAATATTTGGGCTGAGTAACCCGAACCATCTTGTCTTGGTCCCTCAGGGGCATGTGTGACACGAGAATATTTTGAAATATAATGTTTGTGCTTTTCTTTCTCTCTCAAGAGAAATGTCTTCTCAAGGCCTCTCCTCTAGTCACTCACAGGCACTTACTTTGCCTCTGGGGAGATGTAGGCCTATTTTGTGGGACTGGAAATAGCAAGAAGAAATCAGTGTTTTTTTTTTTTTTTAACATCCCAAACAGACTTTTGAGAATTGAAAGGGAATTTCTTGAGTAGCAGGGTCAAAAGTTTATTATATCTATATCATAGCAACTGATTGGGAAAAACAGAGCTGCTCTGTGTTCCCTTCCTCTGTGAGCTAGAAGGACAGGTAGATGGCAGAAAGGAGGAGAGATGACAAGTCTGCAGTGGGAGATGGGAAGCTTTGGGGAGACTGGAGAAAAATAGCCTAACCTAGAAGATTGCCTAGTGACTTTGGGGTGGGCATCCTGTGGGGTAGGGGAACGAATTTAATTGGAATGGTTTTATATAACCAAGAGTAATGACTATATTACTTAACTGTAGCTACAGCACAGATTACCAAAAACATAGTGGCTTAAGACAGCAGTTGAATCACTCATTATCAGTGTCTCTGAGTCAGAAATTCAAACACTACTTGTAAAGGTTGGCTATTCTCTGAACCATGATATCTAAGGTCTCAGGCAACACTCAAAAGTTGGAGGTTAAATTGTATTGTACCAGAATATTTGCTAAGAGAGTAGATTTTAGTTTTTATTATGCATACACACACACACACACACACAAGTGACTGTAAAATGATAGATGTATTTGTTTGCTTGTCCGTCATTTTACTGTGGAATCATTTTACTATGTATTAGTGTATGAGAACGTGATGCAGTAAGCCTTAAATATGTACAATAAAAGTTGAGGTCTGGACTCATCCCCTGACCATTGACTGTGGGCCTCATGCAGTGATTGGCCAGAACATTCACTGCGACTTTCCCATGGTGCCTGGACTTCCTTGCACCACAGCTGTTGGGTTCCAGGGGCAGGTACCTACATAGAGAGAATGTGACAGCAAAATAAAGATAGAAGCTGTGTTGGTGTTTATGAACTACCCTTTGAGATCAAGCGGTGACATTTCTGCTGAATTTCACCGAGGTTGAAGGGTAAGGAATAATTGATGAGGAACATCAGTGCCATGCTCTTAAGGTGCTGGGAATACAGTGAACGGGACATATGCCAGCACAAGTTCTGCCATACTGGACTGCTAACTCCAGAGTATAATGGAGACCATGGTGGATTCCGAGAGTGCAGTTTCCAAAGAGAGAGACCCAGGAACAGAAAACTGTTCAATGTTTTATAACAAACTTCTTAAATGAAGTGACAGTCTCCTGAAATGAAGAGAGAGACTTTCATCAAGATTGACTTTCAATTTCATAGCTGTGTAATTAATTTGTCTTGGAAAGTAATGGAGATATTACACATTGTCATGATTTATATGTACCGATTTTATCTCAAGATGACTTGTCATATTTTTCTACTTTACTATTTTCTCATTTAAAATAATACTTTTGGATACCTAGAATAGTAGGATATGCTCAAACTTTAATAAAATTCTTTAGTTATAAAGTGAAATCCATACTTTCTGTGTTTAATTGTAACTCTGTATGATGAATATGTAAATTATTAGTAGTTGACTAGAGTTATCTAAGTGGAAGAGAAGTAACTATTTCCAAATTTCTCTCTTTTTTCTGTTAGGTTGCTTTAGGCCATGACTCACAAGGGCTTAACTGGGTACCTCTCTGTCACCTCGCTAACAAGGATTGAAGAAACAGGACTTCCCAGTTTCTTCCCAGTAGAACAGGCTCTGACTGCGCTTCTTAGCAGTGCTCACTGAGTGCTGGAAGCTCAGCCGGAAGCAGGGTGTCTGCAACGGTTCTTGGCCTCTACCTGCAGCCCACAATGGGGGCAACAGTCTCTTCTTGAAGCAAATGTCTTAGGAATGAGAAACCTGTTCCAGAAGACGTCCTCTCCCTCATATCTGTGTGGGTAGAACTTGGTTGTCTGCCATTTCCAACAACTACCGGTGAAAGAATGGGACCAGCGTGCGTTTCTATCACAGTTTTAACTGTGAGAGCTGGAGTGTGTTATGTTTCTAAGTGGGGGTCTATAGGTGATAGCTTGTGAGTGCAGCCCTTCCCTTTGCATGTTCCTGTAAGAATGCTTTATGCGTCACAGGTCACTGCCATGTCTATGTATTTACATTTTGTCTAAAACCCTTTCACTAAGACTTCAGAGGTACTTGTGACAGAGACCATGACACCACCAAAGCTGAAAATTTTTGTTGTCTGTCCCTGCACAGAAAAAGTTTGCTGACCCTTATCTTAAATCACAGAACAAAACTGGGGCTCTATCAGCAAGGAACAATGTATGACAGCAGTGACTGCTAAGGTGTTTATTTGATTTTCAAAAGGTAGCGTATCCCAGTTTCCACAAAGCTGTAGGCATCAGCATGGTCCCACTGATGTTGTGACGCCCTACATTGTTACCTCTATCATTCGTCCTGTTAGTGGGGTGATGACGAATTGTACGTAATCCCGTGCCTTTGCTCTGCTCTGGGTTTCGGGGCACCCTCTGCTGTCATAGGCAGATTGCCACTCTTTCTGTGCCTTACAGAGTAGCCAGGAAGCGTCACTGACCTCCAAACCTGTTAGCAACCACATCACAGTTTCCTTTTCCATACTCTTCTTGTCCAAAATTCTAGAGTGAATTAATAGGATAACACTTTATGAAGGACCCATTCTATTGAAATATTAATGTGGCTTTTATCTCTATTCAGGTCAATTTCCATTGAAGAAGTGACCAAGACAGATGGAGCCTAGCTAGAGGAGCCTGAATGGCAGGCCCTGCTAGGGTCCTCTGCTGGTGTGTGTAGGTGCAGGGGCCTCAATTCAGTCAGAGGTTCCAATTTGGATCATTTGCAATAGAGAAAGGGAACCCTACCTTCTACTCAACGTTAAGCCAGTTCTCAGCAATTAGAATATCTGCTTCCTAGGTAAATTGCGCTGAACACATGGCTCTAGGAGTTGAATTACGAGACACGGTATTAGTGAAGGCTGTCGGAAGGAGTGCACTACACTCCCAGGACCTAGGTGTTCAAATTGCTTCCTTCCCTCAAGCTTAGTTACTTGAGAACTATATACTTGGTTTGTGATAGCCAGGAGCAAATCCCCACTGTACAAACTGTAGGGTGTGTAGTGTACTGTGTGTGCTCTATTGCCCTGCGAACTGTGAAAGCTGTACCTCTCCTGAGTATCTGGGCTGTTTTTCAACTCATGGTTGATGAGAATTTTTTCCAGGGCTTCTATTGCCCTGGGAACGGTGAAAGCTGTACCTCTCCTGAGTATCTGGGCTGTTTTTCAACTCATGGTTGATGAGAATTTTTTCCAGGGCAATGTTTTCAAATAAAATGACATATGGACTTTAAGTAACGCAGAGAGCAACAGGGTCCTTGTGGTTGAGACGGGGACTACAGCTGGCTGTGGTTTCCAGGAAGGCCTTGCTGCCCAATGCACACAGATGCCAATACTTCAGCATCAGGTTTTTGTAAGAAGAAATATCTTTTTATTTGAGGGCCAATCATTGAGAAAACAGGAACTCATACTCATATCTGTCTCCCTTATAATTGGTGTCCAGAGTTTTACCGGAAGGGAGTGAGGCAAGCTGCTTGTTGATCGGATAGCGAGAAGATAAAAGTTTAGAGTTCCTTTGTGCAGATGTAGATGGTTGTCATGCTTCTTCTCAGGATTCTTTTTAGGGGCAGCCACCGAGCTCTGGTAGGAAATTTTGAGCTTGTAAGGTCATCCTCCAGGTGAGTAGTCTATTTTGCACATGTCCAATCTTGAAGCACTTTGTTACTTAAGGAATTTAGCCTGGCTGTGTCCAGATCTTAAGCAGTTTCTGCTGGCCCCACTTGGCCAGTCTTTAGTGCCTGAAACAGTTTGGGGAAAAATCCCCAACTCTGCAGATGAGAATGGAGCCCACCCTCACATCCTCCATGGCCCCATTTGGCTTCACTCACCAAAAAAGCCAGAGGCAAGTCTACAGTCCAGATTTAAAGTGACTTTGATTGGCCTAAAGAATCAACCCTCATGCTTTCTTTCTCTGAATTCTGTGTCTTTAACAGCAGCAGCAATACCTTAAGAAAAAAAATTTTTAAAAATGCTTCAAAATTCCTTTTTGAAAGAGTAAGGTATAATTTGATAATTACAAATATTTCTAGGACCATGACTGAGATTTCACCAAGGATGTATAATAAACTCATTTTATATTTGCTTTATGCTGCAAAATGAGTTCTCTGTCAGGTTCTTCCTATAGCATTCTCAACCACAGGTAAACACATAGATTAACACCTATATTTTAACAGTGTTTCTTGGCCTCCCTGCCACTGGAAGGCAGAGCTGATAAAAAGTGAGAATTGTAGGTGTAGGCCTCACCTTATAAAAGTTGTTCTTATTTCTTGCAGATTTTTCTCTTCTTGAGATTTAAAACTTGTATTCACTCTAGTTCCTTTCGTTCCCATGAAGCCAGCTGAAATCTTAGCTGGTAATGCAGTCCCTCTTCCTCTGTCAGCTCTCATCACAGCACAGGGGTAGGCAATCCAAGAGTCTTCTAGAAGCCTCTCTGGGATTCTGCTCCTGCTCCCATAAAGACTCTAGACTTTTGTGAATGCGTTCACAGCCTGTACCACAGAAACCATCAGACACAGGCTTTGACACTCTTCCATGTGGCATCTCTACAAGGCTTACCTCTGTAAAAACCCAGATCTCTTTGGAATCCATTGAAAATATGAAAAAATTAAAACCTTTTTTGGAAAAATAATAGGCAGCTATCTTAGCAGATCCAGCTGTCTCTGTTACAGACAGTTGGGGAGGAGGTTCAGGTGTTCTTGAAGGATAGCAGGAATGGAAATAAAATATACACATGCACGGAGCAGGTGTCACTCCCCGGCAGACTCCCTCCCTCACTTGTACATCAGAGCAGTCCACTGTAGGTCCAGGCATCATTTCCAGAGTCTAGCAGCCTTACCGCCCCATCTGCTTTTAGTTCTGGTGGCTTAAACATTTATAGGTGTGTAAATGAAATAATGGAAATAGGATCTGCATTCTGAGATTTGCTATTCTCTCAACTGAACAGCTGTATTTGAAGAGTGATGGTTAATAGCCTGATTGAACCTGGGCAGATAGATCATATGAAAGGTAATAGAATTTGGATCATTTTCATTTCAACACACTCCCAGAATAGCTATGCTATCTGAATAAGAAATCATGGTGGGATTAATGTGTTAGTAGGGGCAATGATAAACCAGAAAGCCCATGAAGGACAAAGTCCAAGAAGGGGAAAATACTAAGGAAAAAGGACCACATTGAGAAAAAGAAAAAGTGCATGTGTATATGTGATGTGTGTGTGTGTGTGTGTGTGTGTGTGTGAGAGAGAGAGAGAGAGAGAGAGAGAGAGAGAAAGTATATGTGTCTGTGCAGGTGAACATGTATGCATGTGTGTGTGCAGATATTCAGAGTACATGGAGTGAGGACTTTGAAGGCCATCATATTACAAACTCTGTGGCTGCAATATATAAAATTATTTTCTGTAGCAATTAGTTGGTAGTTCTTTCTCAAAAAGGCATAGTTTTCTGTCACTAAATTTGCAGTTGTTGACAGGTTTCCAAAATTCTTAGGCCAGTCTTAGAGTTGTTCTGACAGGTGTCTGTATACAGGTTGGTTTCGAGAACTTTGACTTTCCAACCTGAGTGTCTACAATTCTCTGACTTTAGCTCAGACTGACATTTTTATCCTGATGTTACCAAGCTACCAGTAATGTAGATTCCAAAAGACACAGAATGGTGATCTTCCTAGTGTGTTCTTAGATGTTGTGGAGTTTTGACCACTTTTTGACTATGTGGTTCGGACAGCTAGAAGATTTTATTTAGGAAAGAAAAGCTGAACATTGCTCCTGGTGGTGCCTCTTTCATAATGGTGGATTGGGTGTTCTTCCTACGTCTGATTCTTGTATCGGTGAACATCTTCTCACAGTGGGGCTGATAGCATCGTCCTTCCTTCTGTAGAGACAGTAGACAGCTGTTTCCTAAGCATTTGAGTTAGTTCTGCAGAAATGATTCTGGGTAGAGAGAATGGGGTCCAATAAACTGTAAATGTAAATGTTATTTTATCAATTGCTCATAGAAGTTGGAATTTTCCTTCTTTCTCTTCTTCTTTATCAAGATACATATTGTTTTCATTTTTGTTTCTTAAGGAATATGAGCTAAAAAGCACAGTCTGGGCAATGAACATTCTTTATTATTTAGGATATCTGGGTCCAAGATAGCTTCTCAAATTAAGACCATTCAAGGAAGACTTAATAAAGACCTGATTTGCAGAGGTGTGGGTGGAGAGTGGAGAAAGGCCAGGGCAATGTACAGTGGACTTTTACACCTGCAGTCCTGAGGGAGGAAGGGGAAGAGAATTGAAAGTGCTTGGAAGGAAAAGTTAGGTAGGCTTAGCTGGAGGAAGGAGTTTTGACCTTAGGTGAAGTCTAGAGACAGTCTGAAGCAACCCAGCTGGGAACCAGGAGAACCAGCATGAAGCCTCCTGGTCTGGTCTCTCTCTCTATCTCTCTCTTTCTCTATAGTCTTCTCCATCTTATGTCCCATAGCCTCTAAAGCCACAGTGGAGTCCCCACCTTGAGCTCTTCTCCATTTCACAGGACCGTCCTCACAGCCTCTGTCTGACATCATCCCCATGCTTGGGTTGCTGGAGCAAAGGAGACACTGAAGAAGGGGCAGTATGGATGTGAATGGCAGACACTAGGTACCCTGAACACCTGTTTCGCAGGCCTGGGTGGACTCTTGCAGACACTTTGATTATGTGTTTATTTTTCCTGAATGTCTAGGGTGAGCTTTTTTAGACAACTTTCTCCTTGGGCCACTCATGTTAAGGGTTGTAACAGGGAGGAAAGGGACTGGAAGGAAGGAAGCCACTTTATTCTTCACTCTTCTCTCATCAATAGGTCTTCTTTCCAGTATAGAGTCCTTTCTAACACATGGTATGGCAGCTGTAGTTTTTGTAGGGAGGACATGGAAGGCCTATCAGGAGTTTTACCTTGAGTTGAGAATAAAAATGCCCTTTAGTCTCAGGGAAGACCCACTATTTAGCAGACAGAACTGAGCCACCCTGAACATCTCAGAGAAAGTACTGTCCTGAAATTATGCTTGAAAGACGCCCGAGATGTGGTGAACACATATAAGATTGCTGTTGTACTGATGGATTGCATTGTGTTAAAGTATGAAAAATTGTTGAAATAAGAATTATTAGCTAGTGTGTGTTAGGACTTAGAAACTAGCCAGAGAATGACAGGCTGATATACTAATAAGCCAAACTTAAGGTGGTGGCCGATAGGCAAACAAGCTAACCCTAAGGTGGCAGTGCCAATAACAGGGGTGGTGAGGTCACCATTGTGTATGTAAACTCAGGCTGGAACCCAAAACCTCACTTGCCTCCCTGCCCTCCGGAGACTGTTCCGTCAGAGTCCATCCCGAGACTCGGATATAGAGGCAGCTTCCGCTTGTGAGTGTGCCCCTTCTCTCGATGACCACTGGGTGCCACCGGTGAACCGTGAACTGGACCTGCACTGAAAGCAGCTGTGAGGATCCCCTGGGGCTCAGCTACGCCCCCTCATAGGCTGAGAAAGCATCGCACAGTGAGCGAGACTTGGGGGGAAGGTCTGAGTAACCCCTGGCTGGCTAGGGTAGCAGAGACAGGCATTAAGATCTATAGGAAAGTGCTGTGTGAATTTGTTTGAATAAAAATGCTGTTCTCTGAAATAAGAGTCTCCTGAGTACTGCCTCTCTGTGCTTGATTGAACCAATAAGCGCTCATGACATGAGAACAGTGCAAGAGCTGGTACATTGCTTCTGTTGACACTGACGTGGAGGACGAGCCTGGAGGACTGTGCTTCCTTCTGTCCTCCTGAGGGATAGACAGGTTAAAGAGGTGTTGGCTAACATTGTTACCTCTGTTTGACATCACAGCCTGTGCTTGACATGTGACTTTTCTTACACATTGCTAAGTGAGAAATCAGAATATTTAATTCAGTGCACCCAGGGCAAAAATTTGATCTGTGATTGTCACAAAAATTCCATGCTGAAAAGTTATAGCAGGGTTTTAAAATAGATGTCTGAAGCATAATTTTTTGTAGATCTAATCTAAGAGAATCTGCCACTGATTGAAAAAGTTGGAGATTGTTTACTGAACAAATGGACAACTAGCAGGTTGGGTGAGAGGTTTGATGAAAACACAAGGCAGGTGGCCTGGCACACATGCACACCACTCTTCTCATTTCTGTCAGCTCCGCTCAGTACAACCAGGGACGTCCCAAGGCTGCAGTGCTACTCTCTCTCTGCCTTGGTGGTGTTGGATGAGGTCATGGTAATTTGTGTGTATTCAGGTACAAATTATTGGCATAAAATCAGAATTTGAGACACTGTATACTGCAGCATGACATAGAAAACCTCATCATGAGTAATTTTATATTTAAGAAAAGTAAACAGGTCTCTGAAAACTACTTTTCTACTTATTAACCTAGATCTGCAGTTGGCACACATTTTATGCTCAGGGCCAGATAGTAAATATTTTAGGCTTTGCAGTCCAGATGGTCTGTCACACTAAGCCCTGCCATGGTAATCTAAAGTCACCACACATAGCACATAGCAAGGGGCATGGCTGTGCTCCCTTCAAACTTCATTTACTGGCATGACCTAGACTTGGTCTGCAGGCTGAAATCCATGGACCCCAGACCTAGATCTAAATAGTTTTGTACTTACTATTTCTAAGATTTTATAAACTTATGACCTTAGGAAATTGGGCAAAACACAGAGATGGAAATCCTTTTCACTCAGTTTTAGAGCTACTCAATAAGTTGGTATTAAAATGTCTAGATTCTTGTGAGGAGCTCCCTTTTAAACTTTTAATTACAGCAAGTTTTTGAATGTTTTATCAGAGTTGTGAGGCATTAAGCAAGAATTCACAATGTTAGGAGGTTGTCACATCCCTAACAGTGACCACCCGGAGAGAATGACACCCAGGTAGGTGTTGTCACATTTGATAGACACCCTAGAACACCTGATGTTTTTGGTTTCAAGCAAAATATGCTCTTGTCAAGTCCTGGGTCAATGTGATTCAGCCATCCGGCACAGAGGGACATGCCCTGCCGATTTGGAATGAATCCAGCAAAGAAGCTACATTAGTGGCTTTTGTCAAACATAAGTCGAAAATATGCTGTGGTTTTCTTCAGTTACTGAGTCTCTCGCCTTTGTCAATACCCTTCAGCCAAAGAAAATCAGGAACACATTTACATTTAGCACACTGTGTTTATTACTAATTGTGGAGAGAGAACACATGACTTGGAGACAGACTGACCAAACGGCTGTCAATTTCTGCTTAGTTCGACTAAACTTTGGACAGAATTCTTCTTGACTCTAGACAGCTGACCTCCTCTGTCTTACAGTACCTACTTGAGAAAACTTGCAATTATAAATTATTTCTCTATTCTTTTGAGAAGTAAATCTTCTTTCAGCCCTCTTGATAGTTTTATAACCTGGATATGTCTTGTTGGAACACTTGTGGAATATCTCTTTGAAATGGAACCATCAAGGAAGACAGAGCCCTCATCTCTCTGAATCTGGGAGGTAGAAGGCTGACTTGACTCAGCACCAACTGGTAGACACAAGTGGTCTAATCATGGTGACCAGCCTCCCCAAAGTCCTCAGTGCCTTTCCATGGGCTCATCCCATATCGAGAATCTCACCTGCCTTTTCTGTCAGCAGATGGAGTTCAATGTCTGTCCCTTGTGCAATGGTCTTCAATAGCATCTTCCTTACCTGCTTAAATCCACCTAGTGTAATTTTTCTTTGATGACAGCTGTGGGTCATCTCAGCCTGGGAGGTTGGAACATAGGATTTGAGCTTGGTTGGTCTTTTTGGGAGGGTCTATGAAGTGATAGATTACTCTGTGAGGATAAGGAAATTATATAAATGAGTTGCTCAGTGAATCTTACATAGCAGAGGGCAAGAGTAGCGCAAATTGGAGGCGTCGCTTATCTAATGAGAGAGGGAATGTTTGTGTTCTGAGTTGCACAGTGAACTTGTTTTCATTTCACTTGTCATGGTCTCAGTGACCTTGTCTGAAGGTGATGTTCTGTGAAGCCACTTAAGTCCAAGAGAACAGAGCAGCTTACGGTGACAGTGAGATCCAGTTGGGGAGCCAGGTCAGCTACCAGCTGTCCATCTCACTTTGTCACCACAGAAAGTAAAGTATGGCTGCTTCAAATTCAGGATTTTAAAGACTTAGAACAAAATAATAGTTTTAGAATTCATATTTTTGGACATACATACACAAATACACTCTGTCTCTCTTATTCCCCAAAGATAACCATGTCTAATTAACCATGATCTTGATGGTCTAGGAAGAAGTTTTTCCTCAGGTAGTGGGGTAAATAATATGTGGTTCTGAATCACAAGATCAGGTCTATTACATTTGTGCTCATTTCATAGGCCATGATCAATTAGTATTTTTTGAAGTTGATAGCTAGCAAGTTGAGGATTTTTCTTGGAATAAGGGTCTCCTAAAAATAAATATCCCACAGGCTCATTATTTTTGATAAGTTGAACAGCTACTGTCACCAACAGGGTCTTTGTTGGGGAAGTGATGACACTCTCCTTGTTGAATGATGTTCTAGAAAATAAGACCATCAGTTGCCTTATTGGATCCCAAAGTCCTCTATCTTGCTTGGCTGACAGGAGATTCATTTGGCTGATTTCTGAATGATCATTTTGATCTTGGTGGAATATTTTCCTCAGTTCACTGAATCTTCAGCCCTCTGTGTAACAGACACTGCACAAATCCATTCACTCATTCATCTAAAATATACCCAACACCTCCTGTAGAGCAGCCCCGAATAAATAGTAGTTAATAAAACAGACTCTCTTGGATTGCAGCATTCATGGACAGACAGACAAGAGACAGAAATGTAACATGTGACAGGAGTTACAAATGAAAAGAGAATGATTTTGGAGGTAATCATAGGGCAAGAGGTGTATAGAGTCAGTCTTTTTGGATTTGCTAAACTTTTCAGACAGCATCAGTCATGAAAAGGCTGATGTGAAGAATGAGTTCTTCCCCACTTGCTTCATAGTTGATTCATCAGCATAGATCTAATTAATAGCCTGCTACCAATGTTTCATTTTATTTGAACAACATTTGCTTGCTTGGCTGAGTCTGCACTCCTCATTAATTTTGTTTCTTTACATTTCATTTACACTTACTTTTTTATCACACAGTTATGTTACAGCTTGACCTATAATGCCTCACAAATGCTTGTGCCTCTATTCACAATAGCCAAGTTATGGAAACAGCCAAGATGCCCCACCACTGACGAATGGATCAAGAAAATGTGGTATCTATACACAATGGAATTTTATGCAGCCATGAAGAAGAACGAAATGTTATCATTCGCTGGTAAATGGATGGAATTGGAGAACATCATTCTGAGTGAGGTTAGCCTGGACCAAAAGACCAAAAATCGTATGTTCTCCCTCATATGTGGACATTAGATCAAGGGCAAACACAACAAGGGGATTGGACTTTGAGCACATGATAAAAGCGAGAGCACACAAGGGAGGGGTGAGGATAGGTAAGACACCTAAAAAACTAGCTAGCATTTGTTGTTCTCAGAGTTTCTGAGAAGTAGCCACTTGTGTTTGTAGGTGTGATACATGGGTTAAGCTCCAGTAGCTTATCACAGTTTTATAGAGATCAACACAGCTAGGAAAAGCATGAAACTATGGTTCCTGGTCTGCTTAAATCCTTTTGTCATTTTCCATGTCTTGTTGACAAGTTTAGTAGGTATATATTGATAGAAGAAAGGGAGGCATATACCACATGCACACAGATGATTGAGAGAGAGACAGAGAGAGAGAGAGAGAGAGAGAGAGGGCATCTTTCATTTTTTTTGGTTCTATATTTCCATCTAAGTAAGGATTGTCCTTCATATTTGAAGAGTCAAAGAATTTTGCTTTCTCCTTTCTGTTTTTTTCCATTGTGAGTGCCTATATTCTAGGTCTGTCTGTCTAACACAGTAATCACTGGCTATGTGTGCCTATTTCAATTTAAATTCTACAAAATGAAATGAAATTAAAAATTCAGTCTCTTGGTTGAGTTAGCTTAAAAGTGACATATTGCTGTGGCTACCATCTCAGGCAGTGCAGATATAAAACACTTCTGCTGTCACAGGCAGCTCTATTGGATGGGGCTCCCCAGACTATTATGATGGCCTCCTGGCCTCCAAAGTCTCAAGAAAAGCTGATCCCATCGCCTCCTGCTCCTTGCTGCCAAAATTAATCCTTCAAAGGGCAGATCTAGATATCTGCTCCCTTGGTCAAAAATCTTCAAGGGGTTTCTCATTGATTCAGAATTAAATTCCAACTCCTGGTCTCCATATACATGAAGCTGTAAGATATAAGTTCATGCTCCTCTTGTACAATTAGAGAATGTATTTTTTAAAAAAAAATAATGATACTTAGTTCTGGCAAATGGATCTGAGACTGTTCTCTCATATGCTGCTGGTAAACTGGCTTCACAGCAAGATATAAAATTATGTCGCTCACCTCACTCATTTCATGTCTAGTAACCTAATCTTTAAAAACTTGGTAGAGCTGTGCTCAGAATCGCATGCTGAAAGGTGCTCATCACAGCTTAGTACTTAGGAAAGTTGGAAATACTCTAAATGCTCAACCAATAGGGAAAACTTCAGTCAATTATGCAATGCCTCCTCCAGGGAGACTCAGCACCGTAATCGTGACACCACAAAGTATTTGTAGTATTTCTTACACCCCACTTATCCTCCTACTGTTTCTTTATTCTCAGCACATCAAGTACTTCAAACTGAGTCCATTTTACTTCTTTTCTTTTCTTCCTTTTTCTTGTCTTTGTAGAAGCCATTCCCCTGCTGGAAACTTTTTTCTCACTCTGGACCACCAAGTGCCTACTGATGCTTTAAAACCAGCTCAGAAAGCATCTGCTTCATGAATTCTGCTTGGACTTTCTCCACCGGACTGGATGAGTCTTTCCTTTAAACACCACGGCACATGTAAAAGCATTTATCATTTTGTGTTTGCATTTAGAGTCTGTGCCTTTATGCCTCCAACTTGAAAAATATCAACTCCCAAGCTGGAATAGTGTTGTTTTTTTTTTTAACGTATCATTGTGTTTTAGTTTGCAACACAGTACCTGACCTATTTTAATGCAAAGTATTTGTAAATAAATGAAGGCAGGACAGAACAGAAAGGTAACTGTACCATATGCAGGAGGGCTCCTTGGGCACCACCAGATCTCCTTTCTTCTTTGTTTAGTGACAGTGTTGGGGACTTGAGGTGGGAGAAGGAGTAACTACAGAAATGAGCTAGAGGAATGCCAAAGGTTTAATTTTGTGTTATTGTTAGTGCTAATCCTCTTCAGGCTGTGTAAACTTTGTTCAGTTAAGCAAATTCTCCAGAAGACAGAGATTTTATATTTACTGGAAATTCACAGTTGCAAGTGCTTGTGTATTTTCAGTGTCCTCAGGACCCTCAGCAAATAACTAACAGATTTACATTTTCTTTCCACCTACAGCAAAAGGTCTCCAGCTCCCTTATTGAACAATGACATTAAATAAATACTCAGAAAACAGGCCTGGAGTTGGTAGAAGGGATTTGGACTGATCTTTGATTTTGAAATAGATTACTCACAAATACAGTAGCCCAGGAAGGAGAACAGAATTAAAATTACATTTATAATTATATTTGTACTTACTCCATAGGCATTGTTAACTTAAGGTTTTAAAAATCATGACTTTTATAAATCAGGCAGGTCAGGCAATTTTGAGACAAATGTTCAATTCAAAGTGAAGCTAACTCACATAGCTGGCAAAAAAAGAATCCTGATATGTCATGACTGGTACCTAAAAAGTTCTATAAAAAATTCATGCATAACATTTCAGGACCAGATTGCCCAATTTTATAGCCTGCGTTTAGGGAACAAGCACACTAAATTAATCAAACTTATCTAATTTCTGATGCTCCATAAGTAAATAATGAAAGGAAAGTCAATAAATCTGAATCTCCTCTCCACATATTTATTTATGTAAACTTCTATTTTCCAGAATTTACATGCAGGAATGTTCTGCAGGATTCTGTTCATCAATCCTTGTCAGAGCAGTTTGACTTGACTCACATTTATGAATTTTGCTTTGCATATGGTAACAAAGGAGGCTGCAAGCTGCCATTTCCTGAAAGATGCTGGAAACTTGAGTGGAAAAAAACCTTTGGCTTCCATTTGAAAAGAGGAAATTTGAATATCAGTGTCATTTGAAGACAGATCTTTACTCATGAGATGTGAGCAGAGAGAAGCTGGTAAGGTCTTGGTTGAGGCAGAGATGCATACAGAGCTAGAGAAAAGGGTGTTCTGACTCCTTTTATAATCTTGGCCCCATGGAAAGACATTTATCTGCCAACTACTGATTTTTATTCAGTTGTTAGTTAATTATTTTATGTGTATAATCTTGTTATAAGGTGTCAGTGGGCATCTTTTGATTTCTTTTATACCTTAAAGCAGGTTACCCTGCCTTGGGTATCAAAGCCTTTCTGCTCCCAGTAGCAGGCAACTGCTTATGTGGGAGGCAGCAGAGTCTGAAGGAGGGGCAAAGCTTTTCACCGTCCTCTAAAAACCTAGTCAACAGAGACTCAGCCTCCAGTGCAGAAGGAGAAGAATGTCCCCACAGAGCCTCTGTCCCAATTACGCAGAGGTGGAAGAGCTAGGGAGCCTTTGTGGCCCCTTCCCGTGGGCACCCGAAGGCCCAGTGGGCGTCCAGTAGAGAGCACTTCCTTGGCTGGGGACGCGATTCTTCTGTGGCAGAGCCACTCTCTGGGGGGACGGACTGGGCCCCTTGGAGAGTTCTTGGAGCGCTTCAGAATTTTCTGGTGAATTTGTGTGACGCAGTCTTGGCCCACTTCAGAAAATAATACAGTATATTTTTGCCTCTAAATGCATTTGATTTTCTCAGCCCAGATCCTGGAAATCAGTAACAATTTACCTCAGCATGAGTCCTCTGTTCCTTTCATGCATTGCTTCTTTGGAAAAAGGAAAATCATTTTGCTGACAATGTCATTTCTAAACCTTGTCTAAACTGCATTCATTGAGGCAAATGGCTTGTTCCCTTCTCTAAAAATTCCCCCAAATTTTGCTTTTTGTACTGGATTATTTCTTTCTTTGATGTGCTTGGCTCACATTACCTGTGTTATCTGCAGTTGACCTGTTTAGTTTTTTTCCTGCAGAAGTGAATGTCTTCCTTTTGATTCTTTTGGTCCCTTAAACTTATACCAAAAGACTTTTCTCTTAACGTATCTAAAATGAGTGATTTTTCTGTGTTGCAGGTGCAAACCATATTTCAAGAAGTCTGGCTCCATTAGTTAAAGTAGGCGAAGAGTCATTCAACGAACCATGGCTCACCACCCTGATCAATTTCTCAATATGACCCTGCTTTGTGCCAGAAACCGTTTTCACTCATTTCTTAAACTTTCTTTTTAATCTGGGAAGGAAAAAGAGTAAGTCTCACATCCCACATGAGCTTGTCCTAGAAATCTAACTGAGGGCAACAGGAGATGCAGAAAAAGACGACAGACAGAAGACCAAACACGCATAAAGCTGAGGCCAGGTAGGCTGGGTGCTTGGATGGAGACACACCAGCCTCATTGCTTTTTTATCTCTATTAATCTCTTTTCTTTACTCTGCTCTTTATTCTTTAAGGCCTTACTCCTTTACAATTCTTTAAAACCTTGCTTCTAAAGTCTTCTTTAAAACCTTGCTTCACTGTTCTTTAATACCTCTTTCCTTAGACTCACACTGTCCCATTGTTTTCTTTTAGCTGTTCTTCAGCATAATCTCTCTTAAAGTCTTTGCTCCCAAACTTGCACTGTCCCATGCTCTCTCTTTAGCTTTCATAAAGTCTCAGCCCTCAGACTTGCTAGCACTTTCCCTTCAGCAATCCTTTTCCCTTCCAAAGCCTCCCACATCAAAAAGCCAAAAGCTCAAAGCCCAAAAGCTAACAGCAAAAGCCTCAAGCAAAAACCCCAAAGCAAAAAGCCCCAAAGCAAAAGCCCCAAAGCAAAAAGCCCAAAGCAGAAACCCCGTGTCCTCCTTCAGTGGGTCTTTAATGTCCAGTGGTAAGCAGGGTGGAATGGTGGTTCTCGGGGAGGGGTGTGACATGGTAACAGGAGAAACCTGAGCTCCTGCTTTTCTGAACGTAAACAACTTAGGGGAAGCAGCTGTGCTGCATTTGCCTCTTCTGTGGCCGGGGCTGTGCCAATCTGGGCCTACAGATAATCTTAGGAAAAGCAGTTGAGGTGCATCTCTCCTTGCTTATGTCCAGTTCTTACAGGCTTCTCATAATCCACTCTCCACACATAGGAGGTTTTCCAGTTTTGAGAGAAAGCTCAGGGCCGTATCTGTAGGAGTGGAAGAAACAGGCACATGACTACACACGATTAGATGGATCAGCCAAGTTCACATGGGGAATTCAGACAAATGGCCCTTTAACCTGGTGTTAGGTGTGGTGTGGGGAGCAGGGTCTGTGTGGGAATTCCAGCATGACCTCACCTCCTTAGAGTCTAATCGTCCCTGAGTATCTGTCTGGGGGCTCCCCCACATGGCTTTCATGGGTTGGAAGTATAGCGCCATCTATTACTTTCTCCTTTTTTACTGACACTTAGTTCTTTTGAGCACTGTTTTCTGTTCTAGTCCTCAGAGGTGGTGCTTGTTCATGACTCAAAGTTAGGAGGCTTCTCTAGGTGAGCTTAGAGGCATGGGGGAGTGGGCAAGGTCCACCATGTGTGTCTAGAAAACAAATCACTCACGGGGCAAGGTGTCTGCTTCCCGGCAGATCCACATGCATGGGTCACACAGCCTGTCTTTTTCTTGTGATCACTAATTGACCAGTGCTGCCACTGTAATTTTGATTTTGATATGTGCCTAGTTTCAAAAATGGAACTTGGAGGGGGAGAAAAACATCCCTATTCCTAACACTTCAGTTGTGAAGCGGAACCTTGCAATGGCCATATTTCTCTTGAAGGGAGAGTATGGCTCTTCCCTGTTAATGAGCAGAGAAGCCTGCTACATTGATAAAGAGCAAATTCATATGGGCACTCACGGTCCATGAGTTATCATGGATAAATTTAAGGAGTATATGACATCACTTCCCTGCTCACAAGCTTCTAGAAGCTTTTCCATCTTCACACAGATGACAAAACCCAGTCCTCATCACAGCTTGTAGGACAAAGGTCACTCATGTCCCTGGTTCCATCACCTCCTGCCTCTTTCTCATTGCTTCCATCAGCATCCTCCTCCCAGCTGTATCTGCCCAACTGGTGTTCCTTGAGTACTTCCAAAGTGATCCTGTCTCAGAATCTTTGTGTTGGTGTTCTTTCTGCTCGTGACTCATTTCTTCCAAATGTTTTCAAGTGTCAGCTCCACAGAGTAGCATTCCTGACTGACATGGTGTCAGCTTTTATTTTCACAGTCCTATCATCAGCCAAAATGATATTATGTAAGCCATCAGAGCTGGGAGTCTGTCTTATTCACAAGGCCATCTTCCCCAATACCAAGAGCAATGCTTGGCTCATAAGAATCAGTCAAAAACCGTGAGCTACTTTTGCTTTTGTTAATGGGTCACCAAGTTGGCTACCACTCTGTCCACAAATGAGCTATGATTGCAATTTGTACGAATCATAAATGCCACCTCTTGTTCCTGAGGGGGATGGTAAAATGGGTACTGATGGAGGAAATAAAAGATGGTGAAGATCATTAACTCATTCAGGAAACAGGATCAAGATCACTTCTTCAGTCAATTATGACTAATGAGATTGGTTTGTGCTGATATTTTATCTTTAAAACAAAGCTAGCTGAGTCACAGGAGACATATTTTGATAACAGAGTTTTGTACAACCTTTAGCCAGGAAGGTGTAGTTTCTGGGATGAGTAGTTTTCCATACAGTGTTATAGGCAAAAAAAAAAAAAAAAAGATTTATTTTTGGTTTGAGGTACCCCTGCCTTGATCCACTATGACCAGAGGCAGATTTACTATGGAACGTGTTCCAATACTGATGATCAAAAATTAAGATTATTGCATTTCATACTCAAATGGATCCCCAACCAGAGAAATTCAGGAACATTTGTTAGAAACTGACAGAACAGTCAGTGTTAAAAATTAGCCAGTAGGGTTGGCCCATAGGTTTTCCAGTAGGTGCATATGGTGACTTACCTTTCCTTCTTCTTTGGGAGGATGGTCTCTCAGTGGAAACACTCATTTACATCTTCTTTGTGGTAAGGAAAAGAGGAGGCAGGTAGAAACACAACCTCCAAACACAAGCAAAGAGTCTCCACGGCCAGTGACGGGCTGGCAAAGGAGACCACAGGCTGCCTTGGCAAGCTCCTGCATTACTGCGTGCTCAGCCTCTGTCCCTTTTTCTAGACTGAGTTGCCCTTTCTGGCACTGTGGCTACACTCTCACCAAAGAAAGAAAGAAAAAGCTGCTTCACTCCACAAGATTCTCCATGATTTAACCTTGCCAAATTTTCTTGTGGGATTCTGATGCAAAGTTCATTTAGTTAATTACTGTAACTATAACTGACTTAAAAAGAAAAACTGTTCCTTGTATTCCTTCCCTTTGTAAGACCTTTCTTCTTTGACCATGAACCTGAGCTCAATAACATTACACTGCCATGTGCAGAATTTAATTAGGTCCCATTTTTGACTTATAAGCATGACTTGCTATACATTTATTAAAAGATAAAACCCTTTCTTTTGGTGAATTAAAATCTGCACTGCATCCCAGCAGGCCCAAAGAAATTTGGGTCTATTTCTTTCACCGGCATCTCTAAGCCATACGTTTAAGGTTAGCACCACAAAGCCTGCAATCAGCTCATTAGTAGATGTGGCCATTATGCTCAAATTATACATTAATTTCACCTGAATTACTTGGAGCTCAGTAACAAAAAATCTGCTCCAATATCTGCTGCCTTAAAGGTTATTGAATTCAATCGTATTGAGATAATAGTTTTAAATTAACATTTATATTGAACTTTGCAGACATGCAGGTCTTGAATTATTGAAACTGGTTACTCAGATCACAGAAATGGCATCCTAACCATTCCTGGCTCCAGCCTTTCTCTTTTCACTCCTTCATTATCTTGTCACCGGTTGTTTCTCTGAGTCACTGATTGGGTTATGAGTCTTCCTGCTTGGAGACTGGCCTTGACTTCTTACAGCTACAGAATTAAGTTCAACCCCCTTTGCTCAGTGATCGAGGCTATTTATAACTTCCAGTCAGCTCCCTGGCTAACGTCATCTCCAGCATACACCAAACTCTCTCTCTCACACCTCCCTTCCACACACTGGCCTTAGCAAATAAGCCGTGATCTTCTACTCACACACACTCATGTGTCCACTGGGACACACGTGTTCCACTGGGTCTGAAGCGAGCTTTCTCCCTTTCTTCACTTGGGGAAATTCAGCCCCATCAGATATGTTGCCCCTCTGTGCATCTGACTCTGACCCGCCACCTCTTTCTTCGCTTCAGAAGGAAGTTACCATTGCCTCCTCAAATATTCAGCACAAGTAAAATATGTCATATTAAAAGGTGAAAACAAATTTCCCCCTCTTGTACTGATGGCCAGGGAAGCTGTTGAACGGATAGTATTTCAGAATATCCTACTGGGTTTGGTTTCCTGAGTTCTTTGGAAGAAAAGCATGACTTTTGCTCTCTTGTCTTAAGAACCCATTGTCACCAGTCGATATGCCAGTGCTGATGAATCTCAAACATATGAAATGTGCTGTGATTGAGGAAGCGACAAGAAAGAGTGTGACAGATTTACAGGCTTCACCGTCCTGAAGTGAGGATTGTTGATTTGACGCTTGAAGTAGGACTTGGTGCTTGGAGTTGTCCTGGGAGAAAGTTGGGCACAGGTCTCAGGGAGACGAAGGCATGCGTGGAGAGCTGGAGGCAAAAGGCCCCCAAGAAGCATTCTGGAGGAGAGCTGAGCGTGTGCTGGCATGGACACGTGTGGGCATGTGTGCACCTGCAGCGGTGGTGGCCTCCTGCAGGAGCAAATGCCAGAGAACAGAAGCCAAGTGTTCTGTGGAAGTTCAATCCAGTAGTTAAATGCTGTCGAGAAAAGTAGTTTTAAAGCCTTTTTCTTACCTGGTTATTTTTAGAGTTCTATCAAACAATTAACATTTAGCAAATACCTACTATGTGCAAGTGCTAAAAGCTAATGCGTTAAAAGCTGTGGGAACCAAAAGAGTTTTCAGGCCTTAGCAGAAGAGAGACAAAACCTGCATACAAATAACCATACTGCAAGGTGGAAAGTGATAGTGCCATACGAAAGATAAAAATAAAATGCTCCAGGAGTTCAGAGGAGGGAGATTCACACATTTGTGTATGGCTGCTGACCTATTTTTACTAACACTAGGATAATCTTAGCTCTGCAGCTCATCTCCAACCTAGTGATGTTAATTTTGCAACACTCTGACCTTGTTTAGGGGACCATGTTTAGAAAAACAACCTTTTACCATACAAACTTGGTCTAACTACTGAGCGCATGTAGGCTGACTACTAAAATGGAATCAGAGGTCTCCAGTTTCAGGAGTTTAAGCTGTAAATGAGTGGAGCTGATAGAATTGGAGGCTTGCCATTAATCAAAACTGGGTGCTATGCCTGCTAAGTGTATCCCAGTGTGATTTCAATTGCAGAGAATAGGCAGAGGGGAAAATTAAGAGAAATTCAGTTTGGGTGCATTGTGAAAGCCCTGCTAATGGGAGAACGAGATAAACGTGTGAAGAGAATATCCCTACTCTCACTCCAAGAGCCCCTCTGTGAATCCTCTCTGAGCAGGTACCCCCAAACTACAGGGACTGTGCCCCATCAACAGACCCCTGCTTTTCTAGGAAACTGCAGGCTCAGTTTCACTGGCTGGTGAGTTCAAGTTCACCAGGCTGGGCAACTGTGTGTCCCAGCCACTGTATGAAGACATAGGAATTAGTCCTTCTAAATAAGTCTAGCTTTGTGCCCTTTGAGCTGTGATCTTTTCTGTTTTTCTAAACCCTGCTGGACTCACCTGGCCTCTATGACTGGAGTTTGCATCCTTCCATCTCTAGGCTGATAATCAACAGAACAGTTGTCTTCCCCCTCCCCAAAATAATAGTGGTCAATGCCATTGTCTTATGCTTAATCAGATCTCTTCAACAAGTGTTTCTAAGTGACCAACATAGTGAATGCAGCATGGTGAGGCTCCCAACTCAGAGGTGGATTCCTGATACATCGGCTTTGTAATCAATCATGTCACTAAGGCAGATGGATGAGCCTGTTTGAGCGTCTGTTTAACCATCTGCAGAATGGATTGTTATAGGATTAAGTGTGAAATATAAACACAAAGTAAGGTATTATTTATTTATTTTTCTTAGGGTACATTCATTATACGGGGGAGGAGGGAATCCAAAGTGACACCTCCAATCAGACTTGTATTGTTCATCAATTACTTTGCTCCCATCGTCTCTCCCCCCACAGCCCCACCCAAAGCAATTGCAAGAGGTTTTTTAGTTCTGTTTCATATGGGTATATGAAGTCATCAGCCATACACTGCCACCTTAATGTCCTTCCTTCACCTCCCCCTCCCAAGAGTACCCTCCCCCCACACTATGCCTGTTTTATAGTCCTGGTTTTCATTACTAATATTTAAGTTGACATTGTTAATATTTAAGTTGATGTTCAGAAGAGTGTCTCAAATGCCCTCTGTGGGTGTACTTTACTTTGGGCTATTTAATCCCTTTGATTACTCACCCCTACCTACACCTTTACCTTTCATCCCCCGTTTTCAACAGCTTTCAGCACACATCCTTACATCCTCTACCTTCACAGATCTTATGTTTTATAATATTACTGACTCTCTGTCATTCTCTTTTCCTTTCCCTCTTTCCCTGTGTTCCATAGAGAAGTTCCACTGTTACAAACACGTTCTACATCTGAGTTTGTATATGGTCACGCTTGTTTTTGTGTATATGTTTATCTTTGGATCTGTCTTCCATATATAAGAGAAAACATGCAGCTTTTGTGTTTCTGATCCTGGCTTTCTTCACTTAACATGATGTCCTCCAATTGCATCCATTTACCATCAAGCCACATGTCATTATGCCTATGGCTGAGTAATACTCCATTGTGTATATACACCACAATTTCCTGATCCATTCATCAGTTGTAGGGCATCTGGGCTGTTTCTAGAGCTTGGCTGTTGTGAATAGTGCTATGATGAAGATCAGTGTACAGGGGTCTCTACTGTAACTTGTCTCACGTTCTTTTGTGGATGCCCAGGAGCAGTACCACCGGATCATATGGCAGTTCTGTCTCTAGTTTTTTGAGGAATCTCCATAATGCTTTCTATAGTGGTTGTACTAATTTGCATTCCCACCAGCAGTGGGTAAGTGTTCCTGTTTAGTACATCTTCACCAGCATTTATTGTTGCTATTGCCCTTGATTATGGCCATTCAACTGGGGTGAGATGAAATCTAAGTGTTGTTTTGATTTGCATCTCTTCTATAATCAGGGAAGTCAAGCACTTCTTCATGTATTTACTGGCCATTTGTACTTTTTTCTTTGAGAATTCCCTGTTTAATTCTTGTGCCCATTTCTTCATGAGGGTGTTGTTTCTTTGGGGCTTTTTCGAGTTCCCTGTAGGTTCTGGATATTAGTACCTTGTCAAATGAGTAGCTGGTGAAGATTTTCTTCCATTCTGTGGGATGTCACTTGAGCCTGGTGACTGTTTCCTTTGCTGTGCAGAAGCTCTTTAGTTTAATGCAGTCCCATTTGTTCATTGTTTCTCTTAGATGTTGAGCTTTTTGAGTTCTGATTAGGAAGTCATATCCTATACCTTTCTGTTCCAGTGTCTCCTACTGATTCTTGGAGTTGTTTCACAGTTTCAGGCCTTATATTAAGGTCTTTGGTCCACTTTGAGTTGATTTTGGTATAGGGTGAAAGACAGGGATCTTCTATACATGGATATCCAGTTTTCCCAGAAGCATTTGTTGAAGAGGCTGTATTTTCTCTATCATTTGTTTTAGGTTCCTTTGTCAAAGATCAGTTGGTTGTAGATGCATGGGTTTAGACCAATGGGTCTTCTGATCCACTGGTCTTCCTGTCTGTTTTTGTGCCAGTACCATGCTGTTTTTATTATTATGGCTCTGTAGTAAGTATAATTTGAGGTCAGGTAGTGCAATGCCTCCAGCATTGGACTTTTTGCTCAGAATTACTTTGGCTATTCGAGGTCTTTTGTGTTTCCATATGTATTTCAGGACTGATTTTTCTAATTCTGTGCAGAATGACATTGGAATTTTGAAAGGGATTGGGTTGAGCATGTAGATTGCTTTTGGTAGTATGGTCATTTTCACAATGTTGATTCTACCAATCAGTGAGAATGAAAGGTCTTTCCATTTCCTAATGTCTTCTTTGATTTCTCTCTTTAGTGGTTTATAGTTTTCATTAAAAAGTTCTTTGGTGATGTGAATGAATTCTACAGGGAGAATTACAAACTCCTGAAGAAAGAGATCGAGGAAGATTACAGAAGATGGAAAGATTTCCCATGCTCATGGATTGGAAGAATCAACATAGCAAAAATGGCTATACTCCCAAAAGCAATCTACATGTTTAATGCAATTCCCATCAAAATCCCAATGACTTTCATCACAGAGATTGAAAAATCTACTCTAAAGTTCATTTGGAAATACAAGAGACTGTGAATAGCCAAGACAATACTCAGCAAAAAAAGCAATGCTGGAGGTATCACAATACCTGACTTCAAACTCTATTACAAAGCAATAGCAACAAAAACAGCATGATACTGGCCTAAAAACTGAAATGAAGACTAATGGAACAGAATAGAAAATCCAGATATGAACCCACACAACTACACCCACCTCATTTTTGGCAAAGGTACCAAAAATATACAATGGAGAAAAGACAGCCTCTTCAACAAATGTTGCTGGGAAAAGTGGTTATCCATCTGCAAGAAGCTGAAACTAGATCCATGTCTACCACCCTGTACTAGTATCAACTCAAAATGGATCAAGGACCTAAATATCAGACCTGCAACTCTGAAGTTACTAAAGGAAGGAGCAAGAAACACTCTGGAACTAATAGGTATAGGCAAGGACTTCCTCAATAGAACCCCAGCAGCTCAGCAACTAAGAGAAAGGATGGACAAATGGGACTTCATACAATTAAAAGGATTCTGCACAGCAAAAGAAATTGTCTCTAAACTGAAGAGACCACCCACAGGGTGGGAGAAAATATTTGTCAGCTACACATCAGATAAGGGACTGATAACCAGAATATACTGGGAACTTAAGAAACTAAACTCTCCTAAAATTAATGAACCAATTAAAAAATGGGCAACTGAAGTTAATAGAACTTTCCCAAAAGAAAAAACTCAAGGGGCCAAAAAACATGAAAAAATGCTCACCATCTCTAGCCATAAAGGAAATGCAAATTAAAACCACACTAAGATTCCACCTCACCCCTGTTAGAATAGCCATCATCAGCAACACCACGAACAACAGGTGTAGGCGAGGATGCGGGGAAAAAGGTACCCTCATACACTGCTGGTGGGAATGCAAGCTAGTGCAACCACTCTAGAAAAAAATTTGGAGACTTCTTAAAAATCTAAACATAGACCTGCTATATGATCCAGCATTCCCACTCCTGGTGATATACCCAAAGGAATACAACACAGATTACTCCAGAGGCACCTGCACACCCATGTTTATTGTGGTGCTATTCACAACAGCCAAGTTATGGAAACAACCAAAATTCCCCACTATTGATGAATGGATCAAGAAAATGTGATACTTGTACACAATGGAATATTACTCAGCCATGAAGAAGAATGAAACCTTATCATTTGCAGGTAAATGGATGCAACTAGAGAACATCATTCTGAGTGAGGTCAGCCAAGCTCAGAAGACCAAAAATTGTATGTTCTCCCTCATATGTGAACTTTAGATCTAGGGCAATGCAGCAGTGTGGTTAGACTTGGATCACATGATAAAGGGAGAGCACATTTGGGTGATATAGAAATAGGTAGAAAACCCAAAACATGAAAGCGTTTGATGTCCCCACTTCAGAGGAGCTAATATAGAAACCTTGAAGCAACAGAGGTTATCATGAGAGGGGATCAGTAACCAGGGTAAAGATCAGTTAGAGATGAATCAACATGGGTCATAACACGTGTACACGAAAGCAATTCTAGGAATATTTCTGTATAGCTATCCTCAACTCAGCTAGGAAAAACACTTTGTCTTCCTTATTAGGCTTGTCTCTTTTCTTCAACAAAACTAGTGATAAAGGCAGAACAGGACCTGCCTGGAACTGAGGAGGGAAGGGGGAGAGGTTGGGGGAGGGGGGCAGGGGGGAGAAATGACCCAAATGACCCAAACAATGTATGCCCATGTGAATAAAAGAATACAAAGAAAGTTCTTTGGTTTCTTTCATCAAATTTATTCCAGGAAACTTTATTGTTTTTGATGCTATTGTAAATGGAATTGTTTCCCTGATTTCTTTCTCAATCTGTGCATTGTTGGTATATAGAAAAGCTATTGATTTCTGTATGTTAATTTTGTATGTGCTACTTTGCTGAGTTTATGATTTTGAATAGTTTTTGGGTAAAGTTTTTGGGGTCTCTTAGGTATAGGATCATGTCATTTGCAAATAGGGATAGTTTGACTTCTTCCTTCCCTATTTGAATCCCTTTTATTTCTTGCTCTTGTCTTATTGCTCTGGCTAGGAATTCCAAAACTATATTGAACAGGAGTGGAGAAAGTGGACAGCCCTGTCTCATTCCTGACTTTAAGGGGAAAGGATTCAGTTGTTCTCCATTCAGTATGATGTTGACTATAGGTTTGTCATATATAGCCTTTTTATGTTGAGGAACATTCTTTCTATTCCTAGTTTCTTCAGAGCTTTTATCATGAAAGGTGTTGGATTTTGTCAGCCTTTTTCTGCATCTATTGAGAGGATAATGTGGTTTTTTTCCTTGGTTCTCTTTGCATGCTGTATTATGTTTATGGATTTACATATGTTAAACCATCCTTGCTTTCCTGGAATGAATTTGACTTGGTCATAGTGTATGATGTTTTTTGTGGTTGTATTCAGTTTGCCAGTATTTTGTTGAGAATCTTTATGTATATATTCATTAAAGATATTTGTCTATAATTCTCTTTTCTGGATATGTCTTTACTGGGTTTCAGAATGAGTGTAATGCTGGCTTTATAGAATGAGTTTGGTAGTGCTCATTCCCTTTATATTTCCTGGAAAAGTTTGAGGAGTATTGGTGTTAGTTCTTCTTTAAAGGTTTGGTGAAATTTGGTTGTGAATCCATTGGGTCCTGGGTGATTCTTTGTAGGGAGACTCTTTACTACTGCTTCAATGTCATTGTGTGTAATAGGACTATTGAGGTGGGTAATATCTTCTTGGTTCAATTTTGTTTGGTTATATGTGTCTAGGAATTTATCCATTTCATCTAGATTTTCCAGTTTACTTGAATATGTTTTCAAAGTACTCTCTAATGGTTCTCTGGGTTTTGTTACTATTTGTGGTTTTGTCCCCTTTTTCATCTCTGATTTTATTAATTTGGGTCTTCTCCTGCCTCCATTTTGTCATATTGGCTAAGGATTTGTTGATCTTGTTCATCATTGCAAAGAACCAACTTTTTGTTTCATTGATTCCTTGTGCAGATCAACCTTGATCTTTATTATTTCTTTCCATCTGCTGGTTTTTGAGTTTGGTTTGTTCTTTTTTTTCTAGGAGCTTAAGATGCATCATTAGGTTGTTTATTTGAGAAGTCTCTGCTTTTTTTTTTAATGTAGGCATTTATAGCTATAAACTTTCCCCTTAGCACGGCCTTTGCTGTGTCCCACATATTCTGGTACGTTGTATTGTCATTTTCATTGTATTCTAGGAACTTTTTGATTTGTTCCCTTATTACTTTGGTCACCCATTGGTTTTTCAGCAGTGTGTTGTTCAGTCTCCATGTGTTTGAATACTTTCTGGGGTGTCTTTTGTTGTTGAGGTCTAGTTTTATTCTGTTGTGATCTTATATGATGCAGGGGGTTATTTCAATTGTCTTTTATTTGTTGATGCTTGCTTTGTGTCCTCAAATATGATGTCTTTTGGAGAAAGTTCCATGAGCTGCAGAAAAGAATGTATGTTGCCTCATTTTTGAGTGAAATACTCTGTAGATATCAACCATGTCTATTTGGTCCAATGCATGGAGTAGCTCTGAAGTTTCTTTTCTGATCTTTTGTCTGGTTGACTTATTTATTGATGACAGAGGGGTAGTCAGGTCTCCCACTATTTCTGTGTTAGTGTCTATCTGTGCTCTTAGGGCCATTAGAGTTTTTTGTTTTAGGTAGATGGGTGCCCCTGTGTTGGTGCATATATGTTAAGGATTAATATTTCTCCTTGATGAATTGTTCCTTTCATTAATATGGAGGGACTTTCATTGTCTGAAGTCTACTTAGTCAGATATGACTATGGCTATTCCTGCTTGTTTATGGGGTCCATTTTCTTGGAAAACTTTTTTCCACCTTTTGACTCTATGTCATTGTTTGTTTTTTTCAGTGAGATGGGTCTCTTGTAAGCAACATATGGTTGGGTCTTGTTTTTATTTCCCAATTTGCTATTTTATGTCTTTTGATTGGGACATTGAGGATATTTACATTCAGTGTTAAAATTGATAGGTGTCTGTTATTTCCAGCAATTTTTATTCCCTTGTTGTTTAGTTTTGCCTATTCCTTGGTCTGCTGGCTCTAAAGGGTTTATTCTTTCTTGAGTCTTCCTGTCTCACTCTAGTTTCTTCTTCTATATCCAAAAGTCCTTGAAGTATCTTCTGTAGTGTTGGCTTGATGGTTGCAAATTCCTTTAGCTTTTCTTTGTTGTGGAAAGTTTTAATTTCTCCTTCAATTAGGAAGGATAGTTTTGGAGGATAGACTAGTCTAGGTTCACAGTTGCTTTCTTTCTGGGCCTGAATTATGTCTTTCCATGACCTTCCTGCATTTAGAGTTTGAGTTGAGAAAACTGCTGTTATCCTAACAGGTTTGCCTTTATATATGACTTGTCTTTTCTGTTTTTGCAGCTTTCAGAATTCTTTCTTTGTTCTGTGTACTGAATGTTATGATTATGATATGTCTGGGGGTGATTTTTTTTTTTAGTCCTGATGGTTTGGTGTTCTGTAAGCTTCCTGCACCTGGGTGACTCTCTCTTTCTTGAGGTTAGGGAATTTTTCAGCTATTATTCTATTGAATAGGTTGTCAGTGCCTTTAGAATTTATCTCCTCTCCTTCTTCTACACCCATAATTCATAGATTTGGTCTTTTCATGGTGCCCCAGATATCTTCCATGTTCCAGTAACATTTTCTTAACATTCTTTCATGATCTTTTGCTGTTTGGTCTAATTCCTCTACTTTGTCTTCATTCCTGATACTCTGTTTTCAGCTTGCTCCATTCTGTTTGCAAAACTTTAGATTGTGATATTTATTTGGGATACTGAATTGTTTATTTTGGATTGATTGTTTTTCAGGGTTTCCAAATCTTTATTGATTTCCTCTTTCATATCTTGGATAGTCTTTTTAATGTCATTCATCTGTTTGTATTTTCTTTGAGCTCATTTAATTGTTTATTCATTTCCTCTTTGAGGTCAAATACTAACTTTTGTGTTTCTTCTTTGAGGTCATTAATCATTTTTACTATTGCTTTTTGGAATTCATTATCTGGTAGCTCTTCCTCTACACAGTTGTTTGGCTCCTTAGTGGTGGAATTGGCTTTTGATGGAAAGTGGTTGTCTCGCTGTTTCATTCTGTGTTGAGATTTATGCATCTGGAGTTGTTTTTGGTTAGGGTTTTAATCCCTTGTGTCCCTGTAGTTGGGGTTTTAAGATTTTTCTCCTGGAGCTCCAGCATTATTCCTCAGAGAGAGGTATGCTGGAAATGTTGCCCCTTGCAGGGCTCTTGTTGTGTTGCAAATTACCTCTTTTCTCTCCTCAGTGAGGGAACTAGAGTTCCAGCTCTTTGATGGGGTGCAGGGACTCTTCTGCAGTCACAGTGGGGAGCACTGGGTCTCTGTGCACAGTGAGGAGCAGGTCTCCTGGCACCAGCAGAGTAGCAAGTTGCCACTCAGTGGAGGGACTGGGTGTGTGCTGTGAAGCAAGACCTACCACAAAGTAATGGAGCCTGGAGCCACACAGAGGCTTCTGGGGTGAGGGATGGGGAATGCTGAGCTGTGAGTTGTTCTTCCCATTCTTCTTGTGGTTAGTTGGTTCTCTATTTGCAGGTTTGAAGAGGGCTTTGCTTCTTGCTGGTTATGGGACCCCATGGTCCTCTGCTCTTCCTCAGTCAGGTATTATTTATTAAGATCAACAGGCCTTTGATATTGAGAAATATCCTTGCAGTTTCCTAATCTTACATCTGTGGGCATTTATTATGGCTATTTAATCTACACATGAAAATGAAAGCGCCACTCTCCTGGATATGCAGTTGAAGACACTCTCAGAGAGGGGGAATGAGTAGGTTTTGTCTGCCTTTTCCAGGATATATCCACAAAAGTTCCTTAAAGAAATGGTCATTTTAAAAGTCAGGTGTGGTGGCACATGCCTAGAGGAAGTGGATGCAAAAGGACTGTGAGCCTGAAGCCAGCCTTGAAAAATTATCAAGACCCTATCTCAAAAAACAAAAGTGTTGGGGATGTGGCTAAATTGGTAGAACTCTTGCCTAGCATGTACAAGGTCCTGAGGTCATATTTCTCTCTCTCTCATTTTTACAATGGTATATTATCCCATCACCTTCATTTTCATACATTTCACATAGAATATGGAAATTTCAGTGAGATAACATTCCAGGAGAAGGAACAAGGACAGGGTAGTAATTACAACAAGCTTTCCGTATGCTGACAGCAGCCAACTCATTTATTAAGTCAGTATAACACAGCAACATTGCACTTGATTGAAATCTTGGCCAAGTCTGACAGATGTTCTGCACTCATTGTCAATCTCAAGTACATTTTAATGAGTTTCAAGTGGCTGGAGCTCCTCTCTGCAGAGCTACTGTGCAGAGACCATGGGCAGAGTCTTCAGGGCAATGGGTTTTGTATTTAATAAACAGTGCATGGTAGGTAACAGGCAGAAATCATGGCTGGAAATGCAATCACATCTCTAAAAACAGCAGCTCTCGGTCTGCACTTGATGATCCTCCTTGAAATTAGTTAAAGTCAGAACACTGCCATAAAGCCAGTCTGTGTGTGGCTCTTCCCTGTCTTGAACACTGATAGCAGTAATGCTATAAGCAAAGGATTGGAGAATCTTGCCAGAGTTAAGAAGATTCCTGCTTTAGGAGATTCTAGAAACATGTCCAAAATTGATTGGTATGTTTCACCATGGCTTCTCCATAAAATTGTTGTTAGGTCCCTGGCATTCTTGGGGTAGGTGGAAGGTCCCGAGGCTAGCAGAACCAGACCCCTGATTTATGACCACTTGTTTCTCCCTGCCTGATTGTTTCTCAGCTTGCAAAACAACTCAGGAGCTTCCAGTTACTCAACTAGCCAGGCATGTTGACCTGTTCCATCTGGTGATCGCAGATAATTGGAGATCAGAGACTCTCTCCCTCCCCCATGGGTTGGCCCTTCCTATAAAGCCCATTACCCAATTCACCCAAGCCATTGCTCCCTGACCTCGGTGGGGGGCGGGGCAACCCTGCAGTCTGGACTAATAAATCTTTCCTTTCCACATATGGTGTGGTCTTAATTCGGCAGTACCTTACAATTGCAATGTTGAAGGATGAGAGAAAGAGAGAGGGGAGAGAGAGAGAGAAAGAGACTTTATAAAGTCAGTCCTATTTATTTGTATGTATTTCAAGTAGCTTTAGTATAAGCTTTAGATGGTTTTTTTTTTAGATCTCGAAAAGATAGTCTGTTATTTCTATTGGTTTATAGACTTGTTTTTTCACTTTAAAAATGATCACTTGTGTAGAGAAAAGCCATGAGTATACTATTTCTTTTGGTCAATCTCCATCTCAGGCAGAATGGTTTATCTATTTTGTATACTGTGCCATAAAAATGAAGACTGCCCAGGTGCTGCATTGCTTCTTCCCACACCAGGATCAGTTTGCTTCTGACGATTGGCCTGTCTCTCCATCTTTAGTGCATTAGTGTGTCTCTGTCTGTTTACTTTCTTCATAAATCAGGCATAAAACTTTTAACCATCTGAAGTGTTTTTTACAGAGTAGGTCTGAGTTGAAGAACATCTCTTAAATTTTTTTCTTTGGTCTTATGATAGAAATTATTTAGGCACAGAGGATTTTCTGAGAAAGGGGATATATCTCAGTATAAATCAGAGGAGACGTGTTCAAATCCTAATTTCACACACCCAACTTTGTCTAAAGTAAGTGAAACAAATACTAAAGAGGTGCTTTGTCAGACTTCTGGCATTTATAACTTCTCTGCTTCATACTTGGTTTAAAACCCAAAGCCTGTTAGAAAGCCAAGTGGTAGGCGAGGACATCTTGGATGCATTAATATTTAACCATCGTGAGGTAGCTAAGGGTTTACTCGCCTGAAGTTTGCAGTGCAGAAGAACACTACTGCCTCAAACCTGTCATAGATGATGTGACAGTTTCTGTGCTAGATGGTTTTTCAAAAATTACTTATTTATTATGATCTGTTAGGTTCCCATAGCTTCATGCTCTATGAGTCTCTAGACCCTGTCTGTTCCACACAGCAATTAGTTTGTGCCAGAGAGAAAGGACCAGTGAGAGAACTCCCAGCTAGACTGCACTGTGTGACCCACAGTGGGGTCTGAAAGAGCTGCCTGCTGGTGAGATATTGGCCGGGGGCTGGCCGGGCAGGTGGGTAGTGCTCCAGATAACTTATTCCTACTAGTCTCTGGGCAGCCTCACCCTTTTCTTAGGCCTGGCATGTTCTCTGGGAAGCTGCTCATGACATTTCTGTAAGCATACAGCATGGACATGGAAACCCAGTGGAGAAGAGGGATTTTTGAGACATGGAAAGGTGGTCAGTGAGGTGGGTATGGAGCTGGGAGGGGCTCTTTCTTCTCTCCCCAAGAGGAGGGCAGTCAGGGGGAGGTGGTTCACTGTAGCCTGATTACACAGTGCAAGGTGGTGGGTTGATGGGAAGTGAGTAACTAGATCACAAAACCTATTAACCCTGGAGAGTGCATTTGTGTGTTCTCGCTGGAATGCAGTGCTGAATGGTGGCTGAGATCACCGGCAGTACTTAAAGTTATTGTTTACCAAAACAGCTTTCCTGCATCCTTGGCACTCTGAGGGGTTGTGGGCAGGAAACCTGGGCTGAGAAATTCAAGCTCTGAACAAGAACAGCTTTGAAGCTGCAAAAAGCCACCACAATGGCTTTGCTGATTACACAGTGGGCTTTTTAGCCTGCCGTCTCTCAGCAGGCTCCCCTGCCTCACACTTCCCTATTTAGTTTTACTGAAACTCTAGCATGGATTTTAACCTGCAAGAAAAAAACGAAGCACACAGCCATTTGTTTAAGAAGAATCTGGAACGTCTCTGATACGCTGTGTGAGATCACCAGTTGTAACCACTTCGGCTGAGAGCACTTTACACTCTTCTTTAAAGCAGTAAATGGTAAGTATATTTTTTGCCTGTAATCAATAGCTTTTCTATTCCATGTAATATTTCTAAACAAAAGGAATTTTTCCGTGGAATAGAAAAGCTGTTCATTGCGGAGCACTCACATCTCTCCACATGCCACTCCACATGAGTGAATAACAGAAATTCTATTGTGCTACCATGTGACAAATACCTTTGTCAGAGAACCAGGAAAGAAAGGAATTTTTGTTCTCCCCGATCTCCAGTGGAACCATAACTTTTATATAAAAATAATGGTGTGTGATGTAAACCAAAAATAGGAATTGAATCTATTTTTTTTCTAGTGAGGTTTTGCATAGATGTTTGCGTGTCTATGGTGTGTACATGGTGCATACATTTTGCACACCCACCATCTTCCCTAGCCATGACTGAAGCATGTTCTGCACATGTGGCTGTGTGCACACAGAGCCTCACTGAAGCCACTCTTCCTTAGTCTGCTCTGTGCCTGCCATGAGGTGGGTTGAACTTGCCTTCATCTCTTTGTGTAACTCTGCCTTGTTTTATACGCACACGTGTGAACATGCACACATGCACACGCACACACCCCTTCATCCTGACCACAATCCTGTATCACCTGGTCTTTCACATGACTGATGGGACACATGTCCAAGGTGGCTGACCCTCGTCAGGGATGTGGATGGTGAGCTGAGCTCAAGAGCTGTGTGCAAAGCACATGGACATGCGTGCTACTGTTTAACACTGTTATTAGCGCAAGTTAACCCTGCACACAGGCAGATATCTCCTGCGACAAACCCACCCCATCCACCCACTCTCTCAACCCCCACTTCCACCCTCTTTAAGACAGTTTTAGTGGGTTTTGTTGTGCTGTTTACAGACATATGTGTAGTGTGTGTCATTCATACCTATATCTCCTGTCCCGCTCCCTCCTTTCATTCTTCCCTCCTCCCAAGCACCTCCCCCTTTACAACCATTTCAAAGGATTGTTATTTTTGTCTGGATTCTGCATGATGAGTGAAACATGTGTTTCGTGTGTCTCTCTGTGCCTGGCTGATCGCGTGTAACACGAGGGTCTCCATTTATTTTCAGTTAGTGCCCCTGGCCAATGCATATGGCTCCTTGCTGTGGGTGCGCTCCACCTCAGCCACCTCCACCTTGAGGGAGAATGTTCTTTAAATGTCTGTGAAGATGTCTGAGCTATGGCAAGGACGTTTTCATGTAGTGGCCAGCGTCACTGAGTGGGCTGGCAGTGGTCTTGCTGGCCCGTGACTACAAGATGAGCTTTAAGCACTATCATTGCTCTACTTTATAACGAATCATATGTGGGTGATCATGCATCAGATAAAGTGGATTCTTATTTTTTTTGGCAATACTGGAGTTTGAACTCAGGAACTTGCACTTGCTAGGCAGGTGCTCTGCCACTTGAGCCACCTCTCCAACCCTCTTGTTAATTTTTTGCCCAGTCTCGCCTTGAAACATGATTCTTTCAATCTCTGCCTCTTGAGTAATCGAGATTATAGGCATGAGTGACCATGCTCAGCCAAAAATGGATTAGTTTTAAACTGAGAGAAACGTACAGAGTTGTGAAAGTTTGCAAAATGTAGCTAAGCCAGCAAAAGGTAGATTTAAGAAATTACCAAGAGAAATTGGAGTAATAAAAAAAATCTTTGAATTACAGACTTAAGATGTAATGTAGCCCTTTTATCATGATTTCTTTATGACAATACCCACTACATAAATAATAAAAAATAAATCATTCAGAACTTATTCAGATTTGCTACTTTCTGGAAGGAACTTCTGAAATACAATTATGTGGGGGGTCAGGTAGATTAAAGTGGAGATTATCCCCTCCTTATAAATAGAGAGATCAAGACTAGGTTAGCAGTACATTCTTGCAAATGGCTCTGTACTAACACGATTTAAAACTCTGGTTCTTCATCCTAATATACAAAACAACATGAAATACTTAGGCAGACAACCTCAACTTCACTTAGCAAAGGTCTTCACCAAGTGCTAACAGTTTGTGATGATGAACTAGCAATCGACATTTTTTCACAAAGAAGATCTCCATTTGAGGACCCAGAGGCAGTTCAGAGGAGTCACTAGGATCCAAATAAAAAGAGACATCAAATAATCTCCTACCACCGAAAGCAGCTTCCTCTAGAAAGGGCTACAGAGGAGAGAAGACAGCTCTCTGAATTTACTTGGCACATGAACAGAAGAATTGAGGATCCAAAAGGGACCACCTGCTACCCTTTATAGGTGCTAAGAAATACCAAAATTAAAATATGATACTCTAAATAGGGAAGGGAAAGAATGGTAATGAACTTTCAGAATAGACCGTACCGGCTGCGATTAAAAATACACATTCACAGGCCGAGAAACGGTCGCCCGAATAGCACAGGGAGGCCCTTCCTATGCTGGGGTGGGGCTTTCAATTTATAGTGAACCACTGTGAAACACTCTTCACTTTGTGCCTGTGTCTATGGATCTGTGGGCTCACTCCAGAGCGGGCACTGCTTTTTGGGGTGTGTGTATTGGGGAGAGTTTTCTTTCACAGTGCTCGATTCCCTCAGGAAGACACATTGGGAGACTTGTTGCATATAGGGAAGGATGTTTTATGTAGTATTAAACCCAAGAGTTTATTATTTTGGGGACAGACTCACATTTCAGGGCAAGACCAGTATTCACCTTAGTGCATTCTGTCCTTTTCCTGGCAGAAATATCCTGTAGAGAGCCGCAAATAGCAATTCCCTCTGCAGTACCAGCAAATATTTTATTCACAGCAGAGAGGCATTTTTTCCCCCAAAACATGCTCTGAGCTGTAAGATTCAACTGTAAATCTTAACTTTCCCAGTGCTCCTGGGTGGACCGAGGGGGTTTGTTGACATTGGGCGGAAGCACTAAGTAGAATATTTGTAATAGGGATGTATTTTCAAATGTTACACTTTCAAACAGTTTGCCTTGCGTAAGTTAACACACATGCCTAATCATGGATTCTGGTATTGATATCTACATCTCTCTCCGTCTCTCTCTATATGTATGCATGTATGTATGTGTGTACGTGTAAGCATTTTTGTATGTGTATATATACGTTAAAATACAATTTTTATTATTCTGATATAATAATCCCCAAACATTTGGAACAGCAGAATAATAAATCAATTAATTGATGAGGTGGTGAATCCATTACTACCTATAATTCCTTGTGCAAAGTTAGTCTGGCATGGTCACAGGTCATACTACATATACAAGTTCACGTGCACTTATGCATTGTGTCTGTTACGTGGCTGAAATTCTCAAATTTTAACTTGTGTACAGCAGATTGTGTCATCGATTAGACTATCCCAAAAGCAAAATGTTTGAAGCACTTTAGAGACATAATTTAATACAACAGGTCATTGTTTGGTGAAAGTAGAAGAGGACACTTTGAAAATGGCACTTTTGATTTGGATAAATACATTGCTGTTGATATAAAGTTGAAAGCATCTTAGTTGCAACACACTGTTGACCACAGACTAGATTGTTTCTGGGGATGGAGCATTCTTCACACACCGCGTGTGTTTCAAATGAAGATCATACTCTCTCTTTTCTGCCACCCAGCCCTGGGCTCTGAGGCACCAGAGCAATAATAGTCCACACTATGCACTGGTGGTTGCCTTTCATGCTCGGACCCCTTCCTAAAGCTGGAAACCTGCTTTGCATCTGAATATGGCAGTCAGCTTAAATACACTCATGTCAGAAATGACAATTAATGGTTTTTATAAATGCAGCTGAGAGAATATCCCATCTAAAATGGTGGAAACTCTGCTTTAGTAAATGAAAATGAAGCAGCAAAGAAAGATTTTTTTATGTGTTCTAGCCTTCATCCTGAAGGCTTTCACAAAAAGGTGAGATGACAGACAGCAGATGGATTTATCTTACTTAGCCATAAAACCACAAATCAGTTCCACATACACAGATTTCTCAGGCAAATACAGCTTGACAGCAATTCTATAAGGAAGGTGATTACGTCTGACGACATATGCAAAAGTAACAGTGGAGCATCCCACATGGTTTCAATATATTAGGCTAGAGGATTTATTCAACCCGGCTTTAAAAATAAAAACTGCTTTTCTGTGGATGAGAACAGTCCACTATTCACAGGCTTTTTAGACAATAAATGATGCTTATACTTGTCACAATTTTATCCAGAGTCCTAGTATTGCCAAAAGGCAAGGCTAAATGTTTCTGAATTTTGGAAACATTAGGGGTCAGTGTAAGTTTTTAATGCTCTGGCTGATATATTCTCGTGTAGGGGAAATTGCATATAGGATTTTAGGAATTCAAAGCATCGTCAGAGGAGAAACAAGAGGTGGTGTGCTTACAGCCCTTAGATAATTATGGGTTCAAATCTCCTTTATTTCTTTGTAATATTCAGAGGCAGACCTGAGCCATCTCAGGACAGTGATGGAGAGAGAGTGTGGACATTAACAGAGGCTACCTTCATTCTGAGACAGTGACATTGGGCCACCCTTCTAAGATGAAATTTTCAATAAATGCTGGCAACTAACACAATTCATCATGGGTTCTCCTGATAAAGGATGAGGGCAGGAATTGCTCTGGCTCTAAGGGGACTTTCTCTTCATTTTGTGACAGGATCAATCACCACTGGGTCAGAATGCTCATTGGGCTACTCACGGTGTACTTTATCAGGGCTGTTGAAGACACTAAGAAATTGTTTTTATGAGGTGGGCATTATTGCTAGGCTCCTCTAAGCTAAATGTGTCTTTAAATGCGTGTTTTCTTTGGCTAAGAGATGGAACGATCTGTCTGAACTGAGTCCGGTGGGAGATCACCTGCTTAAACCCATAAAGATAAGCCATTTCAATGGCATTTTACTTGTCATTCTACACAGAAGGAAATGATGATATGTATTTCCCCATTAAGCCAAGAAATGGAAGTCCAGATATTCAGCGATCACTGTGCACTGGAGGCAAGAGGAGAAGTTAAATTTCGTGCCCTGTGACCCCCTCCTTCTGTGTTCAACCTTCCTCTTTGTATGGAAAATTTAAATACTGCATGAACTGAAGCTTGAAGTCATATCTACCTCCTTCATCATTTCGTGTCTTCAGAGATTTTGTCTACATTTTTGAGACCAGACGAGGTAAGAATTATTTAGAATAAAAACCTTGAACTAAAGCTCTTTTGACCTTGAAATGAGTTTTAATAATCTTCCCAAACATGATGCGATGTAGAAGCATTTTCTTGCATATTACACTTGTGTTTTCTGAACGTTCTGTAATACATTATAGCAGATTCCTTTGGACAAGCAGTATTTAAATTTTACTGCTTCCCTTTCTCTTGAGTCCTCTAGAAAAATACTTGCAGACTCGTATGTTACCCAGAGTGTCAACTAATCCCTTCAGTGAGGTTCCCTTTATTATCAAAGAAAAATTCAAAAGGTCGCCTACCATTTCATAGACAGTTATTTTGAATGAGTCTAAAGAAAAGCAGATGAAGTTAAAATAGGTAAGTATGCACAAAGCTTCCCACTTGTTAAAGAATGAGTTATTGCAGATGGAAAAGGTTTTTGAGAACAATTAATCATACTTCAATCAATGATTGGGAATGGCAACTTAAAAGTTCCAAAACAGAACTCGTGAACCTGAAATATACAGGTGGGATTTTGTTCGGCCACATCTCCACCAGCAAAACAAGAGCTCCATCTACCATTGGTCATCAAACTGCTTCGTATTCATGACTGCCAGACATGAAAGCATTGTGGCACAGGTGAATGGTTCTTCAAACTTCTTTAATCTGGGTGAGTGGAAAATATACCTGGGCAACCTTATGAAAAAGAAGGTAATTCTCAAATATCCCCCACCACCATTTTACGTCTATGTAAAAGTCTTATCAGAAAATACATTTTGGTGAATTTGTGGGCTTCTCTATAGGCCCTAAATGAAACAGGTTTTGTTTTCATGTGTGTTATTAAAAAATTCCTAATTTCATTGTCATTCTTGTCAGTTTCTGGGATAAATTAATTGATAATGAAACACTTCTGATGTCTTTGTAAATGGCCAAGGAAGAAACGAGTAGACAAGGGAGCTTACACTTTCGCACTTGCTCAGGTGGCATCAGTTGCTGTAAGTGAATCCTCAAGAATTTCAATGGCTCAAAAATTGAGGGGTGGCTCCAGGATGTTGGGAGCTTTGTCTGTAGGGCCATTCCTAGACCCAGGCTGATGGGCTTTGCTGTCCTCAGCTTAAAGATTCAGAGTCCTGACTATTGACTCCCAGCAGGTAAAGACTATGTGTGGTTTTAATGGCCTAGACTTGGAGTGGCTGTTAGACTGTTTTACCACTCTGATTTTGTTGATTAGAACTACGTGGGCTTTGGGTCTGTAGTCTGGATGTGTGTCTGGAAAGAAGAGTTAAAAGCATCCACTCTGAACAACAATATTGTACTGAATTCATAAGAGCACAGGAAAACAAAGTAGGACTTTAATCTATCTGAATGCCACAAAATACTATTCAAAACTAGGTTGTGAGATGGAATTGCTAGAGATGAAACTGCTGGATGAAGAACAGAAAGTAGAATTTGGTTTGAAGTAAAAATTGGTTAAACAAAACTTGAATTTAACTATGGGCCAAGCCTTATCTTCTTCTGGTCTTCATTTCTTCTTTCCCGTCAATTCTGCATCTCTTTGGAAAAGTATAAATTAAATCACAAACTATAAATAAGTTCCTATCTGATTCACTCAATGTTTAGACATTTTCAGCGATGATATTTAAAACAGTTATGTGTCTTTATATATTAATGCGAGGGTCTTTGTTAAAGCTGAAATTTAATGCAAAATCTCAAGTTTACAGACTAGGTAAAATTGGTCCTGTTGTGTTTGGTGCAGGTGCAGAAGCCAGAGTTACTTCCCCTCACACTGCTCACACCCCGTCTCCTATTCTGAGACCTCAAGGATTACAAGGAGACAGGTGAGGACATTGTTCTGTTTTCAGATCACTGGGAGTCATAGGTTACAGCCAATTTTTGTGTATCTGTGCCGGATTCCAGCTGACTCTAAGTCTCCAAGTTCTCTGGCCTGTTTGGGTCATTCTGTTGTATGACGTTTAAGTAAAAATGATTCCATCCTGTGAACACCTCAGTACTTCCAGAGAGTTCCAGACTGAGCACATTTTCTCCCATCGTATCATTCCAATCTGTTGAATCTGTAAGTTCTCCTGTGGTCTTTTTTCGTTCTAGTCTTTCCTGTTTCCATTTCTTTGTTCCAAATGGGCAAAGTAGCTTCCATGCCATCACCTTCCTCAAAGTCACAGAGTATGGTGGTGTGAATAGACAGTTAGGAAAGCGAGGGTCACTCTGAAAGCAGAACACACACTTCTCAGAGCACAGCAGAGGCCATTCATTCTCTCTTTTTTTTCTTTTCAAACAGAAAGTTTATTTAGGATAAATTTTTTGCCATGAATTCAATGCTTTGGTTTGCTTTGAGTATTTTTTTAATTCTTATTTTGTTCATATGCGCATACAATGTTTGGGTCATTTCTCCCCCCGTCCCCACCCCCTCCCTTACCCTCCCACCCCACCCCTCCTTCTCCCACCCTGCCCCCTTGCTCCCCAGCAGAAACTATTTTGCCCTTATCTCTAATTTTGTTGAAGAGAAAGTATAAGCAATAATAGGAAAGACCAAGGGTTTTTGCTGGTTGAGATAAGGATAGCTATACAGGGAGTTGACTCACATTAATTTCCTGTACATATGTGTTACCTTGTAAGTTAATTCTTCTCGAACTAACCTTTTCTCTTGTTCCTGATACCCTTCTGCTATTGGCCTCTGTTGCTTTAAAGTTTCTGCATTAGTTCCTTTGCATTGAAGACATCAAATGCTATCTAGTTTTTTAGGTGTCTTATATATCCTCATATCTCTCTTGTGTGCTCTCGCTTTATCATGTGCTCAAAGTCCAATCCCCTTGTTGTGTTTGCCCTTGATCTAATGCCCACATATGAGGGAGAACATACAATTTTTGGTCTTTTGGGCCAGGCTAACCTCACTCAGAATGATGTTCTCCAATTCCATCCATTTACCAGCGAATGATAACATTTTGTTCTTCCTCATGGCTGCATAAAATTCCATTGTGTATAGATACCACATTTTCTTAATCCATTCGTCAGTGGTGGGGCATCTTGGCTGCTCCCATAACTTGGCTATTGTGAATAGTGCCGCAATAAACATGGGTGTGCAGGTGCCTCTGGAGTAACCTGTGTCACAGTCTTTTGGGATGTCCCCAAGAGTGGTATTGCTGGATCAAATGGTAGATCGATGTCCAGCTTTTTAAGTAGCCTCCAAATTTTTTTCCAGAGTGGTTGTACTAGTTTACATTCCCACCAACAGTGTAAGAGGGTTCCTTTTTCCCCACATCCTCGCCAACACCTGTTGTTGGTGGTGTTGCTGATGATGGCTATTCTAACAGGGGTGAGGTGGAATATTAGTGTGGTTTTAATTTGCATTTCCTTTATTGCTAGAGATGGTGAGCATTTTTTCATGTGTTTTTTGGCCATTTGAATTTCTTCTTTTGAGAATGTTCTGTTTAGTTCACTTGCCCATTTCATTGGTTCATTAGTTTTGGGAGAATTTAGTTTCTTAAGTTCCCTATTACATTCTGGTTATCAGTCCTTTGTCTGATGTGTAGCTGGCAAATATTTTCTCCCACGCTGTGGGTGTTCTCTTCAGTTTAGAGACCATTTCTTTTGATGAACAGAAGCTTTTTAGCTTTATGAGGTACCATTTATCTATGCTGTCTCTTAGTTGCTGTGCTGCTGGGGTTTCATTGAGAAAGTTCTTACCTATACCTACTAACTCCAGAGTATTTCCTACTCTTTCCTGTACCAACTTTAGAGTTTGGGATCTGATATTAAGATTCTTGATCCATTTTGAGTTAATCTTGGTATAGGGTGAAATACATGGATCTAGTTTCAGTTTTTTGCAGACTGCTAACCAGTTTTCCCAACAGTTTTTGTTGAAGAGGCTGCTATTTCTCCATGGTATATTTTTAGTTCCTTTGTCAAAGACAAGTTGGTTATAGTTGTGTGGCTTCATATCTGGGTCCTCTGTTCTGTTCCACTGGTCTTCATGTCTGTTTTTGTGCCAGTACCATGCTGTTTTTATTGTTATTGCTTTGTAATATAGTTTGAAGTCAGGTATCGTGATTTCTCCTGCATTGATCTTTTGACTGAGTATTGCCTTGGCTATTCGTGGCCTCTTGTGTTTCCATATAAATTTAATGGTAGATTTTTCAATGTCTTTAATGAATGTCATTGGAATTTTGATGGGAATTGCATTAAACATGTAGATTACTTTTGGGAGTATTGACATTTTTACTATGTTGATTCTACCAATCCATGAGCATGGGAGATCTCTCCACTTTCTATAGTCTTCCTCAATCTCTTTCTTCAGAAGTGTATAATTTTCCTTGTAGAGGTCGTGAAATTAAGAGGGTAATGCTTGTTCATGGAACTCAGATAAATCTACATGGCTCTCACCTTTGCACCATAACTTTGTTCCGTATCTCTCTCTCAGGTTCTTACCTTTCTTTGCACGATTATGTTTTTTGTATAAATAAGCATGGTGGTAAGAAGAGGGCTGGACAGTCCCTCAATATGTTAAGCAGGAAACTTGACCACATTGTTGAAAAAGGAAACCACTTCTTACAACATAGCACTCCTAACTTTTATGACCTCACCACATTCTCGTTTCTTACTCTGTTACTGCTCTCTGGGCTGTCTGTCTGATTTCCATAATATATGTTCATAGCACACAGGGTTATTACAGCAGATTGCTAAGTTAACTCTTCATGGCTTTTCTGCATTTATGTTTTCTCCCAATTTAAAGTTTTAAGAGCCACCAAGGCAATTTTGACAGCTACCTAATAAAGCTGAAATTCTGTGTACAATTGGAGCACCATGGGACTCTGAGCGCCAGTGGTGCTCTGGAAGCAAGCTGCAAGTCCATGTCGCATTGATCAGAGTGAGTCAGCCTGCAGTGAGCCCTGGGCGAGCCCAGGGCTGTGAACCATCAGGGGCGAGGGCCAGTGTAATCACTGAGATTGGCTTAGATCGATGCTCACAACACCAACAATGAGCCTCTCTGGAGGGGCATGCTGCAGCTGTGAAGTCAAGCAAGTATAGGTGTGATGGGATGGAACTTCAATTTTTCTCCAAGTAGAAGAGCTAGTCCAGAGGTCACGGCTGATGAAAGGTGAACAGCTCCTTTCTTTGGAAAGATGGGCCAGTGTTCAGTAAGCCTAAGTGATAATCCCATTGACATCTCCTTTAATTATAAATGTACACCTTTGCTTTGGGGCATTAGGAGAAGGAAACTAATATAAGAGAAATCTTTCTTGCTACAGTCACATATTGGGAAAAACCACACCTCAGACTCTTCTGAAAGTGAAATACTGATGGTCTGATGGATTTGGGGTGAAAGAAACTGAGCTGTTATATGTGAAGGCTCCCCACAGTGCTGGGATGAATACCTGGTGCATTCACTTCCTCCCAGGTGTGCAGGATGGAGCAGCGAGTGAGTGCTCACCTTCTTGGAAGACAGTTCCCAGTAACTTACTTGGAAATTGTGTTTGACTGAAGATTTTTTTCCTCATCCTTGTAGTTTTGGTCTTGGTTCTAGTATTTGGAGTGATCTTATAGCCATTCTAATATTTCTTCTGAAGTCACTCAAATATTTGAGGACTGTTTTGTGTTCCTGTTATGCCTTAATTTTCTAGTCTTTGTTATTTTAAAATTCCTCAAGTGATATAATTTTAATTATTTTGTAGTTATCCTCCGGACAACCCGAGCATGTCAAGATCTTTAAAAAGCGGCAGCCCATGACAAAATGCAGTGTTCTAGATTTGGAGAAGAAAGTTCACAGGACAGAGAGAGTGTTGCTTTTTCTTTGTTGATGCTGGCATTTGTCTGCAACTCAAGGACACAACAGCTACATTTCATTATTATCTTATGATGGTCATTTTTAACAACAAAAACTGCTCTTATAGGAGGTCTTTCTCACTGTTAAATTGTGCAGTTAATTTTGAATGGTTGTTCACTCTTTATATGTATTTCATGAAATTATACATTATTAGCTATAATGTGCTCTTCTATCAACATGAATAGTTTATATTTGTTATTAATAAAAATATCTATCTTGTAAGTTAGAGCCACCTGTACATTTAATAAAATTATCTATCCATTTAGTGAAAATGCCTAACCCACCTTAATTAAATCACTGATAAAAACTGGAACAGGACAGGTGAAGTATACCTTCACTAGCACACTACCTTGAGCTGATATCAATATACTAATTTGCTGTTTGGCTATAGTTCAAATAACTGTCAGTGTCCTGAATTCTATCATCACTTAGCCTCCAGATCTCCTAAGCCATCACAGGAAATGTGGTGAGATATTATTAATTTTGTCTGGTGCTGGGGATTGAAGGAGTGCTTGCTAAGCAAATGCTCTTGCCACTTGAGCCTTGGTCCCAGTTCTAGTTTATTTACTTCTGAAATTCGTATCTACTCTGTTTAGGTTCTTCATCTTTGCTAAAGTAGAGATCCCATTGTAAAGGAAATGAAAAGGCCATTCTTCATTCTCAGTGGAGTCATGGTAGCTGCTGGTAATTACTGTTTTAGCTGAAAATTGCTCATAATACATCCATTAAGAATTTTGTTCTCAAATGTTGCCACAGATTCCTGTAATGTTATCAGAGCATTTGAAAAAGTAGGGAAAAGTACATTCAGTGGAAAGGGCCATGAGGTGTTGGAGTACATAATGGACTTAATTCTAATTCTCCCTGGTAGGGCAGCATTACATGTCCTGTCTCAGTAAGATTGGCTCTGGAAGGGGACCTGACCCTGTTGGAGTCATTGAGGAGTTCTCCTTTGACTGGCAGGAGTATAACAAAAAGCAGAGAAGGAGACAGGGGGTGAGGGCTGATAGAAGTTAGCGTGCTATAATTTCCAAAATTCACTTTCTCTCTCTTAGGAAAATTGAACAAATTGTTGACTATTCTTCTGATCCTTCTATTGTCCAGATGTTTTCACTAGCCTGCAGTTGCATGCGGGATCCCTCCACTGTCCTCACATGCCTTGCATCTGTGCTCGCAGACCTAAAGGTAATTCAAAGCAACTTGGTTTCTCTTATCATTTCCTCATTTAATTTGTACTTGAATCCCCTGGTAGCCAAGTCTGTCCTATCATTTTGAATGGATCACGTTCTTTATTAAAGAGATGAAAGTAAAGTAGAAATTGAATGGCTTGGCTCTCTGTTTCTGGTTATCATATCTCATGTATCTTAGACTCTGGGGCTTCCTTTCCCCAAGATCTTAAATAAAGCAATTGTTTACTGTGTGCTAATTCTGTGTCATGTATGGAGCGCGAATGTTTTATCTATAATTTTTTCTTTAATCTTCAAAACCCTGTGGAGAAGTTTTGTCATCCTAATTTTGTAAGTGTAGAAACTTGAATCAGGAAAATTAGGTAAAAATTCCAAGGCCCACAGTAAAAGGAGCAATAAAGTCATGCTTAGAACGAGGTCTACCTTCCTTAAAATCCCACTTTCCTAAGCAATGTACTGTGTGGTGCCATTTTAGAAGCTTTAGCACTTTACTTCAAAGGCTTCATCTAGGCCTTCTGCCATATTAACAATATTCTTCCCCACCAGGTTTGAGATTCTGTGCCTGTCTGGTGTGGGGTGTAAGACTTCCCTTCTTTTTCATACGTGTCCTTTAGAACTCAAGTTCCTTGTGTTAACCTGTCCATAGCTACACGGGTTTCTCTTGATAAATCCTTATCTTCCTCCATTTAGGATGGGTTTTGAAATCAACTTGTTTTACGAGACCCATATTTCTAAACTTATGAATTAGTAACCTTTGAGAATGGATTTAGGGCATCAAAGTGGATCCGCCCTCAGCTGGAGCAAGTCCTCTTGGCCAGCTGTCTGCATGGAGTAGAGGCCACTGGGCAGTCATGAAGACACCGATGAGACTGTGACCAAATGTGTCCCAGTCATCCTGGTCCCCATTCACTATGGTCACTATGTGGTGAGACAGAGCCACAGGCACTGGGCTGTAGAATCAACTCTGTCACGTACTGGCTGAGCCAGCAGCTTACCACAGGGAGGCTGGTGAAGCAAGATGATAATTGTGGCTAACTCTGAAGTCTGAGCTTGGTGAGGGCAGGAGAGGGGGGAGAGGCAACAGACTACACTGCTTTTAGATTAGAGTTTCAGGTTGGTTGTTACCAGATCATGGCTCAGGTGTTTGCATTCATTCCCAGCCACTTTGGGCAAAATTTGGGTTTCCTGAAACCTTACTCATTTATAAGAATTAAATTTTGTAAATTACACAAATCATATTTGTTATCTTTAAAAACATAATATAACTCTCAAAATTATCATGTTTTCATTTATATACAAGTTTTCTAATGGAAGAAAACATTTTTAATCAATAGATACACAAACTTGCTACTCTGATTACTTTGTTTATAGCTCAAGGTAAAATATTGGTGCCTCATTTTCTTCTTTGTTAATGGATTCAGTTATTTTGTGTAAATATATAATTTTCCAAAATCATTCTGACAGCGGCCATTTGGGAAATCCATTATATCTAGAAGTAGCTTTCTCAAAGATTGAGACATGTAGCACTTTGATTCTTTTATATGCAAATGTCTGATCTATCACTGTGTCTGTATCTCCATCTGCAGAGATGTGCAATTTATGACATAGAAGTGGACTAAAGGGAAACTCCTGTCTAGACAGGCACTTACCGCTGGAGTCCAAGCTGTAGGGCAGAGATAAGAATTCTCTTTTCCTCACACTATGGTGGCAAGGAGTTAATGGAAACTCCTTCTCAGATGATAAAACTATAAAGGCATTCGTTATCTAAGATTTGACTTTGGACTCTGGGCACACCTGATTGCTTCTCTTTCCCACTAGAATTGTGATGTGTCCTTCTCACAGTCACATCCAGTGTCTGCAATTCCCTTGCCCTGGTGTAACTCAGCCAAGAGCATCATCCTCACAGTCAGGCATAGCCAGGCAGCCACTAAGGAGCTCCGGGTTGAAAGGGTGTGTCTCCTATGTAAATCAGCACATCTTACTCATTAGCACAGCACAAGGTAATCAGGCCACAGAGCAAGTTGGAAGAGGTCCAGACTGCTCCAAATCCAGGTAGATGGGAGCAGATTGGGATATGTCGGGAAACCAGAGTCTGCCTGCTAATTAGTACCTGCTTCCCCTATAATCGCTGATTAGAAAAAAGAACTGTCTTTGCCCCCACCCCAAAATAACTCCCAGATGAAGGCAGGCAGAGTCACCTCTCTGGCTTATGTAGATCATAGGAGCGTTCTCGAATAACCAATGCTCATGGTTATTATTTTTTCTCTTCCCCTCTTCTCCTCTGAATGACACCACTTGGCAGGAAGTTTTACCACTTTCAGAAGGTTCAGGGCCTGAGTGGCTCACAGCCTGCCTCAGTGGAGATTGATCCTGTGGAATAATTCATTGAGCCATATGTTCCGATGAATACATACAGAACATTGTAAATGCATCCACTGAATTTCTCATTTGCTACCAGAGGGAATCCATCTCTCACACTTTCCAGCACAGCACTTGACTGCAGATGTTGGGAAATATTTTGCTTTGAGTTTTTGTTCTGACTATTCCCTCTGGTATGATTTACCTGGTTTTATTTTTTGCTAAAATCTGAGCTCTGGGTGGAGATTTCATTTGGAAATGCCATAAGCACCCCTGGGTATTTTTGGGCTGATTATTTCCACCAGAGTAATCACTACTGGCATTTGCCTATCCTAGCAAAATGACAGTGTCTCATATGCCACCTGTTTAGATACTTGTTCCCATGTGATGCAGGGAAGAATTTGATTATGAGTTTGTCCTAACTGAGGCCTTTCTTTGACAGAGACTCAGGCTTGCTAGGATAGTCCACCCACCTGCCCCTTCTGTTTCTACCATCCAGGACAAGCTTGTGGTCACTGCCTGTGAAGGGCATTAACTTCATTGCTCTAGCTACCTCCAACCCAGTGTCAGCTGAGATCAACCACAGTGTCTAGATTTTGATTAATGACCAGGAGGAGAGGCAGATGGAGTCACATGGAGGATGAGAACCTGCAAATGAGTTGGTCCTGATAGGGTTCAGAGTTGTGGAGGCAACCACAATGAAGCAGATAGACTGTGCTAGGAAGAGTTGGAGGGAGAAAGATGGTAGGAAGGACAGACAAATGATATTGAATCCACCTGTATATTTTGTAAGAGATGCTGTTTGTTTTTGTGGCACTGAGGATCAAACCTAAGGCCTTGTGCTGGACTACAACCTCAGCCCCAGGATGCTGAAGATAGTTTGTGGGTCACTGAAAATCATTTCCTTTGCCTTTACCATATGGCTCAGAGCTGCCAAAGCATGAGTTTAGATGTTGGGATTATTTTGAGACCTTAAAAATGGAAAACCACACATACTAGTCTGTTGTCTCTTTAGGACAAGTTAGTCTAATCTCCACTGCATCAACCTGCTTCATGAAGAAACATACTCTATTTTCTGAATAAATGGAGGACAAATGGAGAAAGATGAGCAGGAGAGCAAACTATTAAAGAGTTTCATGGAGAAAATAAGCTAATTATCTTCTGCTTAATTTTTTTTATGGAACCTCTAAGATCTCTAAAAACCTGTTGAATTTCTCCAAATGCCAAGATCCACCATAGCTGTGGAGAAGGGAGATGACGGAGATGGGGTGTAAATTGGTTGTAGCTGAAACAACAGTAATGTGCACGTGCACCATAGTTTAGGTTCTTGAATATTTACACCTGTAAGCATGAAACAGAAACTGAAAAACAGAATTAGGAGCTAAATTTCTCTTGAGTAGGTATGAGGGATAATTTTTCTAATGGAGTTGATAAAACATTCATTTTGATGTTTCACTCTTTCGACGAAGAGTGAATAGAGGAGCAATCCCTGCCGCTGTCATGTACCCTGAAGTGGTCTGTTAATTACCCAAGGAAAACATGCTTGCCACTGGCTGACTACAGTTGTGTGAAAGAAGCTGGTGACAGCAGACACAGCTGCTACCAAAAAACAAAAAGTTTTTTGGCAGCCTGACAGCTGTTGACTACTTGAGTGTTTAAGAACCAAGGCTCTGAATGCCCTGCAGTAATCCTATAGAAATCCTGGAAACACTCCAACTTTAAGACACCAGGATGTGACTGTCACAACCACTTGTGCCTCCTTTTATCAAATGTAGTTTTATCTTATAAGTTAATGTCATTTCTGAAGCAGAAAACAGAAACAAAAAAGAATGTGCTTTTCGGGAAACCAAATTCAAAATGGCACTTGTCTGGTACCATGATTGTCCATAAAGCTAAGTTGCAATTAATGATAGGAGATCAGGAACTTGGGTCATATTTTGTAACCTTACTACTGGTATTATTTCAACCCATGTAAATGTGCTCTCAACTCCATCTTGAAAGGCTCGATGCTTAGCAGAATAAAAAACAAGTAAAAACTATTGTAAAGCCAGTTTTTATCTTAGAATTACAAAAATCTAGAACTATTAATTATTAAGTAAGAATTTTTTTATAATTTTCCAAATATGAAAAAAATAAGAAAAGATGAGATTCTGCATATGTTAGTCAGCTCTTTGTCACCATAATGAAATGCTTGACTTAGGACACTATGAAGGACAAGAGGTTGATTTTAGCTTAGTGTTTCAGATATCCAAAATCCAAACAGCAAGCTGAGGAGAGCTGCCCTTGACTGTGTCCCTCGTGATGGCAAAACGCAAAGGCAGGAGCATGTGTTTTGGGAGCAAGCAAGTACCTACATCTCAGACCTGGATCACAGAGGAAGAGAGAAGACTTGGTTCTGCAGTCCCCTTTACAGGCATGCCCCTAGTGAGCTAATGTACCTCTGTAGCACCTCCCATTACTCCCACCCTGGAGACCAAGACCTTATACATGGACCTTTGAGGACACTCAAATTCTATGCCTTGGTATTTGAGACATAACATTAAGGAATTGGCAGTGTTGGTATTTTTGTCTACACATAGAGTAGTTGGAATTAATACATACATGTATATATATATGCATTTCCTTTTTTGTGTGTGGTACTGGGGTTTGAACTTGCTAAGCAGGCACTCTACCACTTGAGCCACGTCCCCAGCTGTACATGCATTTCTATGATGACTTTTGTTTACAATCCTTTACCAGTAGATCAGATCATGGGTGAAAGCTTTAGCTAGGAGTTGCTCCAATAGTAGCTGTGTCTTGATTCTGCAAATCCTTATTTTCTTGTTACATCTTAAGCTGAACTGGACTTTTACATGTTATGCTCATCTCTGTCTTGTACAACAGACGGTGCCACTCATTGAAAATGATTTTTCTATTTGCATGTGATTGGCTCAGAGTCGTTTTCTAGGACACACGGACATCCACTGCAGTAGCTATTTCAGTGTGTATTTATTGCTACCCATAGTTGCATGATGCTGGAGAGAGAGTTCTTTACGTGCTCTTCAGAATGAATGCAAATGCCTCCAGAAGAGAATGTGTTCTGCAGCTGCACTGGGAGGAATTTTTTTCAGTCTCCCTGATGTTAGAAAGTAATAATAATTTCTGATTAGATTTCTACCTGGAAGACTTGACTTCATCACCCAAGAGACTAGCGTGTCTGTGTGTATCTTACAATCATACAGTGCACCACCTCTTGGGGTAGGACATGGGATAATAAAGGTTGCATCTTTAGGGTTGCAGTGCCGAATTCAACTCCTGTTGCATGTGGGTTACATGGAGTGCCATTTCAAGCATGTTGGGTAGCCTACGAGCCAGTTTCTGAAGAATTATAAAGTTGAAAAGAGCTTGGAGTGTTCAAAAAAGCTCATAAGAGGTGAATGGAGAGATAATTGTTAAATAATGATGAATCTATTTTGGATGAAGTGTGTATTCGACAGGGATGTGAAAAGATAAAGATTGGATGCTGGTTGGACTGTGCCACGAAAGTCCTGAGTATGGGCTTCATTTAGGGACCCTTCAGAGCCTTGAGTAGGAAGGCTATTGGAGTGGCAGTGAAAAAACGGATGTGAACAGGAGAGGGACTCCAGCCTGGCCCTGCTCCCACAGGAGCTCTGTCAGTTAGAAGCCTCTGTAAACCCGCAGAGAGCCATAGGGTCTAAGTTAGGATGTTACATAGGACTGGAAAATAGGGCTAGAGGTGTAGCATACTCAAAGCTCTCTGGGTTTGATCCCCAGCACCCCAAAAGGAAAGCAAAGGACCAACGTAAGCATAGAGGAAGTAGAGGCCTTATGTAAGCCGTTCCCCTATCCTCACAATCTCCAACATTGGGTTGGGAAATCTCAATAGGAACCTGAAGTTTTCCAACTGTGCTCTTGTGACAGTGTTTCTGACAACTACCCAGAGACAGTGTGACGATCCAAGGGCAGAGGGCAACAATTGGCTTTCAAAGTCCATTTCACTAGAAGTTCCAAGGAGAACCTGCAGGTGGCAATGTGGAGCAGGCAAGTGGAAGCTTCTTAAGTTCTCCCCCACCACAGAAGGAGCTCAGTGGAGACAAGGATTTAGAGGGGCAGGTGTGGACATGAGTGGCATTGTCAGGAGGCAAACATCACTACTGCCCATCTGGGCTGTCCATCAGCTTTGAAGGTTGTGTATAGGGAGTTCCCTACAGATTAGGTCAATTTGACTGGTCCATGTCTCATCTGATTAGGATGGGTGAGCAAGTCAGTCCACAGAGAGTGTGGAAAGGAAGAAGGGCACATATGCTACCTTCTACTCATGCAACCAAATATATTCTCTTAAGAGTCCTCACTAGGGAGGCCCAGAAGTTCACTGCTATAATCTCAGCTACTTGGGGGGTGGACATAAAGAAGATTGGGGTTCAAGGCCAGCCTGAACCAAAAAAAAATAAGTGAGATCCCATCCCAACAAATAAGTATGGCATGGTGGAGCATGTCTGCAATCCCAGTTACATGGGAAGTGTAGGGAGGAGAATCTTGGTCCATGACCTGACTGGTCATGAGAGCCTATCTGAAAACCAGATATAGCAAAAGGACTGGGGGTTCAAGTAATAGAGGACTGCCTAGAAGGTGCAAAAGTGCTCTCCTAAATTAATAAAGGATGATGTATGCAGTTTTATTGACAGGAATTTTTTTATTTATTTGAGTTTTGATTGTTTCCATATTGTATTTGGTTTTAGAATGAAGAGCATGAACTGTCATTAGGCATTAGGATGAGTGTATTCTGTTCTCCTTGAACTATGTGGCTTTACACAAACTTCTCAAAAATAATTATTTTCTACCACCACACAGATCTGGATTATACTTAACTGCTACACTGAATAAATTCAAAAATTTCCTTGTAAATTTTGTCATATGAGACAAAACCTTGATATTAAGATCAACAAATACATGATGAAGTTTTTGATAACTGCCAAATAGTCACTATGTTTGAAAATTTAAATCCATATAATTGTCAAAAAGCATGAGCTATCATGTATTCAAAAATCAGAGTTTGCATGAAGAATGGTTCACACTGTCTTTATGGTAAGACCCTGATGAGGCTTGATTTAAAGGGTGAATGTTAAAACCCATTTCAAGAGAGGTAGATGTGTGCAAAACACAACTTGTAAAAATAGCTCACTTTACAGAGTTACTTATTGCAAAACCCAAATTCTGTCTTAACTCTTCCAGTTAAGTGAGTACAACAGACTTGCATTTCTGTATTTAACCAGCAAACTAAATTGAGATGTGAGACTACACAAAATAGTAAAAGCACAACATGGCAAAATGAAACAGGAACAAACAAACAAGAAACCTACCCGTCCTGAGGGTCATTTGTGCCCTTTTGGCAATTTGAAAACACTCCTGGATGCCTTGGCTGCTTCACTCCTTCAGTGAGGCATGCTTTGTGCTCAGGGCTGGGCTCCTTTCTGTGGGCATTGGCTCAGCAGCCTGCTTCTGTGTGGCTGGTGGCTGAACGTCATGTCCTCCAGGAAAGTTGAAGTTGCTCATTGTGGAAGTCATGGGCGTTGACACATGGAGGCTCCTTCCTGATGTTAGTGGAATTGTTCCTCCTGGATGGTGCTTCCTCTTGCCTTTCCATTGCAGGCTCTGATGTGACTGGAAGTTGATTTAGGAAGACTTACTCCTTGCTGAGCTGACATGTCCACTGAGTGACTATATGCCCAGGCTATCAGGGGCCTTCACACACAGGCTATTGAATTAAAGTTCTACCTTAAGCAGGATTACTGGTGGGAAATCTCACTGAATCCTGTACTACCTTTAAGTAGAAGCTTTCAAACACTACACAGATAGCAATTATTCAGAGAGAGAGGAATAGTACCATTCACTAGTCCAAATCTTGATCAGTGATAATTTTAGTTTTTGATAATTGCAGTTTTTTATTAAAATCTGGATTATTTGTGATGTATCCCCATGCACAGATGAAAACAGGCATAAGGACCCTACACAACTCTAAATGTCTCTATTTCTTCATTTTCCCCTGTAAGGGAGGGAAAGGATGTTTGCATCCTCAGAAATCCTTCAGGATTCAGTACAAAGAAAACACAGCTTTGCATTTTTAAAACTGGAAACTTGCCATTCTTTGCACTTTTGCCTGAGAAGAGTTAGGTAGAAAATACAATATTATACATCTACAACTGTTGCCAATAATGTAAGGACTTGTGATACATTACTGACCTGTCAATATCTAAAATAATGCCCTGCTCAGCCATTTTCCACTTAATAGTGTCTGTTGTAATACATATAAGACAAGGATTTGCTATGTTATAGTGCAGTGTTATTAAATTTTCAAATTTGGTCTCATATTAATGGCACAGAAGTTATTCCTGAAATAAATGAAATCCAAACCTTTGTAATATAAACAGTCAGTGTCACTTATGGGGTGTATGGAAATAAGTTTTTGCCATTTTTTCACTTTGTTTAGATTTCAAATTCACTTTGGTTATTGTCTTAGGTTCCTTCCTCAAAATAGAGCTGGTAGTTTATTTAGGAAATGATACCAAGGAGCAAGTAGAGGGCCAGGAAGAGAGACACAGGAAAGGGGACAACACAAGAATGCATTATGAATTTGTCCATGATGACAACGGTGCTCTTATCCACTGGACTTTCTGAAGGACATGTGTGCTAAGTGACTCAGAATTCTGCCCAGGTGAGTTAAGGGAGAGCATTTATCAGTCAAGGGTAGGTTTGAGGGCAGAAGTTAACTCTCGTGCATGATTGGATTGAACATGTGTTCAGTGCCAGTGAGCTCCCGTGGGCCAAAATGCCCCAAGGAGAGACACAAGGTACACATGGTCTCAGGTGGGTCTGGCAGGTGGCACCATGAGGGGGCTGTTTGTTTCCTGCTCAGAACTGGCCTCCAAGGCAAGGTCTGAAGCAAGAGGTGTTGCTAACAGGATTCAAATGATGCCTAAGTGGGTCCCTATGGCTGTTGAGATACTCTAACTGATAGTGACCCCATCATCTGCTTGAGTCACACACATAGAAACTACTGAAAACGTGCAGGCAAGCTGTTCTGCCACATTCCCATATTCTCTCCACTACCTCTCCACCAATGGATATTTCCTGTTGCTTACTTCCTTCTTTGGTGCCTATGTTGGGGCTGAGCTATAAATCTGGCTGTCATTACAGTCTCTCTCTTCTTCAGCCTCTATTTCCAATTATTTACCAAGTCTTGAAGATTGAAAGTATGAAGGATTACCCAAGCCTATCCTCTGCAAGCTATTTCTGCTTCTCTGGCTCTCATTAGTGGCTGGTTATTGGAGCATCTTTCTTCCTTGTCTGTGAAAGTCTTGGACACTTAGCTGTACGAACTCATTTATACTCTCTTAGTGAGCCTAGAGAATGCACCATGATAAGTGTAAGTGAATCCTGTTGAGCAATGTGGTTACTAGAAAAGGAAGCAATCCATTGGTTATGGTGAGCCACCAGGGTTGAGAAGGAGGGTGAAGCCAGACGATTCTTGCCACAGCATCTCCAATCTTAGACAGGTGTGCACGTCATCATGACCCCTTCCTCCTGCCATGAAACCAGGGACAGTGCATTTTCTGTGTGTGAAGTCTTCATCTCTGTGTATCCATTACCAAACAGATGATGAATGACTTTTTGAGAACTACAAGGTTTAAGAGGTATTTAGGAACCAATATGAGAATTATAGTGTCTACATTGCATTTGAGTAAATCAGATGAAAGTCTGTGTAATAATATTAGGGGTAATTCTACATGTGTGATTGGGGATAAAATAGGACTTATTTCATTGAGTTATTCTGAAGATTAAAAGATTAAATGTGTTAATACACCCAAAATACCCAAAGCAGTATTTGGCACATACTCAGTACTCAATATGTACTTATGACTGCCTTATCATCGTTATTATTTCCCACTGTAGCTAAACAAGATTTTCCCAGGTTTCATTTCATCAGTCAAGAACTAGATTTAAGACAGCCTTGGACTCCTGAAAGAATCTTCTTTCTCCTTCAGATCTGTAGCTGTTACATACAGCAATCCTTCTCTGTGTCTTCTGTGTGTTTGTGTATGGAGGAGTGTGTGTGCTTATTAAGGAACTATTAATTAGTTAAAAAACTAGAAAAGAATTGTCTCAGAACCCAAATTATCTACAGCAAGGGCCCAATCCACTGTGGCCATCCTAATGACCAAATGATAATTGAAACAAGATTTTCGATTGAGGGACAAAGAGATTCTTGTTTCTTCAATATCTTTAATTGGAATATTGTACATCAAGGTTACAAGGAATGCTCTTTGTATTTCTAATTTGTTGATGTAATTATTCTCTGATTGAACATAATGCTGTAAAACAATCAGCTAATTCCCAAAAAGCAGCATTAAATTCTGTGGGAAGAATTTGGTGCCAGTTGGAATAAAAGTCAGAGGGAAGAGTCCAACTTTATGGGCAGCCTGTGCTTTCTGTAAGGTGAATTTTCCTTTTCCTCTGGCTACCTGGTGCCAAGGAAGAGGGGTCATGTTTGTTCCCCACTGCTCAGAACCACTGCTGGCACAGGGGCCTAACACAAAGGAGGTGTCAATCAATGCCATCTCTGCCCATAGAGCTTCCTTTGAAATCAGATAACAGCACAAGCTTTGCCCAGCAAGCTTTCTTCCCTACCTGTAGACTGCAAAGAGCCATGGTCAAGGGTTTCGTAATTGAAAAGCCTTGTGCACTTAGTGCTTCCAGGCAGGGGATACTTCAGAAGTGGAATTTAGCGGAAACCTTATGAGTCATCACAAAAGATGGTCAGGTGCCACACAGGCGGCTCCATGGAAGTAATGTGTTAGTCACCATGGACTGTTTATTACCCCCTGCCTGTCCACAGAGCATATAAGCCCAAACAAATAAATTTGAACTTCACTAAGAGAAAGTCATTCCTGTTATTTTCTTTGCTGTTTTTATACAAAAAAGACAAGATAAAGGATAAAAGCTTGCTAGAAGAAAAAAATGAGATAAAGTTGCCTGTTAGTAATAATACCTCTCTGATAATGACATTAACACAACAAGTTTCAATACCAGTTGGAGCAGCTCAGGCAGTGTGGCTTTGCAGTGGTGACTGCAGGGTCTCCACACGGGCCTCTTTATGGTGAGCAGGAGCTCATATATGGTACGTCTGCAGTTGACCTACAGAGTCTTGACCGTGGTGGATACAGGAGCTCTAGATACGAATGTGGAGAATCTGTATTGTGATGAAGAAGCACTTGGGAATAAAATAACATTCTGGACTGCAGAAATGTGGATGACCAATGGACAATTGGTCTCTTAAATACATCATAAGTATCCCCTGCTGGGAGTTTTGAATATTGTCCATCAGAGTGAGATTCAAATCCCACAGGGGAAAACAGAAACAAAGGTAGCCTGGAACACTGCTCCTGGCATGCAGGAACAAGGAAGAACTAGATGTTTGCTACTCAGAGTTATAGCCAAATGAATTTTTACAAAAAATCCATTGAAACTCCAAAAAGTACAAAGAAGGTATCAAGAAGAAAATCACCTCAAATTTTGATTTGGGTTTGTTTCAAGTTTCTGATAAGGTACTTGAGAAGTCTTAGAAAAAAATCTGTGATCTATGTTATTTACTGTATCAAGATTTAATTTCAAAACATTTAAAGAGTTCAGACTTCCTTGTAAATTATCAAAATTTTTTTGCATTCTTTGAAGTGATTTTATTCAGTTAAAGGGTCCATCTATCTTGTCAGTTAATGGACTGTTTTTGATGAAAATCATCAAACACACTGCCCAACCTTCTCCAAAATATTACTGAAATTCATTATGTTAATGTCATTATCAGAAATTACCAATTAATGGGTATGATCTTATTTGGAAATGATGTCCTTGTGGTGGCAGTGGAGATGAACTCATACTGGATTAGGGTGAATCCGAACCTTCACAAGACAAGAGAAATTTGGACACAGAGGGAGAGCCCCACAGGAAGACAGGCTGATTGGTGTGGCCATGATCTGGATGATGAGGAATGCTGGGATTGCTGGCAACTCCTGAAATAGGAGGAACGCCTGGAATGGATTCCTTCGGAAAGGAACCAAGCCCGCTGGGACTGATTTTGGCTTCTGGTCCTGAAAAGTGTGAGAGAATACATTCCTCTTGTTATTCATTACCTGGCTTGTGGTACTTCTTATGGGAGCCAGAAGAAGCTAATATGCAATTATAGTTTGCAACTTAGTGGGGGAAATTTCTGCTTCTCATCCTTTTCTTCCCATTGAAAAAGTTCAATCTCAATTTTGACTGATGTGTTCTGCCTAGGTTCTTTATGTATTGCAATAATATTATGTAATGGGATTTTCAAATAATTCCTATTAAAAGTAGGAAGCAGTATCAAGACACTTCCTCATGGGCCATTATGAAAGTTGAGAATGAACCACCACACATTTTAAGCCAGAGGATGAAAGAAAAAGATAAATATAAATGTAAACCACACAGCCTTTGGTTCAGACCTTGAGATGCTTTCATGAAACCACCACACATCCCGGTCCTGCTGCCGGGACCTCCCTCTGCTCATCTGTCCCCAGTGAAATGTGAGTGTCATCACTGTTGTAACACCTGAGAGCAGTGGACTGCTTTTATTTTTACATCTCAGTTCATGCAACATGTAAGAAGTAAGAATATAGAAATAGGAAAACAGCTTTATTAAAAATTGTAGTAACTAAACACAGCAAACTCCAGATTTTATTCCATATGTTCTGGCCTTTGAAGGTACGTAGCCTGAAGGGGCCACTCCCAGAAGGCAGCCGATGCCTCCAGGCATCACACCTGCCTGAAGCTCACCTGTCTGTTAAGCATTCCTTTCAGATTTCTGATGCGAGGTGACCATTCCTTGCCATCATGACTCATTCTTCCTGTGCTTGCATCTGCAAAATGCATGACTTGCTGAACCTTTTAAAACTTTGACAGTTTATAATTTTGTTGAAGATTGCCATCTGTTTTGTTCCATAATTACAAAACGTTTTCATTTTCAGATTTATAAACCAATTATAATGATCAACCCACTTAAAACTTTTGCAGCATTTCTTCCCTTCTAGTTTCATGGAGGCCTTCAGCATTTGTCTAGTTATGAGAAAAAGTCCACAGAAGAGTAAGGGACACTGTCACATGTTCTTTTAGCAAATCAGGATGGCCTAAGTTCTTATGCTGTAACATTACACAGCAAAGTCATTTCCATTAAATGACTATGGGGTCAGGAATGCCATATCTGTTTCCCTTTTTGTCCTTAAAAGGTTACTCACTCATCAATCTTAAATTTGAGAAAATTCCTATGGTTTGTTGTTGTCTGAAGACTCAGAGAGCTTTCACTTACACCATTAAGTTTGACCTCATCATTTGAGTCTAGAGTATCACTGTTTGTCACCTTGCATTAATCTTCTGATTCATCTGATAATTGTGAGTCATCACCGTCTGTCAATTTTATTCTCTTTGCCAGAATGGGGAGAAAAAAAAGTATCTACATGCTCATCTGTGTTCAGTGAAAGCTAAAAGCATTTGAGAAAGATTGTGTCCACAGTCTCCTTCCATCTTTTTCAAGAGTTAATGATGCAACACTTGGGTCAGCTCAGAATGAGAATAGACTACATGCAATAATCATGACTTATCTCACTGTGGCACTGTCCTTTTAGGTGATTCCATCATTTTTCTGTTGTCTTATCATTTAATCTTTCTAAGCACTGTTGAGAATAATCAATAATAATCAGTGAGACAACTTTCAGAATAATGAAATGGCAAATTGAGACAAGACAAAAATGTTAGATTCAGGCTGTAACTATATGAGAGAATGGGTTTTATTCCATTTTAAAAGTATAAATAAAATTTACCTTTGCTTTTCACAAGACCTTTAATAAAGAACAAAATGGAATCTTGCAGAATACCAATGTTTGTAAGTAAAGAGTTCACCATCAAAGACACTCAGAAGCTAAAATAGGATGGTGGATGTTGATGTACAAAGGGCTTAGGGAAGATTATGGCTTACTAGACATGTTCCAGTCGATAGTGAAATAAGAGTTAAATGTCTTTTCCAAATTAAAGAAAAAAAGAATCCTCCATGATATATTCTTCTGCCATCTTGCAATTCTCCTGGGTGGCCCCCGTCACAATGAATGCCTGGTCTATTGGATTTGTGAGTGTTGGAACGGTATCCTGGTGGTTCATATTGGTTTTCTCACCTGTTCAGCAGTTGAGAACTTCCCCAGAAATTATGATAGGTGAATGAAAGGAAAACCTACACAGGTCAGTTTGTCCACACACCTGAACAGGAGCTCACAGGAGTGCCTCAGTTGGCATCTTCAGGGAAGGAATTTGACTTTCATTTTTCAAGACTGTCTTTGACATTTCAGAGAGCTCAGGCTGTTACAAAGTTAGGCAGCATATCTGGGGTTCTGGAGCCAGGTTCCTCTGCTTAAACCCTGAGGATGTGGTCTTCTCCGTGTTTGAAGCAGGTCAACCTCCGTGCCTTCTTGTAGAATCACTGTGAGAAGTGGATGACATTAGTGTCTCACACACACCAGGCCTTAATGAGCATTTGCTGCAGTCATTATTGGCATTACCTTCCAGATGACTGTTACTATACTGACCTGAAATCTGTCTACCTGGTGTTTTTAATCATTGATTCTCATTCTACTTCTGAAGCCTCGCATAGCCAGTGTTTAAACTCTAAGAAGTCAGCCATTTCTAAGATAAATAACCAACAGTTTTTTATTTTAATCAGGGTATAGTCATGAAAAATGCTCAACATCACTAACCAGTAGAAAATGCAAATGAAAACCTCAACGAGACGTCATCTCACCCCAGTTAGGAAGGTTGTTTTTAAAAAGACAGACTACCAAACAATCCAGAGAAAGGAGAACTCTTATACATTGTTAGTGGGAGCATTAATCATTACAGCCATTATGGAAATAGTATGGAGGCTTATAAAAAAATTAAAACAGGACTGCCACAGTATTCAGCAACCCCAATCCTGAGTATATGTCCAAAACATGTCAGTGTGCTGACACCTTCACCCCTATGTTCATTGCAGCACTGACCATAAGGATAAAGATCCATCCTAAAAGTCTATTGATGACTGAATGGATTAAGAAAATGAGGTACACATACACAATAGATTGCTATTTAGTCATAAAAAAGAATGAAACTCTGTCATCTGTGGGAACATGTAAAGATCTGGAAGACATGTTAAGTGAAAGACTAGTGACACGAGTTGACTTGTGTGAAGAATCTAACAAGGTTGAGCCCATAGAATTGAAGGTGAAAGAGTGGTGACCAGAGCTGGGGAGAGAGGGAGGTGGTCTGGAACATGTACCCCAAAAATGTGTGCACTTGTTTAGTCAATCATAAATAATCTGAATAAGTAGAATGAAATAGGACAGTGTGTTTTTGAAAATTAATACGTGTCTTGACAGTGGTATACAACAAAGCATATATCATAAAGAATTACTGATGTTTAGTGGTCAAAATTGTGTTTTTTTACTTGTATCATCTTTTTAAATATAAAAACAAACTTGTGGTAGAAAGACCATATTTCTATTTCATAGATCAAGAAGTTGGGATAGAAAGAGTTCAGAAAAAATTCACCAGGTGGCATATGGAGTGATGTCATTTCTTTGCCCTGTGATGTTATTTTGTATTCAGGCATTAGATTTGACCTTTGGTTCAGGTCACTATTTCTTCCAGCTTTATCTCATCCAGATATCTGGTCAACCTCCCATCCATGTTCTTATCTTACATATTACTGAAATGTTGAACTAATTGGGACTGGGTTAATGAGAATGGTCTGGTAGGCTTCTTTGAACATCTCCTTTCAAAGCGGAATGTGCCTTGGCCCTGCCCATGCAGTGATCATTGGAGAATTTGTTTCCTACTTCCATTTCCCTGTCTTGTCAACAAGAGTATTTTGTGGAACTTAGTCAGACATCTATTGAAAACTAAATGCAATATGTCTTAAAATTTTCTCTGAGCTTCCATAATGACAGCCTTGCCAAAAAAAATGAAAAAAAATTGATCAAATAAGTCTGTCCTTTTTGAATTTAAGGCAACTTCTTATAATTAAATGCTACATTTGTTAGTGCTCAACAATAATTTAATGGTAATAACAAAAACTATTTTTAGTATTACTTTTTTACAAAGCATTTTATTAGTGTATGATAATTATACAGAGGGTTTCTTCACGGCATGTCCATATACACATATATTATACCCTGGTTTGGTTCATCTTCTCCATTATTCCTCCTACCCCTTCTTAAAATGACTTCAATAGGTTTCAACGTTCCATGTTCACACATGTATAGAAAATATATCAACCATATTCACCTTATTAACTTCATAAGTTTATAATGTACAAAACGATTTTCTTCCTTTCTTGATTAAACCAATTTTAAGTCCATTTCTAGCTAGCTCCTCTGTCATTGTCTGTCTTTAATTCTTTAAGGATTTCACGTGAATAACCCCTGATGTGAAGGAATGAGGGAGGCCAGAAGATGCACACTCATTTAGATCTGCAACTCCCAAGCTTGGGTGATGCACTATGAGAGATTTCTATCTTGAGTTTATTCTACATCTAGTGAAATCAGGAATACAACACAAGTGAGCATTTCTATAAGTAAACACTGTCTAATTTGTGCCAAGGATTTTCTTATTTATACTAATATGACTTAGTTTCTGATTGCCAAAGGTTCCCAACCTGGGTGACTAATGCTTTCCTAATATTCTGCATTGTACCACACATTTTAGCATACACATTCTCAATTGCATTTTCTTTCTGTCATGTTTTTTTGGATTATTTTCTTATTTTGATGTTGTCTTCTTCTTTTATTTTTTTCATACTTAAAATATAGGTAAATTATCTTCTTTTAGTATTTGCCCTTAGAATTTGCCTCAAATCTAAGTTCATTTAATTATAATCTATTATCATTTTATTGTTTTTGCAACAATTTCTGCAGATTTTATTGCTTAAAGCAACACCAGTTTATTAGTCTTTCTTATGCAGTATAGAAATCCAACATGGGCCTCCCTGGCTGAGACCAAGGAGTAGGCAGTCCTACTTCCTTTTTTGGAGGCCTACAGAGGAATCCTCTTCCCTCTCAGCTTCTTAAGACACCCATAGTTTTGGTTTTCTGACTCTATCTTCAGCACCAACCTGGAAGGCTGAGTACTGTTCATGTCACATCCTTTGGCCTGTGGTTGCAGTCACACATCATTGAATCTCAGCTGAAAAGGCCCTCTTCTGAGAAGGACTCATGTGGGTAGACTGGTTCCTGCAAAGTGTCTCCTGCCATGTCATCACAGGTTCTCTGGATTACGATAGTAACATCTTTGAAAGCCATTATTCTACCTGCCACACAGTCTCTGTTGGGTTGGCTAGTCCTTGTTTCACTTTGTATATCATTTGAATATCTGATCACACTGAAAAGCGACTTGAGAAGATTTGGTGGTTTATTAAGGGATCTTCCACTTTTCATCACAGGTGAGTTAAAATGCCCTTAGTTAATTGAAATCTTATTTGTGAGGTCTCTTTAACTTTTTGAAATATCTTTTCATTTAGACTCTCAGGTAATAGTCCTAATATATTTTTATAACTATCTGTAGTCCTACTGATAGAATTTTCCAGATTTATGATGATATTTTCTCCTTTTTACCCACAACCTAAGTACAACCCTGAGAAACTAATTCCCATAGCTCTGATTACAATTGCTTGTAAACTAACTGGGGATAGACAAGTGCGTGGACAGCCTTGCTGAACAGACAGGTGCAATTGTAATGTGTATAGAGCAGAGATACTGTTTGCATTTTTCTCTTTGCATGTGATGAAAGCTTCTGAGTAGACTTTGGGTCATATGGTTAGGTTTCTGAACATACTCATATTGGCCTCTATTAATTGTCTCATTAAAAGAAGTAACGCCAAAGATCTTTTTGTCACTGTGGACTCAAAGTTATGTCATTCTTTTTCTGCATATTCATTAAATTCGGTATCTACACACACACGCACACCGTTGAATCGCACACCTCAAGGAAATTTTTCTCTGGAGTGCATTCTTGTACATGCATCCCTCTGTTCTCATTTTATTTAGTACCTTGTATGCCTTAAATTAGCTAGTATCTTTTTATATATTCACATCACATTTTTGCAAGGTAGATAAAAGAAATTGCTCTCAAGAGATGGGACTTTTACTTGCTGTGTTTCAGCTTAAAAGATACTTTCCCCCCATAAAAACTAGTTTTATAAACATTTGCAAAGATGCTGCATAAAGGAAATGCTGACACAACTTAACCGCATCTATAATCGTGCAAAGGATGTGACTGCAGGGGGAGAGCAAAGAAGACAGACGTAGACATGGGCCGATACTTTCAACCTAAGTCTCAGCGCCAAAGATGAGAATAATGCCATTTAAATAACAAAATCATCCCAAGCGTTTGGAATATTTCCTCTTTGCAGACACTTGGTCAGAGTGCTCCAAATACAGACATGTGTCTCCCAGTATAAGTGGAGTTGTGCATTATCTCCCATTATTTCTCTAATGGCTTGGGAAGAGAGAGAATGTGCTGTGACCTGGGGGACTTGCCAACTCCAGTTTCCTTGTCTGCCCATCCCTGCAGGAATATTATAATGCCAGTGCTTGTGGGGCTAGAGCACAGTATAAGTTCTGTAAATTATATGCTTATATCCATATATGCATGTATTTAAAGCCATTCTATTTGCTTTTGTCACAACTCCCTGTAGCATGAAAGAATGAGCAAAAACTATTTCAAAAACTATTTATGCAGTTCCAGGTATTTATCTCTTTAAGTTAGGATCATAATCTGAGGGTGTTTTTTTAAATTAGTTTTGCTTGTTAGTGAGTTGCCAGTGCAATATTCCTTTCTTCCCACTGGCCAAATTTAATTTGCATCCAACTAGATTCTTCTCTTCTCGCTCCATATGTATGTATGTATCTTTATCTATCTATCTATCTATCTATCTATCTATCTATCTATCTATCTATCATCTATCTGTCATGTATATATACATCATCTATCTATCTATCACTTATATATCTATCATCTATGTATCTATCCATCTATCTATCTATCATTTATCTATCTATCATCTATCATCCGTCTATCCATCCATTGCCTGTTTTGTTGGCTCTGTGGTTTTGATTAGACAGACTCTAGGTGACTAAGCAGCTCACTTACCATAGGTGAACCTCAGTTTTTAGATTCCCAAGGTAATGATGGAACCAAATTATTTCTAACCTAAGTTCTAATATTAATAGAGTGAGTTTATAAGATGAAGATTCTGGTAATACTTACTGAGTTCTGAATTGTGTGCCAGGCACTCTTCTATGGGCTGTAGATTTGTAACAGTCTTTAGCCCTCATAAAAACTATGAAACAGATATTGTAGTATTTCATCTCAAAGGTAAGGAAATGAGGCACAGAAAGGGTAAGGGACTTGTCTTAGGGTAACACAGCTTGCAAGTGAAAGAGGTGACATTTGGATTCAGAAATTTGTCCAGAGGTTATCTGCTGGACAACTGTGTCAGGATTTGTTTACTTTTTAGTAGACAGCTACTCTTCCTATTAGAGCCAGTCTTAGATAATTCTTGAAACGGACTGTGTAACTTGCACTTCCCAAGGATTTTGTCCACCCTGTTTCCCAAGTGCCTCATGCTCACCTCCTACTGGGGCTGACCACTGGAACTCTCCCAGGACAGAGGATATGTCCACTTGATGCTCCCAGGCTTGGATTCCCTGTTGCTTTGGGATTTGGTCTATGTTAAAAGAAAAAAACTTGATAATCAAATTCAAAGCAGGACAAAACAACATACTTTAAAAAATTTGTTTATTCATTTATTCATATGTACATACATTGTTTGGGCCATTTCTCCCCCCATCCCCCACAAAAACACATAATAACACATTTAATGTGGAAAGATTTGGGGAAAGAAAAGAGTCTTTCCTTGAGACTAAAATGACATTTGAATCTATCACTGTCTCTGTGATTAAGCACATGACTGAGTCACTTCTGGCACTCTCGGTACATGAGTGAATAAAAATTCCCCTCACATCCCCTATGCCACTTGGTAGAACCAGAAACGTGTCACAAATGGCTGCCTCTTTACAACATTCTGATCTGGACCTTTGGTGCTGTATTAAGTTCTATCTTGAAAACAACAGGTGTGCTTTTTCCCTTAGAGTCATGATTAAACATAAATATAAAAACAGTTGAATATTTAAATTTGAAGTTACAAAAAAAACCCAGGTCATTTTTCATTAAAGTTATTTTACTGAATTGAGAACTAAGAAGAGTTACAACTTTTTTTCTTCAAAAACTTTGACATGATTTTAGTCCTTCAGTGTTGTTAATTGCAAGCTCATTTGAAACACAGGATTAATTCAAAGACTCTTGGCAAAAGTATTTGATTACACCAATCTTCTTGTACCAGGTTTGTGGCTTCATGATCCTTAAGAGACAATTTTGAACCATGTGAAGAAGCCGACTTTGAGATCACGTACAAACAATTGATTTGGGGGTAATTACAGTGTCTGCACATTTTCTCTTCCTGTGCCCTTTGTTGTTTTTTTTTAGAGGATTACAGCAGATGTTTTAGACTTTGTGAGAAAGGTCAGGTTGTTCTCTTCCTCGATTGCCATTAGGAAGAAAGAAAACTCACAAAGAGCTTTTTAGACAGATGCATTTATATACTCAAAAATCAAATTTACTTTGGGACAGTTACAGATGAAGTAATGGTGGTATTATTTAAACTGAATAGTAAAATCTCTTGACCATTGGTGGAGATAGAAATTGAAGACCTCTTATACCATCTGCTCAGACATCCCAGATCCTGTCCCCTCAGGCAGGCACTGTGTGCGCACATGAGAGCGTCAGGGAGTGTCTGTCACTCCAGTCACAGGACCTAGGAAGCTGTCAGGGACTTAGTCAGTGTTGTTTTTGAATGAATGAATGAATGAATGAATGAATTTCAGTCACTCCAATTAGTAAGTCTCATTCAAATGTCTGGCATACTGTAGGTACCACACCACAAATGAGCAATAGTGCAAAATATATTCACAATCTGTGTGTGAGCGTGTGTACAAGGACAGCCTACACATGGGGTTGGATGGTTGTACTGTAAACATAATTTTAATACAAGTAATAGATAAGGTAATGCAATAATTCAATTAAAGTTCACTGTAGACTTGGGTAAAAAGAATACCTACTAAGGTTGTGGTTTTAGAAGAAATTAGGAAATGAACACACAATTTTCTACACAATGAGGGCCTTAAGATAATAACTAGAGAAAAATCAAACTTTGAAGACCTATTGAGTCCTTTGGAGACAGAGCTAAGAACTCAGTACCAGTGGGCTCCAAGATAAGGCTGCAATAGCAGTGTTGTAGAGGAGATGGTCAGAATTGAAGGCACCCCAGTGGGCGGAGGGCTGTTGCTTCATTCACTCACCTTCATCTTGGGTTTCTATGTCTTTGACAGACTCTAACTTAGGCTATCTGGGCTGATCTAATCATGTTTACTTGAGTGAGTGTTAGATGTCTTAGCAGTATTACAAAAGGAAGGATGAGTTCGGGCAGCCTGCAGAAGATTTTCAGTTTGTCAGTACATTTTTATTACTTAAAAAATTTTTTTTGGCATTTCTTGGGGTTGAACTTAGGGCCTCATGCTTGCTAGGCAGGTGCTGTGGTACTTCAACAACTCCACCTTTTTTGTGTTGGTTGTTTTGAGATCATCCAGGCCTTTATGCCTGGGCAGGCCAGGACTCTGACCCTCTTATTTGTGCTTTCCCACAAATAGGAACGGGATGGACAGGTGCATGTCACTGCACTCAGCCATTTGTTGAGATGGGATCTTATGAACTTCTTTTGCCCAGGATGGCCTCAAGCCAAGATCCTCCAGATCTCTGCCTCTCAAATGGCCAGGATTACAGGCTTCCGTGACCACACTTGGCTAATTTTTATTATTCTTTTGTAAAAAAGAACTAGCCAGCCTTTGCTAGTATTAAAAATTCAAAAGGAAGTGGCTACTGTTGTAGAACAAGGAATGGCATGATAAATGAGAAGCCTAATAAATATTACTGGCAATTGTCTAGCAACTTCATGGTGTCCTCAGTAGTGTGCACCATCTTTAAAACTCTGCTCATGATACTTGTTCCACTACTACACAGTGAACTCTTTAATTGTGGGACCGTCTTCATCTCTGAATCACAAGTGCAGGTTGAGTATCCATAACCCAAAATCTGAACTCTAAAATGATCTGAAATCCAAAACTTTTTGATCTCCACCAGGACATTCAGCATGTTTTTGATTTTCAATTTCTGGGTTTGTATGCTCAGCTGGTAAAGTCAGCAAAAATATTCCTAAATCTGAAAAACTGTAAAATAAGAAAGTCTGACCCTAGACATTTTGGAGAAGAGCTATTCAACCCGTAGTTAGTACAGTGCCCAGCACAGAGCCTAACTGATAGCCAGGGCACATGAGGTATAAGGCAGGACAAAGATGAAGGTCCTGTTGACAAATGACCTAAGTCAGCTTAACTTTTGTTTACCAAGGTCAACTCTGACATCTCATTCTGGGTGATGTTTGACACGCAGTGCTGACAGTCATCAGTGCTGGATGACCTCATGTAGCTTAGATTCCTTCAGGCCATGTTGAGCTGATGTTCAGCAATATGAGTGAGTTCTCAGCCTGGAGTTTAGATAAAGCATTGATTAAAGACCAATGGTGCTGTCATGAAAACGAAATTAAGTGTAAGGGTTTTTTCTCCCCCAAATAACCTGGCATATGCTATTGTTCTTTCATCTTAATTGATATCATAGAAAATTCAAGCTCATAGATCATAGTTTTAAATCTACTTGCTTTCATGCTTGTAAGATCTCTGTGTACTGTGGTTAGTATTCTGGTTTACCATATAGCTGCTGACAACTAGTGAAATAACAACACAGATATCTCAGTCCTTTGTCACCTGAGCTTTTAGTAAACATCTTAAACTTACTTAGTTTCTGGTAAAAGATTACCTGGATTCCATGAATTTTTTTCTAAGAACAAATATCCTTGAAGAAGTGGGTCTATGAGAACTAGACTTCTAGGAGAAATGGCAAAAGCTGAGAACAATGGAAGGTGACAAGTTCTGAGCAGGTGATTGTTCTGTCATCTCTTGTCACCATTGTGTCATTCTTTCTCTGTCCTTTCTAGCATAGTTCAGTTTTTAAATCCTACTTTTTCTGGCACCTTATCAACTGATTTGGTGCTATGCTCTACAAAATGAACTGTATTATAAGAAGTCTAGAAATTGGTAAAACATCCTGCTTTGAGGATTAATGACGTAGCAGTTGTTAGCAGTTCCCAGAATTTGCTGGGAGCTTCTGAAGAAGCAGAATAGGTGGGATGAGTCTAGACTTGAGTGGCACAGACAGAAAGAGTACCCCTCAGTAGTACTGAGGTCCAGGTGGCACATATAATTGATCTGGCACTGGTTAAGTCCATCTCCAAAGTGGGATAACAGGTGCAGACTGGTGGGTGCTGGCCTAGAAGTGTTAGCAGACTCTTGTTTCATTCCTCTTTTGTTTTTCCCTTCTAGACCCATGGATTCCCTATATTAACTTCTGTATGTTTGATATACCTAAGATGAGTTATATTTTCTTGAACAGCTTGTCATTTTAGTTTTGTATTCCTTAGACAAAAAGAATACCAAATACCGAAATGCATGCAAATGTAGACATATACATATAACCATCACTAAATTCTTGTTTCTGAGAATGAATACCTAAATGTGCACTTGAATCATAGGCATTGCAAAAGCAAGACCTAGATTCAATTGTAGAATTTCTTGCATCTCTTAAGGATAACATCTAACTTTTGTCACTGGATTATGAGCTATGGGAGAGATGGAATAAGGCCTTATTTACTTTTGTATTTCCAAAAACTAACTTAATGTGACAGTCACTCTCTTTCTTTTTTCTAATCATTTTGTATATACTGTATCTAAAAAGTAAACATGCTCACATAATTTTACTACTGAAAATCACTCAGAATCTTCTCATTGTCCTTACAATGAACTCTTTAGTGTGGTTTAGCAGGATATTCAAATTTTGAGTGTCTTTCTGACTTCAGCTCTTGTTTCTTAATCAGACTGTTCAATGCTTCATTTCACCTGGACTCCATAACTCACAGTTCTGCCAAAGTCATACACCAGGTCTCACTCTTGGATGTTGCTACATAAATAACCCTGCTTTTATTTTTATTTTGTGGAATTGATTTTTGTTTTACTTTTAACTTAAGCATAAAACATAAAAATTTACATAATACTTATATGTGTTGTACAATATGAAAATAAAATTAAACGTCTATTTCCTAGTCATTCACCATCTCTTGAGAGTGAGAACATTCAGTATCCTTATTTTTAGCTTTTTGAGATACACAGTGTATAATTATTATCTATACTTATATTACTGGGACATGCCACACCAAAACTTCTTAACCGTATCTAACTGGAACTCAGTGCATTTTGATTAATAGGTGACATTTTAAAATCTGAATATTCTTCTCTCATCTAGCCTTTTTTTTTCCTATTTCTTCTTAGGTTTTCAATATTTATCTTCCATTTTTCTTCATGCTTTCCCAAGTTCTCCAATCTGGCTTAATCTTTCTATAGTCTCCTAATATGCTTTTTGGTATCTTTATTATAGCACTTAACACACTGTGTTGCACTCTCTTATTTAATTGAGAACAACTTCAACAGAACTTTCTAAATTCCTCAAGTTAAACAAAATAGAAACATCTGCCTTCTAGAGATGCCAGGAATCTGCTTCTGAGCATAGCATACTTTCCAAACTGTCTTATAAATCCTATCATCATTGTTACCAACCCCTTACCAAGCAAATGAAGAGGATTCTAGACATTGAAGAGAGATTGTCAAACAAGAGAGACAGTGAGGCGTACTCTGACGTAGACCTTTGGTAAAAGCCTTTGGATTTTTATCTCTTATTTGAGAGAGGAGAAAGGCAGTCTTTCTGTCTTCAAGCCTATTGAAAGTGTGTGATTGTTAATTTTATGTGCAAATGTGGTTCAGCCACAGTGCCCAGATGTAAGGTCAAATATTATTCTGGGTGTTTATGTGAAGATATTTTTAGATGACTTTATCATTTAGATTGGTGACTTTAAGTAAGGAGACTGCCCTTCAGATATGGGTGAGTATCAACCAATCAGTTGAAGGCATAGAAGAAAGACTGATCTCTCCCAACAGAAACAAATTCTGCCAGCAGACAATATTCAGACTGGAACTGTATGCCAGGCCTCCTGGGTCTCCAGCCTGGTGGCCCACCTTGCAGACTTTGGACTTGCCAGCCTTGATAGCTGGTTGTTTTTCTCTGGAGAACATTGACTGATACAAAGAGGTGTCAAGAGATTGGTGTGTTCAAGCATGGAAGACTGACGGTTCATTCATTGTCTCAACTTGCTCCCTCCAAAAGCAATGGAGTGAGGGAGGATGTGAGGGAGGAGTTGGGGGAGAGAATGTCACATGGGCCCTATAGATTTGAGTGATGGATAAACAGAAGACCCAGGTTTACTACTTTACTGAAGCATTCCGAAGGAAGGCTATTGGCTGAAATAGCCCACTGTGGCAAAGAAGGGACAGGGCAGCAGCAGGCCACCACTGTCATTTCTAACACCAATGACAAATCCAGGGCTTTCCTTAATCGACCCTCATGTTTGCTATTTGGTAGAAGGACTCACAAGACTGTCAGTGTTAGAGTGGTAGTCATAGTTTGTTAGGATCAGCTCAAGGAATGGGCACATAGAGAAGAGGAAAAGTACTAAACTAGTGCTCCCATTGTTCTCTCCCATGGAGACACGGACAGCGTTAGTCACTCAGGACTGATGTCTGACAGTCCACATGGAACACTGCCAACCTGGGATTGCCTGAGTCTTGTTCAGTGTTTTAGTTGGGGCTCCATAGTTGACAACCCATAGGGTTTTGGCCCAAAGCCTCTATCATAAATTAAATCCTTAGACAATCTTGTGGCAAAAATACTCTTTCTTGAGCTCATCACCCAAATGTAGCAAAAGCCAGACAAATCTCTCTTTGAGTAAGTCTAGTTTCTTCATTATAAGGATGAGAATTTCGATTAAGTTTTTGTGGCCATTGAAAGGTGTTTGACAATAGGATATCTGCTGGACAATTCTTGAGAATGATTGAGGAAGAACATGCCTGAAGAAAGACTGTCACTGAAAGCAGTTTCTCCATCTATTGTATTTAGACTGATGGGCGGTTACTCAAGAGCGATTCCCAACTGGATATGAGTTATGTGAAAACAGGAATGATATTGTTCTTGTCTCCATAACTTTGGACACAGGTTGGCACATAAAGACCTAATGTTACACCTGCCTAATGAATGAATGAAAATCCACCACAGTATAGCAGATTTCCACTACAGGCCAGAAGGAGCTGATTTATACACTTCTGATGATGGTGACAGATGTGTAAAAGGTCAGACTCCAGTGACGAGTCATCGACATCACTCTGAGCACAAGGAAGGCCATGTTCATGTGCAGAGATTGATAGCCCTGTTGCCTCATGATCTGGGTCCTAAAGACTTCTGGAGGAGATAAATCTGATTCAGAAGGCATGACTGAACATGAACATTGATAGGAACTTGTGTCCAAATGAGCCCCAAGGGAGAGAAGTAGGAGAGACAATTTTTCTTTTGTAGGTAGGGTCTGCTGCCCCTTGTCAGCTCAAAGCAGATTCAGAAGAAGGGAACACCAGCATCTCAGCAACCTTGAAAAGATATTTGGGATCTTGTCTCTCAGGGGGAAGTTGAGGCAGGCTAGAATTAGGGAAAGTTCGAGACACATAGAAAATATGACTTAATATTGTATTTCAGATTGAACATTCATCTCTTTCTCTGAGCCTTCTTTTCAGTTGTAAATGTGTGTAGGTTATTCATACCCAAACTCAAGGTCAGCTCAGATCACCCTCACCTAGCCTTGGGACCACCCATGCTCCTCCCCACTCATTGATTATTGTTTGGGAATCACCAGGTTCTCCCATCCCATAGGGCAGCATAAGTTTTAAAAGCACCTGGAAAAGAGAAGCCTACTCTGTCTGCTTTCAGCTTCCACCTGGTCCCACCATGCCTTCTTTTACAACTCTCCTTCCTAACTTTTAATAAACTCCACCACACCCACGTGTCCTACCATGGATTCTTCCACATGGGACACAAAGAATTTGGAAATCTTCTGACCAGAGACTACGTCATTGCTGTTAACAAAATCACAGTCAGGCATGTTGTCAAACCACATTGAACAACCTAAATTTCCAGTAGTTTAGCAACAAAGATGTTAATGTTTGCTAAGTACAGTAGAGAGTGAACTCACTGCCTGTTACTCGGAAGGTAAATGTTGACTTACACATTATAAGCAGAGATACCTAGCAATATGGTTTTAAATTCCTATTTGGAAATGTTGGCTACTTAGAAAAGATGTGTGATGAACTTATAACTTGAATTCATTTAATTCTGTGTATGTGATGGTCAATAGAATAAAATATCAAGATAAAAAATAAGCACAAGGAAGACAAAGAGAAACCCAATGGACCATTAGGTCCTTGACTGAAGAGGCCCACTGGCCTTCTGAACATGGCAAAAATATCTAGGAGACACTTTTAGAGAAAACAACAACTTGTTAGTCACCAACACAGCCTTCGTGTGTTTCTAAAATGGCTTGTGACCAGGGCTAAGCAGTTAACAACATGAGGTTACTATTCAAAAAGCTTAGGTTAATGAGGCTCTGGAAGGATTCTTTCAGGAAAGCCATAATCCAGCATACATATTGGGTGTGGTATGACAAATACAAGTTTGAACAAAGAAGATATTTTGTGAGAAATATGTGCAAATAATGTTTTTTCTTTCCAATCAACTTTTGATTTAAGATGGAATGGTTTTAGATTTACAGAGAGGTTATGAAGATTGTGCAGTGTTCAGGCACACCAGTTTTCCTCCCTGTTAACATCTTACATTGGCATGGTGTATTTGTCACAGTTAATGAGCTAACACTGATACATCAGTATTAAGTGAAGTCCATACATTGTTCACATTTTCTAGGCTTTTGCCTAATATTCTTTTTCAGTCCTAGGATCCTATCCAAGATATCCCATTATATTTAATAATCATGTCTCTTTAGACACTTTTGGCTGTGCCCATTCTTTCTTTTTTTTATTTTAATGGCCCTAATAGTTCTGAGTAGTATCATTGAGTTATTCTGTAGAGTGTCCTGCTTTTGAGAGTTATCTGATGTTTTCTTATGATTAAACTTGGGATATGCACTTCTGGAAGGAGGACTACAGAGATAAAGTGCCATTTCTGTCAGGTTATACCCAGCTGATGGCCCACACCATCAGCTACCAACATGAATGCTAATGTTGACCTTGAACACCTGGAAGAGGTAGTGTTACCTTGTCAGACTTTTCCATATAAAGTGATACTGCTCCCACTTCAGGCTCTCTCTGTGCTGGAGTCTGGATGAAAGTCAATATGTGCAATGCCCATTTAAGAAGAGAATTGTTATACTCACCTTTTTGAGGGTGGAGTAGCTATGTAAATTATTTTGAATTTTTCTGGATGAGAGATTTGTCTGTTTACTATGTATTTACTTATTTATTCAAAAATTTATGAATATCAGTGTAGAATTGTGGATATTTATATTAGGCTTTAAATTATAAGCCAATATGACTTTATTATAGTGCTTAAAGCACTCCAGCTTTGACCACTGGGAACTTGTTCAGTTAAGTTCTGTGTCCCTTTGAGATCACTCAATCATTTTTTTTTTAAATTAAGCAGTCTCTTAATTTCTGTCCCTAGAAGAAACGTCAGGGTAATTTTATATATTTCCTGCCTAAACCCTGCAATTAGGTTTTTCTCCAAAGACCTCTGACTCTTTTTCTTGGAGAATGGTATTAAAAAATAAGACCTTTGTGCTAGGAGGGCTGGTTACACTGGACTGCCAACACTTCTAATCCCAGTCACCTGGCAGAGCAAGGAAATATGTGTGTGCACCTCTGTATATACACATATCTGTAAATACTCCTCAGTGTATCCCTCTCTACCTATATTAAGCTGAACATCATTACCTAAGGTGTCCAACTCTAATCCATTATGTGAATCAATCATTCATCTCCCTCTGCGATGCAACGTCCAACTCCAACAGGGAGAATTACAATTCCCACTCCTGCCATTGGCTCACTGAATCGCCCAGTTCCTCTCTGGTGGTTTCAGAGCTGCTGAGCTGGACTCCTGAGGAAGTAACTTTACTAATGAGATCAGGGTACCCATGTACAATTCCTTTTGCCTTTTGGCTTACCGTTTCGGTGCTTCTCTGCCTTTCCATGGGTCAGAAGCTCTTTCCTGGCTCTTCAGTGAGCTCATTTTATATACTTGGACATAAAATGTAACACTAGTACCTTTATCATTATCCACTCTGGAATATCACAGTCTCCTAAGTGGTGCAAATTTGTATGGGTTCTGACAAATGCATAGTGTCACCTATCCACAGTTATGGTACCATACAGACTCACTTTACTGCCCCCACAAACCCCTCCTGCTTTACCTGCTCCCTCCCCCTTCACTAACTTGTTACATTTACCATCTTCTGTAGCTTTGCTTTTCTCCAGTGCCAATCAACACTGGGGTCACACACCATGCAACATTTCAGACAGGCTTCCTTCTCCTGGCAATATATATTTAAGAAAAAAATATATCATATCTCTCCTTTTGGGATTCTAACTAATATACACATGCTTCAGGCTTTGTTTAGTTTTTAAATTTATTTTTATTTTTTAATTTATTAGCATACAATATTTGTACAGGAGGATACACTGTGATATTTTCATATGAGTTAACAATGTATCTTAGTAAGGTTCACCCCTCCATCATTCTCCCTCTTCCCCCCACTTCCCCCTTCTTAGAATAACTTCAACAGGCTTCATTCTTCTATTTTAATATGTGAACACAAAACACATCCACCATATTCACCCTCATTCACTTTTCCTTATGCCCCCCCCATCCCTAGAAAAGGCCTATTTTACCCTTCTGTCCTTCATTTAAAAAAAACAAGTGTATATTGATAGTCCAAAGGGGTTTAGCCTTTGTACTTATATCATGCTTTAGTCAAATTAACCTTCCCGTTACTTACTTTTTCTCTGTCACCATGCTCCCTTAATATTCAACAGCTTACAGAACGCTTCACTTCATGGAAATGATACCTCCTGAGAAGCACGTAGGAAGTCACCTCATCATCTCTAACATCTGTTTGTGCTCTCTGCTCTCTCCTCCTGCACTCAGAGATCCAGGGTCAGCACCAACTCCTCTGATGGGCACTAATTTATGAGGGAAGCTAGAAAATCAGTCCCATTCTCGGCCTCTGTCCTTGTAGCACCTAACTGTTTTCAGTCATTTCCCATCTCTGATTTTTTCATTAGAGGAAGTTTCTTTGTGCACGAGGCAGCTATAACTTCTCAGACTGGTATCTTGTGAATGGCCGAGGTTCTTGTATACTTCATAGTTTCAAATTATTTTTTATAGGTCAAAAGTGAAGAGTAGAATATTCTGACTTCCTTTGCCTTAAGATTTGGCATGTCTGACTCTGTGGTTAGGGAATCCAAACCCGTATCCAAACTATAGATTAATTAAAATCAAATCAAATCAGTAAGTGATTTGATTGGGGGTTCAATGGAATCAGCTTACTGTAAGGTGCTTTTCTAGCCTCTTTCCCATGTGGCGCCATGTCTGCTGGATAGAGGGGCGGTGGCCATATTTAGGAAAGGCTTTGTGAGGAGGAACACATGATGCTGGAGCCATGCGTAGATTCCTTCTCTTCGGCCATGGTCCCTCTTCAACTTGGTCATAATTCAACGACTACAATGACTCAAGAGTGTACTAAAGGAGAGGTCATCCTATTATCTTAGATAAGGTGAGCTTCCCTGTGGTGCATGTGTTCTGGATAGGATTAAAAATAGCTACAGATATTTACATGTCTGTGCTCATTTCATATGTATAACCCCTAAAATTCTTTCCAACTGAGTTTTAACCCTGTTTTTCAGCCTTTGATTCCTTGACCAAGTTATTCATCAATGGTTAGGACTCATTGTGTAATAATAACTTTGACTCCTTCTTCCTTTTGAAATAAATATTTTTACTAGAAATGAATGTCTGAATTTGAACTCTGCCCACAGGGAAGAGTTTTCATTTATGTCAGACTCTACAGAATGTCCTCACATGGCAATAATGACTATGGTGCTGCCTGTCTATGAGGATGTGTGTCGGGAGCCGTGGTTGTTCACTTAGGCAGCAGAGCCTTTGATTCTGTGGCCTCACTGGAAGTTTTAGCATTCAGATTTACTATGAAAACAGTTGGGGTAATTAAATCCCTCCCACCTCCAAAGATGTCCGCGTGGCACTGTGCCTGTTTCTGAGTGATGGCAAGCTCTAAGCCCATAAATTAAGCTTTTATTTTAAAGGTAATCTCCTGATGTATTCCAGTCATAGATAGCCTAAAACATTAACTCATCTGGAAGGTTCATGGGATTGGTTTTTCTGCTCTTCTGCTTTCATGTATCTTATTAGGACAGTTCTATTAGCATGGTGTCAGTGTACTTGGCACAGTTTATGGAACGAAAAGACAATGAGAGTTCCTGCAAACTATGCTATGACCAAAGATGGCAGAGTCAGCACATCCTGGGGGCGTGTCTGTGAATGTGCATTGCTGTCCTTGTCACATAAAGGTGCAATCCTCCCTCAGGCCAGGCATCAGAAAAGTGCCACCAGCCACAGAAACACAGCACTAAGTGCCAGATGTCCTGCTGATGTCCTCCATTGAAGATTCATGTCTGTCACAGCAGTGATGACCGAGGCCAGCAACTAGTTAAGTCTAGAACTAGTAGTCTACCATTGCTTACCATGGTGCATCTTTTTCTTTGTAGGAGCTACCCAAGTTAATCCAAAAATTGGGTGATTGTTTTCATCACCTGTACCCTTAAGCCTTTGATGATGGCCCTCTCTTTTGGAATTCTTTTCTGTATGAAATACTGTTTCTTACTTGCTGTCTGAATTGCTGTAGGATAAATTTTAGAACTTTCTAATTTTATTCCTTCTACTATAATCATCTCTGCTGAACAATCCAAACAGAAAGACAAAAATAAATACGAAAACCAATGCTTGGGTCTGCCTGCTTCTAAGTAGAACCTATTTGAAAATGTATCCAGCAACTGGGAAATAAGGTGTGCGCATGTGTCCGTTGGGCTCTGAGTGAGTCCAGTGCCATGTGCAAGGGGAAGGGGGAACTCAGCAAACCCATTTACTCCTGCCATCCACAAGTTCTAGTTCACAGACAATATGAGCATGTCATCTCTCCTGGTACTAGGGTCACCTGCAATTTTACCTTTTTTGTAATATCTGGACATTTTCCCTTCCCCAGTGCACTGTGACAAGGAACAGGAGAAAATTCCTACAATTGAATTACAAGGACTTCCTCAAGGGGAGCAGGGATCCTCCTTCATCAGTGAGTTCTGAGTCTACAGGCTGAGTTAGATCTGAAATGGGATGAGGGACTGCAGCGTTCAACTGTGTTGTGAGTCTCCCGAACATGGACCTGTGACAGTCGTGCCCGGGTAAATGAGCAGTGACTTAGCAAGCTGCCGATCACCTTTCCCCTCGAACAGCACGCCGTGGTGCTGCCGCCACTTAAAGATAGTCTGATTACAGTTTTTCTTGTACAGGTCGTTCACATCCTTCCTTAAGTTTATTCCGAGGTATTTGACTTTTTTCGAGGCTGTTGTAAGTGGAATTGTTTGCCTATATTCTTTCTCAATTTTCTCATTATCGATGATAGAAAGGCTGCTGATCTTTATAAGTTGAGTTTGTATCTTGCTACTTTGCTGAAGGTGTTTATGGCATCTAGGAGATTTTTAGTGGAGTTTTTCAGGTCTTTTAGGTATAAGATCATGTTGTCTGTGATTAGGGATAGCTTGACTTCTTCCTTACCTATTTGTATTCCTTTTATTTCTTTTTCTTGCCTTATTGCTCTGGCTAGGAATTCCAGGACTATGTTGAATAGGAATGGAAAGAGTGGGCAACCTTGCTTGTCTCATTCCTGACTTTAGGGGAAATGGTTTCAGTTTTTCTCCATTAAGTGTGATGTTGTCTATGGGTTTGTCATATATAGCTTTTATAACGTTGAGGTACTTTCCTTCTACTCCTAGTTTCATTAGAGCTTTTATCATGAGAATGTAAGCTAGTACAACCACTATGGAAATCATAGTGGAGGCTTCTTAAAAATCTAAACATAGACCTGCCATATGATCCAGCAATACCACTCTTGGGGATATACCCAAAAGACTGTGACACAGGTTACTCCAGAGGCACCTGCACACCCATGTTTATTGCGGCACTATTCACAATAGCCAAGTTATGGAAACAGCCAAGGTGCCCCACCACTTACCAATGGATTAAGAAAATGTGGTATCTATACACAATGGAGTTTTATTCAGCCACAAAGAATGAAATTTTCTCATTTGCAAGTAAATGGATGGAACTGGAGAACATCATCGTAACTGAAGTTAGCCAGGCTTAGAAGGCCAAAAGTCCTGTATTCTCTCTCATACGTGGATTATAGACCTAAAACAAATGCAATAATACTATGAATCATTGGTCACACTAAGGGGAGGTCACACATGGGAGGGACAGGGAAACCAAGAACTTGAATAGGGTTGATATACTGTCTATATAAGAATAAATACAGAAATCTGAAACTGACTGAAACCACCATAAGAAAGGGACTAAGGTAGAATGAAGAAAAATAGAGGATATATGTATATATATATATATATATATATATGTATATTTCCATATATATGTATATATATGTGTGTGTCGCTACCTTTATCTCAAACAAGCTAAAATGTCATATTTTTCATTTATATCTTTTCTTTTTTTTTCCTACAAAATCGCAGAACAGGAGGCGGAAAAAGTCTGGCCTGGGGGGAGGGTGGAGGGTTGGCACTAGTGTTGGTGGGTGCTGGGGAAAGGGTGTAGAAGAGTGAATACATGTATGTAAATGCAAAAATGACACCTATTCAAACCACTCCAGGAAACGGGGGAGGGGGATAGGGGAGACAGGTGGAGGTGGTGAATTCAAGTATGATATATTTGATATATGTGTAAATGCCACAATGCACCCCCACCCAGCACAACAATAAAGGAAAAAAAAGTAGGTTTTGCTTTTGACAAAAAAAGAAGATAGTCTGATAATTACTCTAGCCTTAATTAGAATTGAGCAACTATGGCCACATTGCCTAGAGTGGCCCTGCTAACATGTAGGAATCTTATCATTACACTAATTTTAGGGTACTGATTCCATGTCGGGTCCCCCTCAATGCCAGCCTGCAAGGACAGCCACCTGCACAGACGCCAGTGCTTCTCTCACTGGTGAGCTCCTTATTGCCTCAGTAAAGGAGGTGTCCTCTTGAGTTCTTGGAGAAAATGGCACAGTGGCTAATTTTCAGATGTTACAACAAAAGATAGCCAATCTAACAACTTCCTCTCCCGGTGCCTTCCCATCCTTTCTTTAAACTATATTAAAGAATTATTTTTTTCTAGGAGAATACTTTAATTTTTTTTTAAGTAGACTATTTTTAAGTTCTGTGAGGATGAATCCACCTCAGCAAAGTTTAGGATTGGTTCCCCAGCCTCTTCTCTAGTAAGGGAAAGGGGCTGTTTCTGTGGACCAGGAGAGTCTGGAGATTTGGGTTTAGTTCTCAGAATCCTCTAGGTAATAAGGTCCCATTATTTCCCTTCAGAACACAAAACCTGACCTAAGAGAACCTTGGTACTGTACTTCTATCTCCTTTGCAGTTCTGCCCCTCCTACTGTTACCCCTCAATCTTATTTCCTGCAAGGGGCATCCTGAAGCCACAGAAGAGAATTGTTCTGAAGTGTCACAGGGGCCTTTTTACTTTCATGGGATTCCTTAGCTCGGAATTAGCTGTCTTGAAACTGTCATTTTTTTTTTTTACCATAAAGACTAGACTCCCTATATCACAATTCTTTTAATTATCGCTGTTCCCAGTTCAATCGTGTTCTTCATTGATCGTGGTGTCTTCATCCTGGTGCAGTTACTCCCATATAAACTTCAATAGAGTCTCTAAGCCTGTGCTGAGACAGAGCAGTTATCTAACTCTGAATCCCACCTTGAAGATGAAGATGTGTTTTTTCTACGGCGCTCTTGGTACTAATTTTTTCAAGTCTGTGTTCTCTAGTAAAATTACTGGAGCAAAGCATTCATAGTAACTTAGTTCTGGTACTATAGCCAATTACCATAGACTGGGTAGTTTATAAACAACAGAAATCTATTTCCCGAAGTTCTAGAGACTGGAAATGTAAGGTTAGGGTGCTGGTGATGGGTCTTGCCTACTGCAGACTCCCCACCTCTTTTTCCCTCCTTGTAATGTGTCCAGGCTTCCACCGGCAAGGATGCCTGTCCACTCAGTAGGGCTGCACCATGGTGGTCTGGTTACCTTCCAGAACCTACTCACTGGCAGCAAAGATTTCAGCACTTGAATTTGGGGGGCAGAATCATTAAGTCCATAACATAAGTTTTTATTTTAGATAGTTTAATCCCAGGGTACTGTGTGTAAGGGAAAAAAGAAGCAAGGCAAAGAAAAATAAGAAAAAGCTAGTGAGCTGACCACAGTGTTTTACAAGAAAACACTGCACAGGCAGGTGCTTGGCTCCCACCGTGCCTCTGGAGAAGTAATGCAATTGCAGAAGTTCATTGCTGGGTAAGAACACGAAAACAGTACCTACTGGCTCCTCTTGTCCTTTTTTTTCCTTACAGGATAAAATTTACCTTATGGGATATTAATTCGTGTGCACTTCTAAATTGTATTTCCCATCCCTTTGGGAAGCCAGAGAGATTTAATGCCTGTGTTGTGGCATTTCCATTGAGCCCAGCGTGGTAGAAGTACGGAAATCCTCCTTGAAGTCACTCAGGCTAGATTCTGGCACTGCAGTTGCCCAGCTTCCTGCCAGCTGGGGTGGGTTGGACTGGAGGGGGAGACGCTGCCAGGCCAGAGCTCAGCTCCAGTCACTGAAATCCGTACTCCCTAGTGTGGAGTAATTCCCTAATCCGGTGCCTTCCACCGAGCCAGTGTCAGAGGATGCATACTATATTCCTGGCCGAGGAAGTCTTTGGAGGGGCATGCATTACATCTCACACAATATTGAAACAGAAAACTATTAAAAAATGAATCTCTTTTAGTGCCCTTTCCTAAATTGCACCATCAGCCACTTACCACATACTTACTGTGTTTCAGCTAGCATGCTAAACCCTTTACACACACTGTTTCCCTTCCTTTCCACAGCACTGCAAAAGAGCCACTGCGATTATCACCCTGGAATACAGAGTGGAATGAAGACTTAGACGAATGAAGGATCTTACTCACGTTTGCACAGTGAGGCAGCAGCAGCTCTCAGGGAAACCGTAAGCTACCTAGTGAAACTCCGGGTGGCTTTATGCACAGATGTGAACTGAGGTTCTCACCTACCTTGGTTACCTGTTGCAGTTTTTATCTTTGTCTTGATAAGAACCTAGCTAGAAAAGCTTAGAACCTAGCTTAATTTATAGTAAGCTAAATTAAGTTGTCATAGGATTGTGATAACTAAATAAGTTAATTCAAGAGAAGATTCTAGTTTTTCTTTGGGGACATAGTAGGCAGTTAACACTAGTTCGTCATGGCTACTATCATTACTTACTATTACTATAGCTGTTAAAGTTGCTCTTTCTTTCAAAACTTCTCACAATATAGTGGATGGAAAATCAGTAAGTCATTCAGAAAGACATGCTCGTCACACTCGGTGACTGATAAACACAAGTTAAAACTATTCCAACCCCATAGGGGATGTCTTGAGTGGCCAGAGTCTCCCCAATCACTCTGAGGTTATCTTTTCCTTGATCCTGAGTATTTCAACTCTGTTTCTGAGAGTACTGCCTTCCGACGTGAGCTTTGTCCCCTTCCCAGTTTAGGGCTGTCTTTTGGGCTCTTACTGCTTGAGTGAACTTGAGGACTCAATCCCGACACGCATAGTCCATAGGAACAGGGTCCCTCTTCCCCCACCACATGCCCTGGACCTGGTCTTGGCCTTCCCCCAAGACTATGGTTCATGACTTCCTGTGCTTCCTTTTCTCCTAATCCCATTTTAGCAGAGGAGGGACCAGGGCATTCATTGTGCATCAACTTTGTGCAGCAGCTTCTGAGCCTTGCTCTAAATCATTCAGAGCCCCCTCTTACCTGGCCAGGGTAGAAAAACGTGTAGTTCTTGCAAGGAATTGTGAGTTTAGAACCACACAGTCTCTGCTTGGTGATCTCTGAAGAGAAAGTTTCTCGGGAGCAGAGGAATTGGGCCCTGAAGGTTGTCAAGTTTAGGAAATAAAAATATAGGTTTCCTAATTACTTTAATTTCAAATAAATGAAAATTTCTAAAAATATAAACATGTCTTGAGGTCTGTGTTGTATCTGGCGACCTCGCCACAGACCAGCACCCCGTCTCACTTATCACCAGAGACAACCGCTTAGCTCTGTGTTACCCGACGCATGTGAAAAACTGCTGTTCCTCCTACAACTTGCTCTTATCCTGCTCTTGACTTTGCACCTCCTGGGGTGAGACCATCCAAAGGTGACCTTACATTTTGTCTTGTGTGGGACAGTCACTTCATGCCTGTTATCGTGATGTAACTGTGAGCAATCCTCTCACTTCAGAAGTGCCTTGGTTTGGATGATAAGCTATGGTGACTGGTGCCTCATCCCATCCCCTATTTCCTCCTGACCTTGCTACCAAGTAGATTTTAACCTTCTTTCCCTCGAAGCCAAACTCTTATGTCCATGAAGTGCCACCATTTTGACAGACCCTTATTTCATCTCCTCTGACTGCTGCATCACAACTGCTGCTTAAGGTAAAACACCTGCAACCCCCCCAACACCTGCATGCCATACCTGTGCACCCACACCCATCCACACACACCTCACAGATACCTCCCCCATATACGCAGACCATTTTCACACACACACACACACACACACACACACACACACACGTGCGTGTTGGGCTCCTATAATTTTCTTTTCCTGTTGCCATGTGCAAGGGAAAGGGGGAACTAAGCAAAATTTGATGAATTCGTAAAGTGACGAATCATTTAAGTCAAGTGAAATACAGGCAAATGTAATTTGTTTGAAAATATTTTGTAAGTTTACACTTTGGGAAAACGTGAAGGACGATGTCCGTATAGAATACACAGAAACCACTGATCAAACGAGATCCTTAACGTCTGCAGAAGTAAATAATTTTCGTTATATTGCTCAAGTCACTATCTCCATTTCACAGTGTTCACTAAACAAGTCTTGCATCAAACCATAAAATAGTCAAGGAATACGGTTACAACTTTTCCCTAGGAAATGTCAAATAACTTGAACGGTTGCCCCCTCCCCCACTGACTTACTCATTTATGCTTTGTTTCCAGGAACATGCGTGTTTGACGGTGTATTTCTGGCCATGGGGATAGCTCTTATATACACAGCCACAGCACTGTAGGGACAGCTGTCTGCTGAGTTGGCATCACTGTCCTCCTTTCCCTCATACCATCATGCAGATAGTACCCTTCAGAAACCAAAAACTCCAACCAACCAACAACCAGCCCAAAGACAAAATGAAGTAAAAAATGGTCTCTACTTTAAATAAAAGACCTGAGGGTAGTGCTACTATTTGTAATTCTGATTTTTAAACACATTGACTTCCTAGAAGGCAAAATGCAGAGTGTTCAAAGAGAAGGAAGAACATTTTTAATAAGAGTTACTAACTAGTGTAAGAATATTTATTTCTAAACATGCCTTTAATTTAAACATCAAAAATGTTATTTAAAATTTACTGGAGGAAAACAAATATGCCATTTCATTTCTTTTATGGTAGCTCATCCAAGCTCAATAAATGTAATCCATTATTATATCTTAGCAATGATGATTGAATTTTATTTTTAGATAGTAAAATAATTGTTGTCTTATTAAGTCCAAATCAAAGGCTGTTTTGAAAAGCTTAAGTTGAAATATTGCCAGTATTTTCATCAGTGTTTTAATTACCTCCAAAGACAATTGTGACTGCTTCATGAGTATTTAGATAGGATGGATATTCTGAGGAGAAAAATGGGAAGGAAATATTGTCATGTTGATGTTAGTTCAGTAGTGTGCAGAAGACAATTCATAGGAAATTCCAGGTGAATCTCAGATGGTCTTATGAGGGAGGCATTTTAGTGACCACACAGGAGTGTTGTCCTGTCCTGAAAGCCTGGCTTGCATTCTGCACGTGGAATTTGAAGCCAAAATATTTCCAGTGCATACAGTATAATGTGAACATGTGTGAAAGTGATTCTTTTTGCAAAATTTTCTTTTGATGAGCAGAATACAGCAATCATTTTTTTATGAAAGAAACAAAATAAATATCCAAGTAACATAAGAAGAAATATAATCTTATCAGTTACTTTTCTTTAACATGTCATTAAATAAATATTCATTCCAATTGAATTATGTGTAAAACTGAGAACTGCTCCTTGTGTACATAAAGTGTGATTGATCTATGTCCTGTGTTTGTGGCACAGAGCCATGTGGCCTGCAAAACCTTCTATCTTGAGTATGCAGTTTTCTGCTAAAAAAAAGAATTGCTAGTGTCTAATCTAGATCTCTGGCTTAATTCTTCAGTTAACTAGACAGTCCTTGTACCAACTGCCGGTGTTGCTGAGTCACTAAAATATGGATTTTCATCAAGTTTTAAGACATTATGAAATTGTGTTTGTCTAGACTCACCTATGTATTAATTTATAAAATGCTTCAAGGATTTATAGTGGCTCCAAACCTTTGAACAACTTTGTAAGGCCCTCGTAAGATTTCATGAGCTGCTAAGGAGACCTGTGTAGACAGATCATTGCAACATACGCTAATCCATTTACAAGCGTTCAAGAGCAAGTGCTGATGCTCAGCTTGATGCAGTGGGGAAGACAGATTTAATTGGTGGAGAATGGAGGAACAACGGCTGTACACTGTGGCCAATGCTGTGAAAGAAAGAAAGATTTGAAGGAAAGAGATCACTGGGAAGGACCATCCTGGACGTCACCAGGGAAGCTCACTTAGAAACCTGCTTTAGTTATTTACTGCTGGTCCCTCAAGAAACCACAGTTTCTCACTCTGCTCCCAGCTCGGCTGTTTTGGCAGGGCTCAGAGAGGATGCCTGCTCTGCTCCATGAGGCCTCTCCTAGAATGGCCGAAAGGGCTGGAGAACTCATGTCTTTGTTGGCTCACTCACATGCTGGGCAAAGTGGTCTGGTGGTCAGCTGGGCACCTGGCAGTAGGTGTAGACTGGGCATGGTTCCTCACCAGGTGTGCTTCCTCGGGGCTACTTGGGCTTCCTCCAGCACAGTGGCTGGGCTTCAGGAGTGAGTGAGCCAAGAGATCTAGGCCGAAGCTGCATTGCTTTGCCTGGTCCAACATCAGAAGGTGGAGGAGTTACAGAGCAGCATCCTCTGTGTTAAGTGACCTCGGGGAAAGCAGAGGCCCCACATCTGGTGAGAGGGACGTCAAAGTCCCATTATAAGAATGATGCTCGTAGGGTCCAGTGCTGTGGCTAGTTTTTGAAGTACATTTTGCCACAGAAAGTCACAATTTGTATGATTATACAGAGGCCCCAAGGATGATAAGAAGACATCTGCATCAGTAATAGAAAAAGTATCCTAGACAGAAGTAGCAGCAAATGTGAAATTCCTGCAGCCAGAAAGAACCAGCGGAGTGAGCAAGTGGGAGCTGACCAGGGTTAAGCTTGCAGAGCTGGAAGGTATTTGACCGTTATAAGCCACCTAGCACAAAGCAGGGTTTCAGTTTTTTTCCTAAGTGATACAAGAAGCTTTGGAAATATTTAAAGCACGATAAGGACATAGATCAGTCACTTTTTTGGCAGTACTGGGAACTGAATTTAGGCACCGTGCATGCTTGGCAAGTGCTCTACCACCGCCTTCAGCCCTTTTTGCTCTTTTTCTTTTGAGAATAGGGTTTCGCTTCTTGCCCAGGCCGGTGTGGACCCTCCTACTTTACGCTATAGCTGGGATGAGCTGTGCCCACCACCCCAGCTTTTCTGCACCAAGATGGGATTTCACATCCCAGACTTTTCCCCAACCAGTGGCAGTGTCTTGATGGATTCTGGGCAGCCAGTGACTGGGATTTACTTCTAAGCCGTGGTTGGCACAGAGCATAAGAAGTGAGTGGGCTCTGATATAAATGGGAGAGCTTTATAGCAGCTAGCCTGGATGTGGGGCTCATCCTTCCTGCCCTCGTCTTGGTTCTCAGGCTCTCTCACTGCACAATGTCTTGGCTAGAATGATAAGTAAAATCCCATCAGTACCAAATAATACTGCCAAGTCGAAAGCAGTTAAGGATGGAAATCAGAAACAGAAAAGCAGCATAGAGTAGATCCCTGCACAAAGTCAGCCGGTGTCAGGTATTGGAGCTGTTTTTCTTAACATCTGTCAGGTTCTACATGAACGTGCTCAAATGTGGCTTCTTTGGTCAACCCTTCTTAAATCCCCATTCACTGCTAGTTGCCACATTCTGTTTTCCTGTGACCTGCTGTCCCCCTGTTCAGCAATCATTATTCTGCATTTCCCACGTGTGTCCATGTGCGGGTCACCATAGATTGACACAGCACTTCCGTGATCAGTCTCATGTGCAGCGTCTTCAGGTCAGCTCAGTGATAAACAGTGAGTTATCAGGAAGGAGAGACCAAAAATCTTTTAAATTTGTTATCTCTATCATGCTTACTTGATGCAAACTATATATTTTTTGTACTTAGTGTGGTGTCTTAATCTTGAATAATTCCAGGGCCGTGATTCATGAAGAAAATTTAGTTATAAATAAATGCATGTTTAAAAGGGCAAACATTTATTGACTTTTAGAGTTGCAAATCCTTGAATTTTGAAGAGAAAAAAATTAAGATAATATTTTATCAGACAGTTATAACCTGTCAGTAAACTGATCTCCAAACCAGTCCTTCCACCATTCCAAAATTGGCCGAGCAGAAAAATGCAGTACCTCCACTGGAGGCTGTGATGACAGCTCTGACTGTAGGGTGGAAGAAGTTGTGACTGTCTGGATACAGTCTTTACTCACTTAAGAAGAAGTTTGTCTGCATATAAAATTAAATCGAAGCATATTATATTGAGTCTTCAGTTACACATTTTGACATTTCTTTTCAAATGCAGCCTTAAACAATATTTTCCAAGTGCAAAAATATTTTTATGAAGGGATGATCTTTACACAACAAGTCGAATGGATCTCTGACAAATCCACAAATGAGCTCAAGCTATTCATTTGATGTGAAAACAAAAGTACTGAAGACACAAAATCAAATCAAATTGTTAATTCAGAAACAATTCTGCAGAAACAGTTGTATTCAGTTAGTTTTGACCATGGGTGTGGAGTTTTTATTTTAGGTACCATCACTGAGAATGGGATTTTGAATTCTAATTCAATCTACACAGTTTTGAATTATGAGTGTGAATGATATGACATTATTTTTATAGAATTATATTATAGAAGTAACTTTGTAAATTACTATATTTCCTTAGTGCCAAAATTTTACTGGCAACTGAAGCTTAACCTTTAGATTTCCCCATTTTATACATTTTAAGTGATTTTGATGGAAATAGCTGTAAATTAAAATAATTTGCTTTTTAAGCTTATAACAGGAGCCACTGGAAACAATATGTTTAAAAGTGACCGAGGGGGATTGCTGCGTTCCTCGTGAGCTGAGGTAAAATGCAAGGCTGTTACGACAGGTCGTGAGCATGTAACAGTGGTAACACTACAGCACCGAGCTCTTTTGTCCCTGCTTGCTGAAATCCCATGGTTATCTATGTTCCCTTCTACCATCACGTCTTCTCCAGGTGAATCGAATTGCCTTTCTACTTTAACCTCATAAATCCCATGAAGTCTAGAGATCGGAGGATCAACAATGAGAGCTTTATGAGAAAATCCACTGAGTGGGGGAGGCGAGTCTTCCGTCTCGGTACATCCATGTACAAGGGATGCTTTTGTGACTCCTTGCACTTGTGACACCGCGATATCACTTCTTCTCCACTGCCTGAGGTTTCTACAAGTCAGTGGAGTCACACGTTGGTTATCAGAATTATGGTGAGTGGTGTCTCACATGTCTTCTGACTTAAAAGTCAAGTTACACTTGTGGCTTTAAGGAACTTCAAAGATTTCACTCCAAAGTTTCTAGGATATTGATTAGATGTTTGGAAAAGGTGAGAAAAAAATAAAACAGGTTTGGCAAATTGCTATGTGCAGTTTCATAAGCAATGAACAAAAACCCAGGCATTTTCACCCATCTTTGGACAGATGGTGAATGACAACGGCAGAGATATCAAATATAGATGTCGTGCATATAAACTGCAAGCAGCTGTAACAGCTAAAATACATGCCAGAAGACTTAATCGTTCTGGATTTTTTTTTTCTGATACATGCTAGCATTTAAAAATAGACTTCTCTTTTCTCCAATTGCAGTAAGATTACTAGAAACAGGCGAGTCTATCTCTTCTGTAAGGACCCTGTTCTGTGCTGACGAGGCTGTATTTTCAGGGCTCTTTGACAACTGGATGATTAGCAAAATTCTCATTATTTATGATTTGGCGTGTGTAACTCGTGACCAATTGTGACTTCTTGTTTTTGCTACTGAGTTGGCTGAGTCAATGGTTTTGTTATGTGTAAACCTTGCCAATATCAAGTAACAGGCTGAAAATGAAAAATCAAGTGAACTGCACATTTTACATTTGTGGATCTGTCTTTAGGTTGGAAGAATAAGATTTTAAGGCGATAGATTTTTTTTTCCCACTACTGGAATTGTTATGTTATTGTTTGAAATTCAAAAAAAATCTATGTGGTTTTTAATTGAGAGTATCTTTTTGTTTGACAAGAAGGAAGTAGCAAAGCGATGGGGGAATAATCTACATTAGTTTAGAAATTCTGAAGAAGCTGGGCCTGGTGGTTCACACCTATAATCCAAGTATATAGGTAACTAAGGTGGGAAAATCATGAGTTTGAGGCTAGCCTATGCAATTAGTGAGAACTTGTTTAAAAAAAAAGCACCAAAGTTTTTGTACTCTGGTTTTAGGGGTCTTCTCTGTAACTTGGCTCTGCTGAGGTCAGCTGATGTCTCCTTGGAAGAAGGGCACAGAGCGTGAACAAGTAGCATGTGGTTCGTGTCCGGGATCTGGCTTAGTCCTGGATGACAGGTGTGAACCCCCACCTGGACTGTGCATGGTGCTGCCCTGAACCATTTTCTGACACGCCTTCTCTGTTCTCCGGACAGGAATATATATATTCTTGTCACACGTGCTTGCTGCCATCTTGCTCCGGGCTGACTTCTTGCACTGTGGAGCAGCAAGCCTATGTGGACTTTTTATTTAATTATTCAGAAGAAGCTCTGCCTCCAGACTAGTGGAGGACTGAGGTTAGTCCATGAAAATTTAGCTTTGTTAAAATAAAGTAAAAGGCCTGTGGGCGAGATTCAAGAGGGAGAGGGGAAGGAGGGAGGGAAGAAGGGAGGTGGGAGGGAAGGAGAGAAGGAAGGAAGGATGGACGAAGGGAGAGGGGAGGGAGGGTGGGAGGGAGGGAAGGAAGGAGAGAAGGAAGGAAGGAAAGAAGGATGGAGGGAGGGAGGGAAGAAGAGAAGGAGGGGGGAGGAAGAAATACTTCCAACCAGTGCAAGCAGAGTGAATACTTAACCTCTTGGATTGCTGGATGCTTTGTGTCCCACACTGTCTCCCCAGAAGTAGCATAAAGGATAATTTCAAGAATTCACGGCTAACATGGACCTTTTTTGTATTCCCCTAACCACCTAGACAGGTGTATTGCACTAATCAAATCACTAGGGTGACTGCCATCATTTCCACACTTGAATGTATGCAATGACTGTTGCATAATAAGGAAAGCGTATTTAGAGAGGCTTGTCTGGTCCAATGTGTTCACCTTGGCAATGATGGAAGCAGAAAGATGTGGGGCTCATACTGCACAAAGACTGAGCAGCAACCTGGATCAGAACAAGGTTTTCTTCTGTAGAATCTAAAAGCGAAAATAAGGTTCCAAATGTCTTCTAACAGTCTCTCCTGCTCCGATAGCCAAGTCACCCTTGAAAGAGTAGTTCCTTGTTCATTCTTATTTTTCCCACTCCCTATCAATACAAATGATGTCCACAAACAGAAGCATTCATGAGAATTTTGAAAATTTTAATTTGCAAGCTTTAGTATCTCCACTTATTGTACCTCTTATGTATACAGCTCACCCAACCAAATTGATGCCACACAGATGTGACTGTGATGAAATCACAGAACACAGTTGAGTACTGGATTATTCACTCTGCTGACTTTTTTTTTTTGTTTCAGCCAATGAAAGCTTCCCTTACAATAGCCTCAACATTACAGCATGGATAAGTTTCCACAGATAGTTTTCCTTCAGTACACACAGTAAGCTTAAGATTGTTTCAAGTCTTGGAAGTATCCACTAATGGCTATATTCTACCTATCCATTTTGGACTTCCTATATTTTTCTGGTTCTTCCTAATGAGTTCTAAGTATTCATGTGCCCTAGTAGGACTTCCCCCAGCCTTGTTCCCAACGTGGTCCACATTTCCCATTCCTTTTTCCTTCCCTGCTGCTGGTATTCAGTGCATTTATTGCCATTGAAGTTAGAAGAGGAAAATAGCATGTCATCTTGAATTTACCCTAATCAGTGCTTCTAGGATCAAGTGATTTATATTTTATTCTTTTTACCTAATGCACTGCTACTCACAGGTAAGATACTGTGTTTGGTTTATATGAAGATGTGAATGTGAAAGCATGGATTCAGAAGCAGTGGGGTTTTGATGGGAATTTCACAACAAGGTGCTTTTTCCTTATAGAGGATGGAAAATCATTGAACTTGGGTTTGTATTCCTTTTTGCAGATCTCTTGCTAATACCTTAGAATCCAAAGTATTTTGACTTCAAAATATCTTAGTTTTACAAATCAATACTTAAAAATTTTATTACATACATCACTTATACCCCCGCCCCCACTTTTAAACTTTAAGTTCTAAACAGTGCTGATCATCTCAACTACTTACACCAAAATGAATCATTGGTGCTGAATGTTTCCCAGATACTTTATAAAACAAGCAAAAATGAATGAGAGGGAGCATGGAAATGTAAGCTGGCACATTAAGATGTGTGATTTATATTAAGAAGTTTCCACAAAGACTGAACATGCTATTAGGGATTATTCAACACTTCCATCCCAGAAGTAATTCACTCTCTTTAAATAAGAGAGAATATTTTAATTTGCAACCAGGCCTGAGCATGTTGCTTTTTAATGCACTGCTTCCTGCAACTGAAAGATGGAAGATGGGGTGAGTAATTTTAACGATGCCTTTTCTAAGTCAAGGTCAGATTGCATTAACTGCAATACCTGCATCTGCATCTGAAATTTCCATCTCACCACTGCTACATGAAACTGTAATGGTATAGAGTTATTGAAAACAAAACAAAGTGGGTTCCTTAGTTTTGCTTCTTAAATATTGTATCATCTTATGTGTAGGTAGACATTTGATTTCTATCAAATGCATTGGAATGTTAGTTTTTGGATGAAATATTACATAGCATATATGATATCACACACACATATGAAGTGAATTCTTGGCTTGGGTTGTGTCTTACATACAAGATGGAATGAACTACTAAGAAACACAGTAGATAGTTAGATAATTATAAAAAATTAAATATTAGTAGCCTTAGTGCTGTTTATAGATTACAGCTTACGTTGACCACTGAGTACAGCTAGCAGACTCTATGAGTCACCTGTGGGGATCTGTTTTAGTTCAGTCTTCAATTCCACATTTTGTTCTGGACCCAGAATGCAACATTCCACTTCTTCATATGCAGAGGAGAATGGGTAGCAAGCCATTCACTGAGGGAGTGGGTTGGAAATGCAGAGTGTTCAACCTTGGAAGGACATAAGATCACACACAGCAGAAGAGAAGCCACTCACAGGTCATGGTTATCAGCTATTTTTGAAAGAAAAAAGAAGGAAACCAGTTTCCTTACAGCTGTAATAGATAAAAACTTAGAATCTAAAATGAAATATAAGAAATTATCTGTTGAAAAGGGATTTTTGTGTCTCTGACACAAGAAAGTGACACAGAATAGATCAAGGTGGAACAAGATACAAAGCCTTGTTGAAGATGAAGAATCAAGACCAAAGCCAGACTCCATTCTTCAGCTGAACTAAGAGTTTCATCAGGCCTCTGAATAGAGACAGGGCATTTATTTTACAATTCCATATTCCTTTATATTTACTTTTATATAATTGTGTAAAAATCAAGTGTACAGTAAGAGTAGTTTCACTCTCATCACTTCATAAAATCCTGAGTCCAATAGCTAGCCTAAAGGGGCTGAAAATGTAGCTTTGTGGCAGAGCACTTGCCTAGAGGGTGTCATACCCTGCATTCAGCCAGCACCACCAATTAATCATTGAATCAGTCAATCAATCATTCAGTCAATAAACAAAGAAAATCAATAGTCCTGTAGACATGAAATACATGGACACAAATGACTACAGTAATGTACAATGAGATGACTGTAGAGTCTTAGGTTCTGAGATCACAGCTTTTACCACTAAGTCTCATTTTCATTTTCATCCAACCATAGAGAGTCTATGGAATTAAATACCTGGCACAGCATCTTCAAATGAGACCCATTCATTGCATGACAGTACCCGGGTAACCCTTCTGGTACCTTGAGAGCAAAGAAATCCTCTGAGGTTTGTTACAAAAAAACCCAGTCAACCATTAGAATAAACTTGTCTCTGACCCAAGGCTGTTGAAGTCATATGACTGTTTAAGGTTTCCACCATCAATTTCCCAGGAGAGTAGCAAAGAGTCTTGTGTTTCTGCTGTGGGAACCTCCACCTGTTTGATTTCCCTGTGGTTTTCCCATACCTGCTCAGTAATGCACCTCAGCCCTGTGTGTACAAGGCAAGTGCCAGACTGACCAGTCCATCTACTTCCCCTCCGTATCTCTCCTTCCTTGTGTCCTGTTGGATTTTGCTTTTGCTTCCTGTTGGCTTGTTAGAGTCACTTGTCCTTTATCAAGTTGGTCCCATATGGACACCTGCATTTCCTCCTCTTGTTATTTATAACATGTGATTTCATCCAAATAGGGGTCTTTTGCTCTTATTATATTCAGGAAAAAAAAAACTCTGGATAGTGTTTGATTGCTTCAGTTCATTATTCTAATAAGAGGCAAGGTATGAAATGGTGCCTGATGTGTGACCAATGTAATTATTTCATTCAGTTTTTGGCTACATACTTCATGTACAACGTACAGATTCTAAGGCACAAAGAGGAATACACAATAAAATTTATTTCTCCCTTTTGTGCAAGCTGATTGCTCATTTTCTCTCTACAAAGGCTGCTTCTGTTACAGACTCATATGCCATTGACATATCTTCCTATGTAATTTTCTGGAAACTCTATCATCTATCTATCTATCTATCTATCTATCTATCTATTATCTATCTATCTATCTATCTGGCTATCTATCTCTCTATCATCTATCTATCTATCATCTATCTATCTCTATCAATTATCAATCATCTATCAATTTTGTATCTATCTATGGTAGCAGACTGTTTATACTGGTCTCCAACTTACGTTTGTTTAATTTTACATTATGTATTGGAAATTGTTCCTTACCTGTTTTTATAAAACATCTGCTTCTTTTAAAGTATATGTGGTAATTATAAGCTTTAAATAATTTATCTAATTTCCTGTGGATGTTACTTGTATGCTGGTAATATTTTGTATTACTAATAATGCAGCATTAAATTTTCTTGGACAATGTGTCTTGTATTTTCCATACTCTGGGCTATAAAATGTGAAAGTTGGTATATTTATTTTAATTTCTACCTCTGTTTCTCTTCACCTTTCAACTTTCGTTATTTGTGACATTTCCCACTACTGGATCTATTCTATTTACATTCTTGTGTACATAATAATCCCCACATTTTCCAGTCTTATTTTTAAATGAATTTTTGTTCACTAGAAATCAAAATTTTGCCATTACTTTTCCACTCAGCACTCAGTTGGTGAAGTTGGTCTTTTAACGGTTTCCTTAAGAAGGTGTGAAAACGCGGTACACCGAGTGTTGCCTACCTTTATACTCGAATTGCAGGGTGAGTGGCTATCAGATTATTAGATTATGCTCTGTCAGCCTCCTTGAAGATTTAATCGTTTTGCCAGACTTCAGTACTGAACATTGCGACAAAGGAAGTCTGATAGGATTCTTATTTTTTTCTGATTTAAGGGAGCTTCTCTTTTATCCTGGATGCCCAAAGTCTATATTTGATGTACAGCAAATCTATGGGCCTTTGTATTATTCTTCATCATTTATTTGTTTGTTTCTGGAAGGATGGGGTACACTCTTTGAAATTATAAGATTTTTAAAATTTTACTGTTGTTATGGGTAGGGATACATTGTGGCATTTACAAAGGTTTTTATAACATTTCAAATATCTCACACTTGAATTCACCTCCTCTACCATTCTCCTTCACCTCTCTCCCCACACTGGAGAAATACTTTCAAACAGTATCTTTTTTTCTGTTCACATTCATATGTACACATTTTGCTCCATATTCACCCTCCTAGACCCTTTACCCACCTCCTCCACCCTCCCATTGGTGTCATCCCTCCCAGGCAAGACTTGGTCCTCTCTCTTGCTCTCTAATTTTGCAAAAAAAGGAAAAGAAATAACATTTTTGCTTGTTTAAGGGAGTTTCCTTGTGGCACCTCCATGTATATATGTATTGTAGCCCAATTTGATTCATCTCTTCTATTTTTCTTCTTTCTACTTTAGTTCCTTTCTTATGATTGTTACAACCAGTTTAAAAGTTCTATATTCATTCTTGAATAGAGAGAACATAAACCATATTTGCCTCAACTTCCTTCTATTACCCCCTCTCATGTGTGACCTCCCTTGATGTGTCCTGTTTTTCATAACATTGCTACATTTGCATTAGATCTGCATCCACATGTGGGGAAAAAAATGTAGCTTTTGGCCTTCTGAGCCTGACTAACTTCACTTGAGATGATGTTCTCCAGTTCCATTGACCTGTAAATGACAAAATTTCATTCTTCTTCGTAGCTCAATAGAATTCCACTGTGCATAAATACCACATTTTCTTAATCCATTCGTCAGTGGTGGGGCATCTTGGTGGTTTCCATAACTTGGCTATTGTGAATAGTGCCGCAATAAACATGGATGTGCAGGTGCCTCTGGAGTAACCTGTGTCACAGTCTTTTGTGTATATCCCCAAGAGTGGTATTGCTGGATCATATGGCAGGTCTATGTTTAGTTTTTTTAGAACTCTCCGTATTGTTTTCCAGTATCTTAGTATTGTTTTGATTTGCATGAAATTTTAAGTTGAAATCCTGTTTTCTTTCATAAATGTTTCATAGTTTTATTTTTGTTTATTTATTGTTTATTAATTCACATTTTTTTCTTTAGGAGCTCCTTCTATGCAAACGTTGTATGTCTGTCTTTTACTTTTTCACATGTATCATTTTCATTGCCTTTTAAAAAAACTAACCCTTTACCTTTCATGACTTTTGCTATGTGGTTTTCATAGCTAATATCTGTCCTGCTGTGTCCAAAGTGTACTCATTTCTGTGATAAACTTAGTTTTCTTCTCACTTCTCAATTGTGCCAGCTTATATGTTCTCTATTTAATTAACTTGTCATTTATTCATTCAATTAAAAAAGTATGTGGGACATATTGCCTTTTTTTCTATATCTAAATTTCTATTCTGTGTTTTGTACATCTGCTGGCTTAAGTTGTTCTGGGCTGAGAGGAGAATCTGCTGCAGTAGCAAGGTCAGCAATGTGTCAATAAATCGAGTATTTGAATGAGTAAGAAACAATTGAAGCCCTGATTTGTCTCCCCAGTAAGGTTGTATGTGAGCAAAATTCTGATTTCTAGGGGGATGGTCTGAGAGCTTAACACTGGTTAAAGGATATAAGTAAGGATTGGAAATTGAGAATTTTGGGTTGAGTGTGGGAATGGAGGGGAGAGGGGGACAAAGGGAAGAAGGGTTTAGTAGATGTAGGAGATAGTAGTATGAGAGCTCTCTACTATGATCTTGTTTTATAGAAGGGATTACTTCATTGAATTTCTAGAAAAATTTTCTAATTTTTTATCTGAATCAAACATTATTCTTGTATAGTCAATGCCCTGTATAGCTATCCTTATCTCAACCAGCAAAACCCCTTGTTCCTTCCTATTATTGCTTATACTCTCTCTACAACAAAATTAGAGATAAGGGCAAAATAGTTTCTGCTGGGTATTGAGGGGGGGAGCGGGAGGGGGTGGAGTGGGTGGTAAGGGAGGGGGTGGGGGCAGGGGGGAGAAATGAACCAAGCCTTGTATGCACATATGAATAATAAAAGAAAAATGAAAAAAAAAAACATTATTCTTTTATCTGAATTAAAAGAGTAATAATGAACATTTTTCCTATGAGGTTAACTTTTCTGCTTTCTCTTTTCTCTCTCTTTTAATCTTATACATTTGTGGATTCTATTATTTGTCTTTTTTTGCTCATCTTTGAATACAATTGATTCTTTCTCAGCCAGTGGTTGACATTTGTGTGTGTGTGTGTGAAGGGGACATCATACTTTAGACTTGGGTCACTGTTATAGCCAGCAGATCTAATGTAGCCTAAATGGTCTCTTTTTTGAACAGCCTCTGTATTTTACATTTTAAAAGGATTATGAAAAAGAAAATGATGACACCTCCAGAGACCCTTGGCCTGCAAAGCCTGGAATATTCACTATCCAGTTCTTTACACAAAATTCTGTTTGATTCTGGCCACAATTCTCCTTGAGAAACAAAGCAAAAGGCTAAGGAATTTGTTATCTTCCTTCAAGTATGGCTGTGTGTGTGTGTGTGTGTGTGTGAGAGAGAGAGAGAGAGAGAGAGAGAGAGAGAGTCTTATCAGCCTCTACTCCCTACCTCTAGAGACAGTGATAAACTTGGTCAGACAATGCCCTGCTACCCACACAGGTGCCATTTTTGTAAACCAGAGATGATGGATTTTTTTTCCCTAGGAATTTGTGTAGTACTCATGTGCCTTTCCATGAGACCTGGAGCCAGGGGTAAAAATCTCAGGAATTCTCTTACTGTCTTTAGTTTGGAGTTTTGATACTACATTCATTTTGCAGATTTTGTTCAGGTATTATGATTTGACTTACAGATGCCCTTTAGTTCTGTTGAAGGTAGATGTTATTTCTGTTTCCTGTTCTTTTTGCTGGATTTGAATGATTGCTCAAAAGAGAAGAGGAAAACACCCGCATTAGTTCTATATTGAAAAAGAAGCTACCCATTTTTTATAAACATGACCATAAATTTATCTTGAAATATGTGGTTGGGAAACTTTCAGGAATAAGTGTAGGGAAGTAAAATAGTAAAGATAACAGAAATGCTAGTTGTCATTCTTATCAATGAACAGGACAGACCCCAATGCTATTGTAATTAAACACATGGAATGTTCACCAGCCCTGTGTGGTTAACTAACTCTTCAGCATGACTTAAGCAACTAGAAAGATAATTTCAAAACTATGAAAGACAGGAATATTCTAGAGATCAAGGTAAAGAGGCAGTCCAGTGGTTGGGGACCCATCAGTGCCTACTCTGTGTGAAGCACTGTGCCAGGTGGGAGTTTATTCATCTTCTGATCATTGAGAAGACCATTTACATTCTACCTGACCAGAGGCAAGAAAAGTGGCATTGACTAGAGATATAATTGATATAAAATGAATCAGTGAGAAGTAAAAAAAAATCCATACAGGGAATAACTGGCCTTTTGAAGTAATGAGCACCCTGAGAGTAAATAAGACTGGATTATCTTAGATATTAACTTTTCTTCTCAGGCTTTCGACACGTAGAGAGAAAAATTAAGGGAGCTAGATGAGTCCATTCAAAAGTGTAAATGAAAAAAGAATGAGATTAAGTCCACTCTGGAAGTTTGTTTTAGTTGTTCTTCACACATATTAACCTACATGGTGAAGTTAAAATCCTTTAAATTTCAGATTGTGTGTCTTATTTGAAATCATCTGGGCTTAGCTTAATTTCCCACAGTTTACAGTTTCCATGTATTTCCAATATAATTAAAAAGGAAATTTGTTCTGTGTTCTCTCACCCCCTGTCATTTTCACTGAGGACATGAGTTCTTTAAAAAATTTGCATAAGTAGCATTTACTTTCTTTTCTGCTCCATGACGGAATATAATTAAAGAGGTGAAAGGTGTTGAGCTGGGGTTTCATAATGCACTAACTCATAATAGTGTATTAGCATCCCGATTAAAATAAGGTACCTAATGAAAGTGGAGAGGGATTCCATTCTCACCCTTCTCATTGTATGTATGGCGAGTTCTGAGGCTCAGGCGATGTTGGGAAGTGAATGTTGCTTAGGAAGCTGCTCAATGTGCGTTTCCCAACAGCTGTTCCCAGCTTCATTAAGACTCATTATGAGTTGTTGTGCAATGGAGAACTTATATTTTTTGATGATCTCTGCAGACCAGTAAAGATAAAAGTATGTCTTAAGGCAGAACTAAAAAGAACAGAAGTTTGGTACATATTAAAAATAGGTTCCTAAAATGCCCTAGTTAGCTGGAACAGACCTTAAAAGCTCAGTACAATCATTCAGATTTAAAGGGAAAGATAAAAAGTGACTAAAGTCACTGAGCTTTTAATACATCAATGGTCATATTTTAGGAAAAAACTCCATTCTTTTATATGAAAGGAAACTGGGGGCCCCTGAGATTGACCTGCAGCTCTTATGATGGGGATTCAGAGAGCTGGCGTGGTCATGCCAGAGAGGGGCATCCTGATGGCTTTTCTAACTGTTCCTTGCCTTCAAGTGCAGGAAGAGTTACAGCGTCCCTCCATGCATCAGACCCCAGACACCTTTCTTGTGCCACACAAAGTGAAAGGTTATCTCAACTCTTGGTCAGGGCTTGAGGGTCATTGACACAGCAAGTTCTGTATTGACAGAATCTCTAGAATTAATACTTGCACGAAAGGACTGGTGGAGCATGCGTTTGGAGGAGCACAGATTAGGGAAGTTGGTAAGAAGTTTTATAGCTCTTTTCACAGAGCAAACACTCTGGATTCTTAAATTTTTAATTAAAAAATTTGAACAGATTGTCAATAAACACAGCAAATAATTTTAAGGGATGTCTTCAAACTATATGAAGGGTAAGAAAACACCAGAGATTAAAGTTGGGAGGATCATGGTTCGAGGCCAGTCTGGGGAAATAGTTCTAGAGACTCCATCTCCAAAATAACCGGAGCTAAAATCGACTGGAGGTGTGGCTCAAGCGGTAGAACTCAGTGATGGTAACCTTAGCAACCCACACCACTGCCTAGAGCTGCCGCTTGTATATCGAATGTCACACGTCCCAACTCTAAGCACTGACACCAGAAGCAATATTATGACTTCCTTACATCCAGGTCTCTGTGCCTCAAGGTCACTCACTGCCCTCACCCCCCGCCCAGGGACACTCATCTAGAACTCTGCACCTCTTTTAGAAATTATGATAATGCCAAGCAAAATGCTTTCTTCTGTGAAGAGGAAACAAAGAGTAGCAGGTACATTGTGCATTTTGCCAATAGCAACAGGAGCACAGATTGCTGTGAAGTTTCAGTCTGCTCAGTGGAGAAGGAAGAGTGTCGTGGGAGCTAACGGCTGCTGAATGCACTGAATACTGGGGATGAGGGGTGCCATCCCACAAAACTTACAGGGGCAGGGTAAAGGAAAAATCAGGTATTTGTAAGCAAGTGGCTCCTTTACTCAAGATTGGTGTAAAAGAGGGAGAGATGGTGTTAGGCAGGGACAAGGTATTTCTGGGTAAAAAGCAAGGTGAATAGGAAAGGAGGAGGATCATGTACTAGTCAGCACCCTTCAGATGAGCACAACCAACAGGCTGTCTCTACAGATCTAGATGTATAGACTTATAGGAAAACACTTATTTGAGGGATTGGGTCACATGATTATAGAGTTTAAATCCTTTGCAAGCTGGAGGCCCAGGAAAAACCTGTGGTCCAGGGGCAGTCCAAGCTGTGGGCCCAGGACCCAGTGCAGCCAATCATGTAAGTACAGCTTTAATGCTGAAGCCCCAAGAACTGGGAGCACTGATGTCGATGTTCGAGGGCAGAAGATGACGTCACAGTTCAAAAATAAATGAATTCATGCTTCTGGCGCATTTTTGTTCTATTTTGCCCTCAACGGGTTGAATGATTCCTACCTACATAAGGGAGAGCAATTTTCCTTTCTCTATTTACCAAATAAAATGCCAATGTCTTCTGGAGAACCCCCACACAGACACACCCAGAAATAATGACTTACCAGCTATCTGGGCATCCCTTAGCCCCAGTCAAGTTCACACATAAAATTAGCCACCACATTCCAGGAGCCACCATTTTGATTCTCAACAAGGTAACAATTTAATTTTATTAGTCAATTCCTACAAATCAGATTATTGAGTGGTTTCATATTTGATCATCTTTAACCAACACTTGATATCAGTAATAAAAATAGTTAGCAAATTGGAGACATGAGTAGGATCAGCTAGCATTGGTGCCTATTTAACCTTCCAAGGAGACTGCCATGGATTGATTGAAGTGACACATGACAATGTCATTATTGATGAAGACCCACCTAATCCCATGCAGCAAATCCAATGCTCTCTTTCACAGCAGGCTATCTCCTCTATCCTCTTTCACCAAAGAACTATCTGCAATTTCAAAAGATACTCTCATAGCTCTTATTTCACAAGCTTGTGAGGAAGATAGGACCAGAATTATGATCCCTATTTTATAGATGAAGATACAGGTCAAAGAGGCTGCACGGTTTGGTCTGCCCAGGTAGCTAGTTAGTAGCTGACCTTGGATTTCAACACCGCGGTTCTGGAATTTAATCTGGTGAGCACCCTTTCCATGAGTACACACTGACACAAACCCAATTACAGAAAAAGGGAACCCTAATAAAGAGTTGAACTATTTTGTTCAATCCGATTTCTAGGAAGATTTTGAGGTCCAGCCCAATAATGATTAATGCTTGTCGGTCAAGTGAATGGATTTCAGAAGTTTCTACAGCCTCTTATTTATTTTTTGTAGTTATGCTTTTAAAAATAATTTCTATTTTAAAGAAATTGACTGTTAAGCATTTCTAATAGCAATGCAAAGTCTGTGCGCAGCTCACTCTGTGAAAAGATGACAGGCAATTTAGCTTTGCTGAGTAGACTGTAGGTCTGTCTTGTAGTAGTTTTATGCTGAATTTCTCAAGATTCCTAAGGATTTAACAAAGTGTGCATGGCTGTGTGAACGACCTGTTCTCCCCATGAAAGATGGCAAGCATGCTGTGAAGACAGTACTATCCAGTCAATTTTCAGAAAGATCCTTTCTGTTTCCCAAGCAGCTACTAAACGAGAATGGAATAAAAGAGAAAGGGCTTTGCCCATGTTAAATGAGTCTGGGCTGTTAGGAGGTCACGGTCTTCCATTATACATTTTTGCAAGCATCATCCCTAAAGATCGCCATATAGGATTTTTGCTGCTTTAAATAAGTAGAAGTTGAAACGATCTGTCTTTCTTATGTATCATGCCTGCGATGTCTCTGATGAAAGAGAGCAATTATTTTGTCATGCAGTTCCATTCCACTTCATTTCGCCACATGACAAGCACTTTCTTTTATTTCCCATGTAATTCAAACTTCCATTTTGATAATCATTGAGGTCAGGAGGAGAAAGGAGTCAGATACACATGCTTTAAACATAGCCCAAAAAAGTTGTGTTTCCTCTATATTTTCTCACTCAATATTGAAGGTACAATTCATTATCTCTGTTTTCCCTTCAGTTTAGTATATTGCAAGTATTACAGAGTGTGTTAATTTTAAACATGAGTACCACAGTGCATGGCAGGCTCCACAGAATTCAATTTGCATGAATTCACAGTCTTCGACTCCTGAGTGAGGTCCGCCTTGGCCAGTCTGTACTGAAGGATATTTGAGAAGAGCTACACGCTTGCCTTTGCAGTTCATGGTGCATTCTAGCATGTTAATGGAATTGAGAATTCCTGGTCTAGCTCCTTTTTTCAACTTTATTTAACCCATAATTTTTCAAATTCATTTTATTCAAGCACAAATATTTAATTACCATTTTCAGCATAGGCCAAGCATTCTTCGAAATTTTGAAAATATTAAAAAGAGAAAATAGTGTATCTTACTTTCTGTTAGGGGACACAAAAAATAAAGAAACAAATAAATAAGTAAAATGAATAGTATGTTACGTGTGCACGGGAGCTAGATAAAAGGGAAGAAGAAGTGAGGTGGGATGGAAAAGTTGAATGTTTATTTGAGCACAGAATCTGCCTGATGCACTTATCAATGCCTGTGGACTTAGAGTTCAATGTCAAGGCTGTGGACTGCAGAAAACTCTGAGCTCCACTGGCTGGATGTAAAGACCCTTAGACAACTCACAGTATAGACTGACACTTCCTGTTTCTTTACAAAAGTGACTAATTTTAAAATTCAGATATTTTCTTCCAAATTTTACTTGGAATCTCTGTGATATTTGAGCTAGTCCTTATATAGCACTTTGAAGTTTATATTCCTTTGGAGGGAATAGAATAGCTAACCAAAATTCAGAGTGATTACCACTAGATGTCGGTGTTAACGTTGGATAACAGAGATGGTCCTTAATCTCCTTAGCAGGCTTGGTTGACCTAGATAATTCACAGCATAAGTAGACAGAAAAAAATCTCTTCCTAATCTATGCAAATATAACTATAACTTTCCCAAACAGTTCCCAGATGATATATATCCATATATAGGTGTATATCCATCCATCTATCATCTATCATCCATGTAGCTATCATCTATCTGTCATCTATCTATCTATCATCTATCATCTATCAATCTATCATCTATCAATCTATCTATATATCTATTATCTATGTATCTATCTGTCATCTATCTATCTATCATCTATGCCATATAAGAACAAGACTTAAAGAAACATAAGAATGTAGACTTATTTATCTATTCATCAAGTTAAAGTTTATTGAAACACATTCTTTGTGATATTTCCTCAAGGTTTAAGATGTATGTAAGAAACTCCTACTAAGCAACCATTATCTCTAAGGTACTTAATAAAGAACCAGAAGAGTAAAATTAGTGAGCTACTCTCCCTCAAAACAAGGGTTGCTAATACTAAAATATGATAAGGGTGATATATCTGTAGAGCCAACGATGACAAACACAATGCAGCAGGAGGAGGAAGGAGGTGGAGGAGTGACACACTGGCTTTGCAGACAGCTTAGAGGCCATAGAGAAGACTGGCTTGCGGGGGACAAGTATAAAGGCATAAAGGAGTTTTTCAAGAAGTAAAGATGTCAGCCAATATTTATGCCAACTTATTTCTCAGAGAAGTTAGAAGCCACCAGATGAGAATTTCTTCAGTTTATCCATTAAATCTATAAAAATACTTGCACATTGATTAGTTTTTCCTCCCTCTCTTTTTACTGTGGCACAGATGCCTCTCTTTCCACACAAGGCTAGTGTGTCTGAGTGGCCTTTAAGCCATGGAAGCTGCGTGGCGTGTTCTGAACGCTTAACATCGTCCTCTTTCTTAGCTTCCAATCAGAATTCACAGATGCTCTATTACCTCAATCACAAAACCCATCCACCAGCCAGTGCATATCTTCTGTTGCCACAGAACCCTTCCAATTCTCATCTTTAAGGAGTCAATGGCCCTTAACGGGTCACAGTCTGCCTCTGTCTAATGTTTACCAAAGGCCTTCATGACCTCAGTTCCCAGGCTCTGTCATCTTTACGTCTATTGATGGCTTCACAGCCTCTGCCATTCTGAAACATTTCCTTCTACTTGAAACACCACCTCCTCCCAACATGTTCTCCTAGTTCTCTTTGTGATTATTATTTCTGAGATGGTGTTTGCTTTATGTTCTCTCCTGTTCTCACTCTGTACTTTCCTAAGCTAATCCCTGGTTTAAACTTGAGAGACAGCAAAAACCATAAGTCATGTATCCCAGGCTGTTGCAGATGTGTCAAAAGGTATGCTGTAAATTGGGTATTGAGGACCTAACATCAGGGAGGTGATATTTAAAATGAAATCTCAAGGATGGTAATGAATCAGTTATGCAAAAGTAGAGGAAGAGTATTTTAAGCAGATGGAGAAGTATATGTAAAGGCGCGGAGGAGGAGAGTCAGGCAGAGGCCAGTGTAGACACCGAAACCTGTTTGCATGCCTTTCTGCTTATAACCCAATGCTCTTCGGGGCTCTGTCCCTGACTCTTCCCCACCCCTCCTCCTTCTCTGGTCTTTCAGTCATTTGTGTTGCGCTGGAGGGGGTCCACTGGGTCCCCCCACGAGGAACTGTGACTCCAGTTCCCGCCCCATGCTCTTTTCCTTAGTTGCTGGGAAGGATCCACTGCCCTTTCCTTTACCTGGCTCCCTTAAACTCACTCCCCACACCTCCCCTAGGAGGGCTTCCCTGAATGGTGGGTCCATCTTACTTCCTGCTAAGCACTGTCCTCTCTAAGTTGCTGTGCTCCTCTTTCATAAGTAACTGTCTTTTGCTTTATTCCTGTCATTCTTCTATCACACATTATGGGCTTGATCAGGACAGGGAATTTGCCTGTATTTTTTAAAATTCTGACCTTGGTGCCTAGTACTACTGTAAGCACCTAGAAAGAATTCTGACGGATGAATACACGAAGGAATAAAATCAATGCATTCCTGGATATCGAAAGTAATGTAGACATCAGGGGTTATGACCAGCTAATCTCCAGTTGGTCACCCACCCATACTGATGGACAGGTTGTCATGGGAAAGACTCTGAAATCAACTGGGGAAACTTGGAAATTAAGTTTAAAGAGGCAAGATTTTTATCTGTAATGTCTCTGATTGAAAGTTAAAAAGGCTGCCTTGACTCTTCCTCCTTTGATCCTAATCTCATTCCCACTGCTTCTCCTTATGGAAAACCTCCTCAGAATAGCTGCTGAGCCCATTAATCCATTCGATGAGCTTTTGTCCCCACCCTGCCACTCAAAAGAAATTACTCTGGTCACTGTCTCTAGCATAATAATGTTGGAAACCTGGCGATCTCCACACCTTCTCGGGGACATTGACATCCATGTTCATTTCTTTGCCTTCTTTCTTTTCACACCTCACAGCTCTTTGCTCTTTTTGCTGGATTAACCTTGACTTTCCTAAAGCCTCATTTCTTCCCTATCTCTGAGTTCTTACCCAATTTCGGAGCTTTACGAAGCACCTATTCTCTGGAGCGTTCAGCTTTGTGTCTAGTCCTGCTCTCAGTCCCTTTGCCGAGATGTCCCTGTTTAGTTTCCATTTCGACATATGCACCTAGATGCTAAATAGACATCTCAGATCTGACACGTCAAAAGCTGAACTTTGGAATTTCCTCACAAAATCTGCTTCTCCAGAAGTCTTTCTCATCTCAGTAAATGCAATTCCTTCTGCCTGTTGCTTAATAAAAACATCTTGAAGTCATTCTTTACTTCTTCATTGCTTTCACCTCCTGCACCCCATCTATCCAAACTCTAAATGCTTGACTTTGAAATAAGTTTAGAACTTCTTGGATACTCTTCACGACCTGCTCCCTGGCAAAGAAATCTAACCTGTACCCCTGCTTCCATCCTGTCCTACAAAGCACAACAGCCAGAGTCACCTTTCACAGGAGTTTGTGAGATCCTGGTATTCCTCATTTTCACAATTTCCCAACAGCTTCAGCTTCCTCCCTCACTCATTCCTACCATAGCCCTCCGGGCTCCATGACCTCTTCTCAGTCTTCCTTTCCAAGTCGCAGCATGCTTTCTGTCTTGGAAAACTGTACCACGGACACCTCCACCACTTTGCTGTTCCTTCAGTACTCTAAGACAGCTCCCGATTCAAACACTTGCCTGGTACACCCTTTCACCAGACGCTGACACGACTTACTCCTTCCTCTAAGTCTCTCATGGGGGGAAGGCTATCTCCATTCACCTTCATCAAGAGGGGAATCTCCCATTGCTCTGTGTCCTGTGCACTTTAACACCAGTGAGCGCACTCACTCATTACATACTTCCTTCTTTGTGTTAGGTAGTAAGTACATCGATAAATTAATCAGAATTTTAAGTAGAATTAGAGTTCAAATAATAGTCCAAATTTAGAAGACTTGTTCTGTTTCCTGCCTCAAACAAAACCAACAGTGGGAAGTATTTGCATAAGATGTGTGCCATTGTCTACGTGGTCTGTGCCTCCTGAGGACTTGGCTGTAAGAAAGGACCACATGGCTCTTCTCTTGGATAAACATTTAGACTCTGTCTGTGTCTGATTCCATGCTTTTCCCTCGGTTACCGTAACTATTCGAACTTATTTAAGTTGATGGGCTCATTCCTTTTACTCTCTCAGCTCAGGGCTTCCTTAAAGATTACTTTGCATAAAGAAACAGCCCTGGCTGTCAGTTAACTTCATTTTCTCAGCCAGTGTGATTCTCACAGAAAAATCATAAAAGAATTTACCTTGTGCAATTAGCATCATAACACTTTCAAAACAACATAACATAGGAAACACTATTTGTAAAGAGTCACACAGTCATTTCCCATACCAACACCGTGTGGCAGCCTTTGCTCTCAGGGTGAATGACTGGGTAATGGCTTTGTTCCCAGGGAGAAGGAAATGAATTTCTGAGCAAGTTTTTCTGTTTTGTTTTTAAGTGCAATTAAATTCCTTCTAGGCAGATACTATGCTTTGTTTTGTTCAAGGATTTTTTCCTGGGCCTAGGATTGTGTCTCTTTGTGGGTATGGAGCCAGCACGGAGAATGGAGAAGGTGACTGGGGTGGATATGATCAAAGAACATTATCTATCTGTAAGAAAATGTTGCAGTGAAGTCCAGTAAAAACTGTTGAAAGGCGGGAGGACAGGGTAAAAGGAGCACTGGCACTATGAATGAAACATCATAATGAAACCTATTTATATAAGTTATGGAAATGAAAAACTTAAAAAACAAGTGTATTCAACTAAATTTGTGAGTAAATAAATAAGAATAAGCACAGCATGGCTTTCCGAAGAGCCTGGGGCTAAATTCTTCTTTGTGTTGGGGGGAGGCAGTACTGGAGATCAAACCCAGGGCCTCATGCATGTGAAGCAAACACTCAACCACTGAGCTACATCTCCAGCCCCTAGGAGGAGCGTTTTGGAGACATGTGAGGAGACCTGGGTTTTAACCCTCAGTCAGGTTTGGGGGTGTGGACACCCTGGCTGGAAACAAAAAAATCTCTTGAAGGGTGACATTTTCTCCATCAACCAGCCTATGGAACACCACAAGACATCATCAACAGCTGCCAGATCCTGCAGCTCTTTTATGAACACACTTTGCAGTTTGGTTGCTCTCTCTCTCTACCCCTCGGCAACTGCACGGCATTCAACTCTGGCCAGTGACTGGGTACCATTTGCCAGCGTCCACAAAAGGAAACTTTGAGGAATAGGTGGTTTTCAAAGAGCCATTAATATTTCTAATGATAGCTGACAGGTAATTGGCCTGAAAAATATTCTAACCAAGTGGCTTGAGCAATTAAATCTACCCTGCAAAAGTAAAGGATGCTTCACTCGATAGGAAAAGTATGGGTCCGTGGAGCTCATTCCAGTAAATGAGGGCTCCGTGGTAAGCAGATTCAGCTCTTTGTTCTTTCTCTTGAACACCATAGCTTCAAACCTTGGTCCTATTTGAAATCTGTCAGCTGAGGTTTTAACCATAATACCAGTCTTATCTTTTCAAAAGCTTTGGATCAAAGTAGCTTAGTTTTCATCTGAGTTTAACAGGGAAAATGGCCTGTGGCTGTCATTCTGTAATGAGAATCTTCCCAAGTGACCAGCACTGAAGAAATGCAGTGAGGTTTTGACTTTGTGTGTTACCATTAGACCCTTTTCCTCTCTCTCTCTCTCTCTCTCAGAACTTTAGAGAAGTGATGTAAGAAGTATATAATTCACTACTTCACATATGAAAAGAGATTAGTGAGGACTACAAAGTTCCTCAAACTAGGTCAAAATCCAGGAGGGTACTCATGATCCCTGGTCCAAAGAAGCCATGTGTCATGGAAATGGATCCTCTGTGCTTGTGACAGACTGTGCCAGGACATACTATTAGGAAAGGACAAATCACACTAAGACAGTTCCACACAGATTGAAGAATGAGATTTTCCTGTAGGCTCTAAATTTATATTTCAGCTGCTTGGCAAAAACCAGTCCTTCTCTTCATATTTTAAAAACATTATCAACCAGGATAAAACCAAAATTAGATGTCCAAATCTGGTGTCCAGGAAGGGCTTGGACAAAAGATGTAAGTCTGGAGTCATTGTACTATGGATAAAGTCATGAGTTGGGTGAGACTATCCTGACAATGAGCATATAAGGAGAAGAAATGAGAAGAAGTGAGACAAGGGAATTATCAAGAGGCTACCTGTCCTGAATAACGGGAAAGATTCGTAATGGGAAGGAAAGCCTGGTAGAACACATCAAATGGTGGTGATGGAATGAGTACAGAGCTGGCAGAGATATTTAGCATGTGGGTATCACTGATACCTTACTGAAAGTGGTTTGGTAAGGAGAAGGAGCTAAAGTTGAGAGTTGGAGGAAAGGAGGTGGGAGAAAATGAGTGTAGATGAGTGTGCCATGGGGTTCACTGTAAAGGACAGAAGTCAAGCAACAGTTGGCAGGAAAATGAGTTCAAGAGACAAGTTTGCTTTGTTTTGTCCCAACATGGAAAATATAGCAACATTTTTATGCTGGTAGCATCGATCCAGATAATGCAGAAAAAAATTAATGGTGTCAGAGAGCAGGCGGGCTGGGGGTACCTCTGTGTCAGGAATGCAAAGAGCCTCTGTGCTGGATAAGAGCACAGTCATGAAGAGACAGGCAGAAAGGTGGCGGAGTGGGTGCAGATGCTGGTGGGGCACACTTGGGGTGCTGCTGGTGGATGATGCTCCTTACTGATTGCTTTGTTTTCATTCAGTGAACTAGGAAAGCAAGGTCATTAACAGTGAGATGAAGGAAGGAGGCATTTGAGAATTGAGAAAACAGGATCCGTGTGAAATACTAGCTTTTCAAAGCAGAGGCCTGGAAAATGCAGAAGGAATGGCAAGCAGCACTGAGACCCAACTGAAGTTCGTGATCTTGAATTTAAAGTGGAGCGGGCTAGCGTGGTGATGTGTTTCTCTCCAGGCATTTTCGGTTGCTTGGGTACAGACATAAAGTAGGATGAAAATTGGATTTAACCTGGATTATGGTGTAGGCAGAGGAGAATGAGTGAGGGATGAGCAGGGGACTTTTGTGAGACGCAAGCACATGACTAAAGTGGAAGAGGTCTGGGAAGTTTCAGCAGAGGAAGGAAGGAAGGGGCATATTCAGTGGTGAGATTAAAAGAATCGATGGGTTGGAAACCCCAGTTGGGCAGGAGTTGGGATAAAAGGAAAGAACTGGAAATACTGGGTGTATTTAGCTCAGGTACAGCCACGGGAGCAGCTAGGCTGGGCAGAGCACACTTTGACTGGAAGAGTTCAAGGAGCTGAGGAAATCAACCTTGAAGCTTTATTTTTGCACATAATTTGACAAATTTTCAATTTTAAAAGCATAAAATCACAAACTTCCTAATATCCTGGTGGATGAACTATGGAAGTCAATCTACAAAATTCTGTCAGTATCCAGATGGAAAGGAACAGGTTACATGGATTCTTTTTAATTTTTCTAGAAAGAAAGAGCTGGAAAGTGATACTACTCTAAAATTCTGGTATTAGTGTGATGTTTTATGGAGTTAAAACATGGAATTTTCAACATTTAACTGTCTTTAATCTGCAAAATAGTTGTTTCATATGGGCAAACTTAATATATGTATATGTATGCATATAGCTATGTATCATTATAGCAAAATTGCTCAGAAAAGAATAAAATGAATAGGTCTGAGATTATGCTTGTAGAAATAAGCGTTTTGAAAAAAAGATACTTTATGTGTTTCTCTTCTAAGCAGTACAGTCAAGGCTGAGCAGGGAGACAGGTAAGGGCTTGCATTTTATACCTTTTCGTCATCCTCCCGGAGCTCATTCTCAGACTCATTATCAGAAACTGTGGGTGTCACTGATATGTTAAATATTTTGGTTATAAGAATAATACATAAGCACATTTAGTTTCAAAAGATGAAATATAAAAATGTACACAGTAGAATGGGAAAGTTATCTCTTCCAAACATCAACTGATTTCCCAGAGGTAACCTAAACAATGCTTCTTTTCTTCTGTCATTGATTTGTACCCCCGGCCCCCAATCACACCTCTCCTTACCTGTTCTTCATCCTCTTTTTAAACAAATAGGATGTTAGCAAGACACTCTTTTTCAACATGAAGATGTCAGTCTGGGATGTGTCTTGTAGCTCGTTCTGTGCCAGCACGTAGAGACTGACGCCATTTCAAATGACTGCATTGTACTCAACAGAGCTAATGAAACATAATTTATTCAATTCCCTCTCTAGTTTTGAATTTTAGATTATTAGAAGTAATTGATGGTAATGATAATCTTACTTTCAAGGGATAGTGTGAGAATTCAGTGAAGCATTTTGTATAAAATGTACACGAGAGCCCCTGGCATATTGGGAATTCTCAAACTAACATTTGACAAAGGCAATCTTTTTTCCCCAAATCTGATGGATGAAAATGATGAAAAATTACTCTTTTATTTACTGTGTTTGTCAGACTTTTCATCACTGTGACAAGTACCCAAGAAAAACAGCCTAAAAGGAGAAAAGATTTATTTTGGCTCAGGGTTTCAGAGATGAGAGTCCATAGTCAGCTGGCTCCCTCATTTCTGGGCCTGTGGTGAGGCAGAGCATCAAGGTGAAAGGGTGTGATGGAGCAGAGCTGCTCACCTCACAGCAGCTGGAGAAAGAGAGAGAGAAGGAGAGAGAGGGAGAGAGAGAGAGGAAGAGAGAGAAAGAGAGACTAGAACCTGCCCCCAAGGGCAAGCCCTCCAGGGACCTACTTCCTCCAGCTAGGCCCCAAACTTCCATCCCCTCCCAATAATGGAATCAAATTGTGAATCATCAGTGGATTAATTTATTGATTATGCCAGACTCCACATGATCTAATTACCTCTCAGCTGGGGGCCAAGCCTTCAGGCATGAACTTTTTGGGGGACTACTTCAGATCTAAAGCATATCATTTTCTTCCTTTGATTTGGAGTGATGCTTTTGACTACCTTTCCATGAGTGTGTCTTCCATTGTGTTTCAGCTTCTCTAGTTGGCAGCTTACATCCTTTATAATTAGTCTGTATTATGGTTTGGAGACTCATGTGTTTTGGATATAATTCTCTAAGTATCAAATGCATTAGATAGTTCATCCATTTATCAGTCAGATTGTGACTTTTAATAATATCCATAAACACTTGTTTTGGTGGTACCGGGGCTTGAACTCAGGGCCTTGCACTTGTTAGGCAGCCACTCTACCATTTGAGCCCAGTCCTTTCTGCTTTGGTTATTTTTTGAGGTTGAGTCTTGCACTTATCCCCAGGCCACTGGATTGTGATCTTCCTATTTATGCTTCCTGCGTAGCAGGGATGACAGGTATGTGCCACTGTGCCCTGATATTTTATTGAGATGGGGTCTAATGAGCTTTTTGCCTGGGCTGACCATGAACTGTGATCCTTCTGATCTCTGCCTCCTGAGTAGCTAGGATTTGTCATGAGCCACCACTCAGCACTAGGAAACATACCTGGTTTCCCATTGCATTCTTTGGTACAACATTGATTTCGGTTGCAGTTGTGGTTGACGATGTCCCCTCACGCACATGCTACATACCTTTGTTGCCTTCACATACCTCATTCTTGCTTCCAAGGTTCATCTGTCATAAATTGCTTGACTGCAAGTCTCTGATTCCATTTTTAAGAGAGTCCAAATGAAGACCAGTGATACAGCTGGCCATAGAAATCAGAATTGGACCACTCACTGGTCAGAGGCAACAATGAACACCCTGTGTTTAATAAGCAAGGGTGATGGTGGGATGGTGCTTTTGATGAGTGGATTGGTAATGCATGCAGTTTCTAAAACCATTACTTGTAAAGTATGGGAATGCCTTACATGTTGATTATAGGATTGGGTTTTGCATTACCACCAGCAATTGAATGAGACAGGGACAATTAGAGGTATAAAGATTGTGAAATAAATGGGGTTTGTTAACTGTCTTAGAATTCATGGAAAAAAAAGAGAATGATAGACTCCTCTCTGTAAGCAAACCTGGTTTTATGCAGCCAGAGGGAAGACTAGGGAAGGCTTAATTCCCTAAAATGGCAGCCCTGAGTTGTCAGCTCATTTACTGAAGACCATTATCAAGTCTAAGCTTCAGTGAGATGTACTAGAAGCAGACGGGATGAGCTTCAACTGTCCTCCCAAGCAGAATGTTCCCATGTCATTCAACTTGCCCTGGTCCAACTTTCATTCCATTCTGCATCTCTGCTCCACTTCACTTTTAAGATCCATGCCTGTACATGCCCTGCTGTTTTCAGCCTGTGAATGTGAATCAAATCATACAATTCTTTCAATAGGCAATTCTATTTCACCCTAAAGTTGAGAACAGCCATAAAGACTTTCTACTCAGGCTAAGTTCTACCACGGGGCTAGTTATTAGCTCAACACAGACATGGAAATTTGCAATTGATCATCAGTGGCTTGGATTTTGTATGATAAATTAGAGGCCTGTTGCTCTTCTCAGAAAAGAGCACTCACTGACATGGGGACTGGCCTTTGTCATGACAGCTTATCTTATCTGCTCCCAGTACAGCTTCTTGAAGCCTGGGGTGATGATGACCTTCAGCAAATGAGTTGAAGATGCAACTGTCTTGTCAGTGGATTGGGGACGTGGTTGGTGGAGAGGGACTAGAGAATGTTAGGATGGATTCATTAAGTGACATTTCTTTAGTGAGAAACTCCAGAGGACCCTTCCTTCAATACAGTCATGAAGAGTGGACTCCCGATTGCTGTTGTGCTGCTCAGTGGTTGGTGTTCCCCAAAAGCCAATGCCAACAGTTGTGTCAGATGGCCATGAAACTAGCTTTCGGTGAGGACAGATGAAAGAGAGGACCACAACCCTGTGTCTCTAGTTTAAGGGAAATCTACACATTTCCCTAGGCAGCTAGGGGAAAATGAGGATTTCAGCAGAAGAAAAATACCTGCTGTTTGAAAAGCAGCCACTGGGAGACTCCTGTGCCTTTGTAGTGACTGTCTCACCATGAGATATCAAGCCACCTGGAGGCCGGAGCTACCGAGTAAGAGAAAGACTTGTCACATCCATCAAGTCATAGCCAGCCAGATACAGGAACAATTCATTGCACAATGGAAATTATTTATTACGGATTGGGTCCAAACAGTTTCAAAGGACAGGCAAGTCACTATTTGGCTAGATGTCTCTTTATCAGCTTTCACCACATGGGACGTCCCCTTATGCCAGCTGATGAGGGAGGGGAGAAATTGGGCCCACTTTCTATGTTGTTGGGTCACTGTGAGCCAAATATGTAAAACTGGTGAACTACAGTCCCTCTCAGGAGTGTCTCTACAGCACAACGATGAGAGGGCCTCGTTTTATGAGGCAGGACTGTGAACAGCACCCTTAGTTTTCTCTTTTATGTAGCCAGAAAGAGGCCGGAAGTAAGATGACTGTGAAAATAGTTTTCTGTGCAACAACTGCATAGTCTCATTTATTTGTCAAAAACAAACACGAGCACCCCCAAAAACATAAATAAAATAAATAACAAACCTGTAAGGAGTATACAGTAAGCCAAATGCAGTCTACTGGCCGTTTCTCTATGAAATGTTCATACAGTTTAAAATGTGGGAAAAACTTTTTCAAAAGAATATTTCATGATGTGGGAAGGTCAAGTGAACTTCAAATTTTGGTGTTCATGAATAGTATTTATTGAGCACTACTGTGCTTGTTTGTTGATGTAGGTTCTATAAAGGCAGACTTCAATGGCAGCAAAAGAGACGGTATGGATCAGAAAACCTAAAATATTTACTACCTGGTCTTTTACAGGAGAAGATTATAGACTAACTCAGACAAGGGCTTATGAGAAGAGTTAATGGGATGTTCGCAGGTAGGAGACCTGTGAGAGAGCCCTGGAGATAGGCTTTGGGGGATAGATGCAGATGTTTGTGTGTGTTTTGTGGAAGGTCCTGTGAGCCACTGGTGTACATGGCAAGTCATCCAGGCTCTGTGTCTCTGTGCCCAGCCTATTGCTTGCCCTAAGAACCCAGAAATCAAATAGCCCTATGTGTTAGTCAGCTTTTCAGTGCCTGAGACAATCAACTTAAAAGGAAAGATTTGTCACAGTTGGGTGGACGATTGCTTTTGGGCTGTGGTGAGGCAGCACATCACGGTCAGGAGCACATGAAGAAGCAAGGCTGCTCACCTCATGGTAGCTAGGAAGGAGAGAGAGAGAGAGGGAAAGAGAGAGAGAGAGAGAGAGCAGGATCCCATTAGATGCTTCCTTTCACTAGGCAGTAGTGCAGCTGAAGACTATGCCTGGATCCAATAGCATGGACTTTCTTCTGCCACGGATGACTAGTGACCATCTCGGCAAATGCCTGGATGTCAGCAGTGGAGCCCAATTCTGGGATCACTATGTAAAGTAAGGTTGAGTAGATGGGCTTTCACCTGTTGTCATTTCATTCTTTAACCTTTTCCAATATTGCGGGCAGTGATTTATTCTCACTACGATAGATGGCCACACCAGATATGCAGCTACCTGCTCTACCTGTAGCATAAGGCAGGTGCCCCTACCTAAGAGTGCTGCATTTAATGATGTGAGAGTCATTAAAATAAATCTTTAGACATGACAACAGGATCAGGTAGCCACTCTGACAGGACCTCAAAACAACCTGAAACTCCCTGTAGACCTATCTTAAACAGACAAAAATGTCTTTTTTCAAACATGGAGAACAGGAAGATAAAACAGATCCTGCCTGGGGGTTGGTACCACTGGGAAGGGGGAGGATATAAGAAAAGGGTGTAGAAGGGTGAGTATGGTAGAATATTATGCACTCATGATCGAAAATGGAAAAATGAGACCTGTTGTAATATGACAATAAAAAATCATGGCTTTGGGTGATGTGGAATGAAATCTCACAAGGTTTAACTGCTCTCCTTCAGGAAGCATTTTAATTTCATCAGATTCCAGCTGTATGTAGCCACATTTTCAATAGTCAGAATGTTTGGATATAAGGACCAAGGGGAAAAGGAGGATTGACCTTTGCCAGTGGGACCTTCTGACCCAAATTTGTGCTTTTTGCTCCCCCATCTCTGGGCTGTATGGAGCACAGGTTTTGGTCCCTGCATGAATCAAGGACATGGTAAGGTAGCTTCCTTGACTGATTTATCACCATCAATGAGCAATTAGTAATCCCCCTCCCAAGCACTGACAGCATCCTTACAAGCCTGAGAGCTCTAGGACTGCTGGGAAAGGAGGCGAGAATTCCAGAACTGGTGGTAAATGAGGAGAAAACTGGCTTTGCACTCATAGTTTCTCTAACACTGCCACATATTTCACCGATCCTCCTTTACCAAGATGCTGCTGCAGACTGAGCTGAGACATCATGGGGAAGTCCTCGTCAGCGTGGTCCTCGTGTGGTCCACTCATGGGAACAGCAGGCTGAGGGTCACGGTTCAGGGTGTGGACTTCGAGGACAGGACACTGAGTTCCCTGCAAGCTCACCTCGTGTTGACATGGTTCTAAGCAAAGTGTGAGCTGTGTTTTCCTCTGCTTTTTCTAAAGCTGTGAGAACTCACTCAGCATTGGACCCACGAAGCCCAGAAGTGGGGGAGCTATGCTCTGAAGGTGACCGTCACCCTCACTGGGACAACGGACCGTACGTAAATGCCCAGTCTCCCATGAAAAGGTCAGAGAGGTGTTATGGAAACTGAGATGCCATTTTCTAACTCACCAACCTCAAAGCAATTCAATAAGCCAGCAGCTGTGGCTCACACCTGTAATCCTAGCGACTCAGGAGGCAGGGGTCAGGAGGATCGAGGTTCGAAGCCAGCCCAGGCAAAGAGTTTTTGAGACCCTATCTCAAAAAACCCTTCACCAAAAAGGGCTGGTGGAGGCGCTCAAGGTGAAGGCCCTGAGTTCAAGCCCCAGTACCGCAAAAACCAAACCAAAACAAAAAAGCAGTTCACTATCCTTACATTCATTTTCCTCATTTCCTGTCTCTCTCTTTCTCCCTCCTGTGCTGAGACCACTTCCAAAATAGATGATCTGCGCTGAAATTCGGTGCCAGGCCCACGCACACACTCCTTTCCTCAGGCTTTCCCTCCACGCAATGAAAAGTGAGACAGCGCCACTTAAAATGCTGACACTTTTGAGTTTTTGTGTACTTTGAACTCTTCTTCTTTTCCTTTGTGATTTCTGTGTGCTGTGTTGTGCATTTGAAGTTTTCACTTTAACATGATGCAATATTTGCCGTATATCTTTTAATGATTTTAGAGTTTACTATCTCTCTAGCATTTATTTATTGTTGTGGATTTTGTGTCATGAATTTAGCATTCTTCCTTAATAAATACACGGTCCTTGTGATGGTTAGGACATGGGGTGTCTCCCAAAGCACTCGTGTTGAAAGCTGGGTCCCCAGCTAGTGGCGCTATTGGGAGGTGATTGGGAATAGGCCACCAGCTTCATGGACCCACGGGCTATGAGGAGATGGGGGTGGCTGAGCGAAGCAGCTCACTGGACGTGTCTTTGAAGGGCACATCTTCTCCCTGGACCCGTCCTCTCTCTGCTTCCTGGCTGCCATGGTGGCAAGCTCTCCTCCGCCAAGATGTTTCTGCCTTGCCACTGGTCTACAAGTGCACCTGCCACCACAGAGTGAAACCACTGAAACCATGAGCCAAACTAAGTCTTTCCTCCTTTAAGGTTTTTTTTTTTTTGGTACTGGGACTTGAACTCAGGGCCTTCACCTTGAGCCACTCCACCAGCCTTTTTCTGTGAAGGGTTTTTTCTGGATAGGGTCTCACAAACTATTTGCCAAGGCTGGGTTCGAACCATGACCGTCCTGATCTCTGCCTCCTGAGTAGCTGGGATTACAGGCATGAGACACCAGCACTCAGCTAAGTTTTTTTTTCAAGTATTTTTGTCACAGTGATGAAATGCTAACTAATGCAGCCAACTATCTTGTTGCATAGTTCTTTTCACCTTAAAAATTGAGTTTGAGTGTCACTGTAGCATATGTACAACTCACAGGTAAGTTTTATTTTGACTAGTTAGTATGTATCTGCTTCCCATGCTCATCTCTATTTTACTTGCTCATCGTGTGTATTGATAGCTCACAGGGGTAACTTCTACTTTCAGTGTTCCAATGACCGATTTTTCACAACTGATTTGACTATCTTCATATGCGTTCTGTTCAATGTAAACTCAAAGCCTGCATTTAAAATTCCATTTAAAATAAGTTTTGGGTTTCTAATTGACATTTCATTAAATGTATTGATTGGTTATGGATATATAACATCTTTACTGAGTGTTTTAATTCAAGAACGAGGGGGAGGAGGTGGGAAAAGGGTGTAGGAGGGCGAATGTAGGGCAAATTCTGTGTACACAGGTATGTAATTATAATAATGAGCCCTGCTGAAAATATTCCAGGACTGGGTGAACAGGAGATAAAGGAGGATGGTGGAGGGGTGAATTCAACTGAGGTATGTTGTAAGAACCTTTGTAAATGTCACAATTACCCCAGTACAACAATTATGGAGAAAAAGAAAACTGTGAGTGCAATACAAATATTAAATATTCAAAATTCATAATCAAAAACCATCTCTGAACAAGTAAAAACCTACAAATATATCATGTACTTAAAAATAAAACAAAATGTTTACAAGAGTGTGTGTCTCTAAGAAAGAGAATGAAGCTTGCGGGAGTTTCTTTTTGACAAAGTTTTGTTCACTCAAGTTATTTTTCCCTTTGCCTACTTGTATTCCTTGTCAGGTTAGATGTATTTTACAGCTTTCCTTCCTTCTTTTCACTTCACAGTTTGTGGATGAGATCTGTTTGGGTGCCATTCCTAGTTACTTTGGAGTGCTGGCATTTATAAGTTGGTTTGTATCAGGTCATCTAGGGACTGCTTTATTAGTTCACTGTATGTTTTGCTCATGTGGTTGGATTTTCTCAGAGCGTATCTTTCATGTGTAATGAGAGCAATGTCCTTTTCTTTACTCATGGAGAAGTAGACACGGATTTGACCATTTTCTTCACCAGCTTCACTTCCATTCCCAGAAGGGGTCAAGCAATACTCAGTGAAGGTGGAGATAAATTCTGTGTTTGGGAAGATTGAGAACAAAACCTAATACACAAGAATTGGAGAAACAAACCAGGAAATCAAGTTGGGGAAGAGGCAGGAGTCAGAGAGGGACCAAAATCATGTCCAGAGACACATGGCAAGTGTCAGGAAGGCGCAAAGCCAAAGAGCTGAGGATTGAAGTCGGGATTCTGCAATGCTGAAAATTCTTCTTCTGTGCTAGAGAGCTCAGCGTGCAAGGCAGACAAGAGATGGTCAGAGATGGGAATGTGCCAGCTGTGGGCCCACACGTGCAGGGATCATTGCAGTGGAACCCACAAGAGGGGGAAGGGTAACAGTTCAAGTTCACCCAAAGTGCAAGACTGGTCCCTACAGAACTGGCATCCTGGGACAAAGTGATCATTTGTCTTGGTCACCTTTGAGTCTGAGAGCAAACTGTTTGGAAGGAGACTCTGTTAATTGTAATTTTGAGCAAAAAGGTGAAATAATTCTTGACCCTCTCTCAAAGATGTAGATTTTTTTTGAGAAGTGGAGAAATACAATTGCCAATCAATTTCTTTATTTCTCTTATATCAGTGATGTCTATCAACTCTCAGCTTTAAATATAACTTGAGAGCTGGTGTTTATATATACTAGCTAAAGAAAATATTTAGAACGGTTCTATTACTACATGTTGACAGTACAATTTAGAAGGTGTTTTATACCAACAATCACCATATTTGTATTTATATAAGCATAAAGGACCAGCTTTGTTTGTGTAATAAATATTTCATATTAATTGGTCAGAAAAATTTCCACACAGGAACGGAATGGGAGGAAAAGTGTAAGTCATATAAATTAAAAGAACCCAAATGAGTGTAAATAGATGTGTGAAATAATGAATACATTCTCCGACATGGACGTGCAGTCAGAGGCTCTGGGGAAGGCACCCCGAGCCCCATTAAGTGTGGGACCAGAGAATAGTTTCAGTCAGTCTTGAGAGTAAGGGATGCATCAGGTAAAGCCCGCTGCAGAGAAATTTAGAAGCTAAATTCATGCATACAGAGACCACAGAAGAAGCATGGTACTGAGCAAGTGGGTCACTGTCCCTAGAGTGAGATCAGAGCAGAGCTTGTTTTCAAGCTTGACAAGAGTGCAGCCATCATAGAAAGAGAACAATGAGTAACATAAACAGATAAAGCTTCATGTTTGGTTAGAGAGATGATTTGGAAATGAAACATTAATAAAACTAAAAGGAAAGCAAATGAAAAGCATTGGTATTGCAGAATGGTAAAATTAGAACCACACTTTAATGAGAATAAAACTCTAGGGGAAATTTATGACATCCCCAACTTAACACTGATTCATTCTCATTAATTGCAATACTAGAAATGCCACCATGAATGATTACAGTTCATTGATTATTTTAAGATTTGTAGGAAAGTTCTCATTCATACAGCAAGCATGTAATGCAAGTCAGGTGCCAGGGTAAGAAAATGCAGGGTAATCATTGCAGACAAGTCAGGTTCTTACATGGAGCAGCAGTACGTTTTTTTCTTTGGTCTACTCAAGAACATCATTAGGCCCTATATTTGTGAGTAGAGAACTTGTTCTTTTTTTAGGAAGCACTAAAATATGTAGTGAATTAAGGTTAGAACCAGGGCCCAAATTCATGAACAACTTTCAAGTTTAGTAATCCTAGCAAAGATTCAAATTTCTTTGTGAAAGATAGAATTGAAAAATGAGAATCTATGATTAATTAACATTTATACAGTGCAGTAATTCCAGAACTTTCATGTATAGGAAATAACTGTTTCCAATTCTGACAAAGTGACAGACATAATTGGTCATGCATTGCAACACACTTCTGCAAGAATGTGTACAGGGACAATGGTAAAGATTTCTTTTTTGCTAAATGCATGGTATGGTTATGGTAGCTTGCCCTCAGTCAGTGCAGAAATGACAAGTCTTCTTTTTTGCAATTGCTTTTTTTGTTTTTACTTTTTCTTTTATTCAAGTGCCATCAGCACTGGGAAGAATACTTTTTCTACAGATTTTATGATTGAAATGAAATCTGTGAGACTAACGCTCCCAAGGGCTTATTAAAACAGAAGGATTTCATGTTTTCTGCTTGCCACTAAGCCACTGTGAAGGAAGGAAAGAGGAAGGTACTCTGTCTTCTAGAATGGGGCCGCCATGCTGCAGTGTAGGGTTTCAGCAGGTAGACTACCTTCTCATGTGACCCACGTTCTCTCAGCTACGTTTTTACAGTCAGTGTGTATCTTGTGAGATAAATTTTTAGCTTCTACCAACAGGTACATTTCCAGTATTCAGAAATCTGCAAGTTATCTCATGACCACACAAGAGTGGTAGGAACCTGATGAACACAGAGCTGAAGATTTTAAATCGTTACAGCACAATATTATCAAACTCTTCCAAAAATATTTGTGACATTTTGTCAAAACTCCTATGACAGTGAAAATGCCATGCTGTTTTTGGTCAGAAAGTATGAAAATGGTTAACAAGATGAAGGCATTGCAAATTAACAATTGCACCAGAATTAGAAATAAGTTATTCATTTATGTGTTGTGGATATAAGCAGAAAAAAATAATGAAAAATAATCTGTGCATCCATCATTCTAAGTTACACTTCTAAGAAACTACATGCTACCAAGTTCTCACTCATTTGACTACATAGAAGAGAGGAGAGTATCGGTCCCTGGAGACAGAGAAAGGAAGGAGGAGAGGGGGTGGAAGGAGGTAGATGACAGGCACCAAATTATAGTTAGGTAGGAAGAAGTAGTTTCAGTGCTCTATAGCTCAGAGATGTTAGGATTAAGAACAGACAAACTGCATTCACAATGAAATAGGTCACAAAGTGAGATGTACAAATGCAAATGACTGTGGTTGGTAATTGTGTCACCAGCTTTATAACTGTGGTCCTCTGAAATACCATGACATCAGTTAAAAGCTCTAGTGGCCACCATGAGCTCCCACCCATGTGCAGCTACCTATAATGCTGAGATATGGAGAAATTTTACCTTTCACAAAGCAGAAGTGCAAAAGGAATATCTCTTCATTTATTGAGGAAGTTGCGATGTTTTTGTACTCATGAACAATTCTTACACACAAGTCAACATTGTGATAATGACTTTTCAAATTTGCATAAGATGCACAGAACAAATTTGAACTCTCTAAAATCTTCACACAATTGAGAGTCTGGTTTTGGAAATAATCTGACCGTGAAAGTCATAGCATAGCTAATTATAAAAAAATAATGCTGAAAATCTCAAACAGTTGTGTAAAAATACAAAGAAAGAAACTCAAACCTAAGAAGACAAAAACCTGGGAAGAAAAATGAAAACATGAAAGGGTGTATTCCAGGGATCACTATGGACACCTGCATGGGAATGGTCCCTAACAGCTGGCCGAGGGTCATGAGCTGTATTTGGAAGTCTTGTTCCTGTGAAGAGCTGTGTTTTCTTTCGAGCAGGGCTGTCTTGGGCCAATGGCTCCCATTCACCTTCTGCACCATGGGTGGGTCTTTCCCACCCAGTCCACACAGACCCCACGCTGGACTGAATGGAGAAGAGGTGTGGCGAAATAACTGGGAAGTGTCCCTGTGCTGAGCTCAGGAGACCCAGGCTTTACCTGTCAGTGCCCCAGTCGCAGCATATAAACTGTCTTTGGATTCAACTTGTGCAATGGTTCATTTGCAGTAAGTTTAGCAGTACATTTCCAGTGAGGAATTCCCAGGGTGATAGTTCACATTTTATTTTAATGTACACTCTCAGATTGCTCCATCATGGTACTAGATCAATGTGCAGCAGGCCTAGCTTATTTGTGGATTTAGTATACCCACTTTTGACTGAGCAGAGTCAAAACACTAAATAAATTTGAAAAATCAAAAGACATTTCAGCAAGAAGAATGTTAAATTTCTGTGCACATTCTGCAGCTCTATGCAGCAGAGAAACTCTTAGTCCTGTGTGCTCGTCGGTTGAGTTTAAATGGTTGTGTGATTGACTAAGGGTGTCTCTGCCCTTTGTGTTGTGAAAATGTGACTCCCTGGAAGCAAAGGGGGCCCCAAGCAAGGAAAGAGTTAGTGTACTTACTTTAAGCGCTAAAGTGAAAATTCGAATTTTGTTGAAAGACTGCACATCTTTAGCGGAAGTTGGGTGGCATTATGGGAGTAATGAATCCAGCATCCCACAGTATTTGAGATAAAAACCGTGAAACAAGATATAGTTTTGTTGACCAGTATTAAAGCCTACAACAGTAATTTTGTGACAGTAATGTAGCCTATTTGATGTGGCTTCAAGTTATGGATGTTAAGACTTACTGCAGGAGCAATATAAGTAAATTTGACTAATTTAGAATCTGAACTCTATGCAACCCAAGCCTCTATGGTTTTCCTCAGAGGGGTGTCCCTGGAACTGTATATTTGCAGATACCGAGGTCGACTGTATTTAAAAACTCATTATTTAGTGTCAACAAAGAAATCTTGTCCAAAATATTAGATTAGTGTGATCAATTTAATTTTATTAGGTAAATAATCTTGTTTATGTTTGATCTTTAGTTTGATTTATGAGCTATAAATACCAGAAATTTATTGGTAGTTATATGTTTACACTTATTTAGGATATTTTACAATAAACAATGCCCCAAATCTCCATTTTCACTTCTGAAGACTATGTGTATTTCTATGTGAATTATAATACAATGGGATATTTTATGCTTAAAATTTAGTGTTAGGACATTCCTAGCATTTGTATTTTGTGTGTAATGTAAAGTTATTTTGTCTTTTGGGAACCACAGTGAGTTGACTCATCTAAAATTTACATTGTATGAGTTTTAGGGGAACGACTGAGGAAGCTGTAGAAATACAGATATGCAGTTGCATACGTAGAAAAGAATACTAGGATTTCAGTCAATTCGCATATGATAAAGATTCACCCATGACAAAGTGTATAAGTATTTGATAAAATGTTTCTTCATGTTAAGAAGTGGCATGCGAAGAGAGTCAAGAGTAAACTCATTTTAAAATTTTTGCATTTCAATCATTTGGAAAAAGGTTTCTTCAAACCTATTACCCATTTAAAAAGTCTTGAAATGGAATTAAATATTTCAAACAGGTCACACCTTAGGGTGTGAAATAGGACTTCCATGTTTTTCAGCTCACCATAAAAGACTGAGGCAAAGCATAAAGGACAATGTGCTTCAGACCTCAAATGGAAGAAGAGACTGGGAGGAGATCTGGTGTGACACGCCCAAAATGGGAGTGATTAAGCGTGGCCTGTCATCAGAGAGGATGGAGGTAATCTGTAGCCTTTCACAGAGTTCCCCATGGTGAGCAGAACCACGTGACAGCAGGACCCTTAATATTGCTTATTGTTATGTTTTTCTGAGGGAATAATGACATTCAATTATCACAAAATTGGGAAATAGAGGACACAAATTTGGTTTCTTATCTGCAAAGAAGAAAAGATGGAGTGTTTTATGCCTCTAACCATCTGCAGGACGTATGACAATAATAAAAATGCTAACGAGATATTAGGGTGACTATTTCTAAGAGTACAGTGTTTGCATTTATAAAAATTAATTTGGCATTATATTAAACACTGAGTTACTGATCCTACCAGCTCAACATCTGAACTGTAACATATTAGACCGCAGTGACAAATTGAGCCAAGAATATTCCAAGTTTTGGTTGTGGGAAGTTTGTCATTCATCAGTTCAAATTTTCTAATACTGTGACTAGTGTAGAGAAAATTTCCAGAATAGATTTTGGAAATGCAGAGTCTGAAGTAGGAAATGAGAAATGTCTTAAATAGCTAAAGATTTTATTTAAGTCAATGTAATGGTCAGATTCAATGGCTACTTTTCTCTCCTGGCAATTCAGTTAAAATGAATACCTAATTTTTATTTCATTTTAAAGAACTTTCCTTGAATTAGAGCTCTGACTCCTCAAATGCCTAAGTTGATTGGAGTGATCTAGCAATTCTTGTTTCAAGTTTAATTCCCAGGCAAATGCTCAGTGTGATCAGATTCTTCAGCAGAGTGCGCTGAGATCCTGCAAATGTATCAGAGAGCAGTTTTGAGGCATTGCTTTAGAGAGAGTTGATTCAGTGATCTCAGTGGCCATGAAAGCCAGAATGCAAGTGCTCCACACTGCAGGAGTTCTGAAAGGTGAAGTGGCTAATTTCACCTTCCTGAAGAGATAGCTGGAGTGCAGACAGCCTTGGGCTACGCTCAGGTGAAGTTTTGTTCTTCGGACAATGCTTCCCATTGTCTGTCTGTCAGTAGACCTTGGTATCCATGGTACATGGAAAAACCACGCTCACTCTGGACGGATAGAGTCAGGGCTGTGAGACCCATGCTTGACTCTCCCGTAATGCTGCCCAACTTCTGCTAAAGACAAATCAGCAAATCTCAAAATTCACTTCATAACCTCAACCAGCACAGGCACTTTCATCCGGCTTTGGGGACACCGTTTGCTTTTTGGGAGGCAGGAAACACTCAGCAGATCACGCTGGGATTTAAACACGGTGATGATGATGTGGGACTGACTGAGAACTTCTCCACATCTGGTGAACAACAGGATGCACACGCAGGGATTTAAAATTTTTGTTGCGAAAAGTTCTTTTGATTTTTAAAATTTATTATAATTTTTGGCTTTCCCTGGCCAAAACCACGGGTAATGAATCTGTTAGTAAGGTGAATACCCTCTACTTCTGTTTTCTTTTTTTTGTGTGTGTTTTGTTTTGTTTTTGAGGCAGGACCTCATTAAAAAGCTCACACTGGCCTCAAACCCATGATACTCCTACCTCAGCTTTCCTAGTGCTGGGATTATAGGTGTATGCCACCACACCTGGGATTATAGACTGTATCTATAATTCAGATGATTCTTTCTGTCCCTCTCTCACTCTCTTTCTTTCTGTTAGGTACAAGGTATTGAAGTCAGGACTGGGACTTCCTAGACAAGTGCTCTATACCTGAGCCAAGCCCTCAGTCTTGATAATCTACCTTCTTGATGTTTAAGATAGTACAGGCTCAACTGAGTTTCTCTAAGGCTCTGGTTCTTAAAATAATACTATAAACACTGCTGTTAACCACATTGCATGACTTCTCTCTAGTTACATTGACAACCTCTCTAAAAACTTACAATTAAGTGCCACAAAAATCTACTTTTCCCAATTGCTAACTGAAGTGACAAGTAGTCTCTTCTTTCAAAGAAGTTAGTCATAAATAAATCTCGTGTATCCATTAGAGGCTTTTAAATCCAGAGTACAGCTAAAGAGCAGCATGTGCTCCTGCTAAGTAAAAAGATAGGCCGAAAATGTAAAGCAAAAAACCAGAAGTACACTTACTGTCTGACTGGGACTTCCATAATTTAGAAAAGAAAAGCTTTACTCCTCAAATGTCTTTGACCTTGCTCATTCTTGTTTCTGATACTTTGTAATCTGATGCATTTCAGTTAATTTTTGATATCTTGGAGACTGAACTCAAAAGGTAAATATACAATGTATTCTCTTATCTTCCTCCCAGTTAAACTTTGTTAATATGTGGTCATCAAACTACAATTTCTTAGGGGGCAACTGATAGAGTACCTGAGAGTGTTGGTAGTTGAACTGGGTTCCAGTGATGGCTGTCATGATGGAGAGGCTAAATGGAGACATTTGGAAAGAGTCGGGAGGATTTGGGGACTGATTGGATGTAGAGATTGGGTAGACAGTGTTCAGTGCCAGGAAGAGTGATGCCCTGTAGTTAGATTGAGGACTCAGAAGGAGGAGTTTAGAAGGATAGGGATAATGGGAGGAGGAACACGAATTCAATCTGCTTATTGAGTTTGAAGAACCTTTACTACTTAAGTGGAGATTTCATAGACCCTGTAATGTACACACTTGGAATTTAGGGAAGGGGTCTGGGTGGGAGGAATAAATTCAGGATTCATGACTGTAGCAAGGAAATGATGGAGAAGTTGACCAGGTCTAATGTGTAGCTAAGGAAAAAAAATGTTCCAAGTAACAACATCACCATTAAAAGAATGGGTAGAGGAAGAAGAAAATCACAAAGAAGTCATGGGAAGACAGGTTCCAGATGACCTAATATTAAATTGTAAGTATTCAAAATATTTTAAATCAAATTTCCCAGAATGCCCGAGAATGCACAACCTCTCACCCTTCCTCCACGGTCATTTTTCGATAGCCTGTTGACTGAGGGAGGAGGTCTTTGCAGCACCTTCAAGACAACATCTGCTTCACTGGAGGGGTATGACTACCAAAGAGTATGTGTGAGGAGCTAGCTGGCCTGCATAAACATCATGGACTGGAACATGATGGCTGATTACAATGGTGATGATTTGCTCTTTGTGATCTCTGGGCTTCAATGATTCTCAGTAGATATATGTACTTCCTGGAGGAAATTTCAAATAAAAGTGATATGTGAAACAGTTTTAGTAATTCACTATCAGAAGCTCAATGAGTTTCCATATTATCTGGATGTTTGCAGCATTCATCTTCCTTATGGATTTTGGCTACCCAGTCCAAGATTTGTAACTTTTTTTTTCCATTGACTTTCCCAAATTGATGAGGCTTTTCATCTTTTCAGGAAGTTACCTCTTCAATAAACACCAGGCACAGAATAAAATGAGTGATACTGAGAAAGTACATAGAGATGCAGACAAAGCTGCATAATCAAAATGTCTGAATTCCTACCTGAAATTGTCTTCCAAAGGAGTGACAAGGAAATATTTCGTATTTCTACCCATTGTTTCTCTGTCAATCTGGCAGCTTGTGTCATTTGAAGATATTTTATATAATGGTGAATTCATATTTTATACAAGTAAAAAAAAAGTAGTTTGGGTAGTTCCAAAGTATTTAAGTATGTTGGTTTAGTAACATGTGATTCAACATGTTTATGTGTACTATTTCTTAATTGTGTTTTCCCCATTGTTATTAGTGAGATTCCTCACCCTGACTCAGGCATATGGTCATGGTTGGTTGATTCTGACTTAGCTTATTTATTTTAAGATTGTATGCTATCAAAGTGAAAAAATTGGGTTTCTAAAACACATAAGACAAATTAACGAAAGAGAAAAAATGTTTAAAAAATTTAGAACAATTTAGGTTCTAAGTATATCTTGAAAAATGTAAGACCCAATTTTTATCAGTTATGAGAGATGGTAAACCTGCCTCATTAGCTGGGCAGGTTTAAAATTAGAAAAAATGAAGCCAATTTTCTTTGATGGCTTTGAAGGAAAAAATCTGAGAAAAGCCTTTTAGCACAGAATATTGTTTGATGAAGAGCATTTAGCAGCCGTGGTTTGTAATTGCTGGTGGAAATTGGGAGGCAAGGAAGACTGAGCTGCTCACTGAGTGTGCTGGCACTGCTCCCCACACGGTCCTGGAAGAGCGTGCCTATGGAAGCCTAGCTTTGCCCCACACGTGTGCTTTTGTAGCACCTGGCACAAGCCTCAGGTATTCGGTTGTTAAAAAAACTGAAAGTGCCACTGTGACTTCAGTAATCTCCAGGCCATGGAACTAAATTAACTACATCTGAATCAAGATGATTCATGAGAAAATGTAATCCATGCTCAATCCAGTCCCGCTGTGTGTCACTGTGATGCAAGCTCTCCTAGGTGACGGGAAGGCTCTTCCTAGTTCCATCTCCAGAAAACCGAACGAGGTTCAGATGCCTGGCTCCGTCAGCCATATCGAGTGTAAACAAACCAGCCTGCTGGGTAATTTTATACATTACTACTTTCTTTTGCTAACTGAAAAGAACATACATTATTTTGAAGAAGACGAGAGAGAGGTTCTTGCTTATTATGATGATTGACTGTTTACAAGTTCTGCCTCACAAGCACTTGTGATGCATTTAACAAATGCCTGGTATTTGGAAAGATCCTCTTATCTTTTCATTCTGCATTTCACTGCCATTCTCCCACTTCTCCCTCCTACCACACATGGCAACAAGTATCATTTCAGTATAACCTAAATCTGATGTAGGTGCACGTGAAGGTAAGATTCACCCTGAGGGAAAATTCTTCGTCAGCTATAAAGTAGTATTTTAAAGTACCATAGAGAGACAGAGGTAGGATGTATATTCCCGTCATAAAAGAATGGAAAAAAGAAAAAAGTTACCAACAAAGATAAAAACCTGGCTAAGAAAATTTCTTTTGAGTATCTTAGGGTACAAAATAATCTTTTTAGGTTTGATGTTCTGCCTTGTAGGCCTAGTGGGGTGGTAGTGCCACTCCAATGGCTTTGAGTGATGGCTCAAATCCAAAGCATTGGGCGAGATCATTCTTGACCTCTAGAACTGGAGAGTTGGCCTTACTCTTTGAAAGCCAGGAAGAAACTCAACTGGACTGAGAAATGCCTAGATCACTCAGCACACCTGGGTGTGTCTGTGAGGGCTGCCCAGAGAGGATTAGCTCATGAGGGCTTTGACTTCATGTGTAGATTTGTGTGATGGCGCTGTTGGTAAGTGGTGAATGATGGGGTGAGACTTAGGACTTATTTGGAGGACGTAGGTCCCTGGGAGCATGTCTTTGGAGGCATCTTGCCCTAGCTCCTTCCACGGTCCCCGTACTCTGTTTCATTGACACCATGAGGGGAGCTCTGCTGTTCCACTGTACTCTCCCTGCCATGGGCACCATCTGAGATTGGGAGGCTGGGAGGGCTGGGTTCTGGAGAAGGCCTTCTTCCTGGTTGGTAGACAACCAGAAAATCTTTCCATTACTGTAAGTCAGTAACTGAAGAAACCACCTTGTAAAGAGGAAGAATTATTCTCTCACATTTTGGAGGGTCAAGCCCAAGCTTTGGTGGCCGCAGTGGTTAGGCCTTACTGGTGAGAGTGGTTATTCTGGTGGTACATCATGGCTGGAGTGCACGGAAGAGCAAATTGTCACATTTAACTGGAGCAGAGAGGACAGTTGCTGTCCCACATCCCTTTTAGGAGCATTTTCTTAATAACCTAAGACCTCCCATAAGGCTTTACCTCTTGAAGGTGGACCAGGCCTGCTATACTAGGGATGAAGTCTTTAATATTTGGAACCTTGGGAGATGCAATTAAAATATTAAAACACACACACACACACACACACACACACACACACAGAGCAGCTACCTCTGACCATGTCCTTACATTATAAAGTAGGTGTCTGCTTGTCTGTCTGTCTGTTCCTCTTCTTAGAACACAGTCCAGTCATTCCTCATAACTTCATGTAACTTTACCTCCAACACACATGGTCTCCAGGTACCATTGCACAGTGAGTCAGGGCTTTCAAATGTGAAGTTTGGGGAGATGCAGTTCAGCCCATAGCACTTGGGGCCTCAGCACAGCACTTTCTCAAGGTCTGCACAGCTCTCTTCTGCTGTTCAAGTTTTAGTATCTCTCTTCGCCTTTGAGAATTCATCCTGGTCCCCTCAGCTGTGGAAGTTATCATCCACAGGTGGGCATTCTCTATGAACTCAGTACAGATACTCCTCATCTTGGATTTTCTCTTTCTGTTTGCTTCCATTTTAGTTTTCTCTAAAACTCTAAATTTTATTCTGTTCACTATTATATGCTTGGCACATAATCTGCTTTGTTGAATTTATCAACAAATGCTTCAGGAACCTTGCAGGAGAATCTGTGGGATTTCATGTGTCAAGGTTCTAATGCTACTGTGGGAAGAGTGAAAACGTGATATGTGAAAGGCACCAGAGAGAGTGTCTAGATGCTTCAGATCCGAGTTAGCTGTATCAGTGTGGAGAAAACCCACTCGCTTCTCCTTCATGTACAGAATCTTATCAGGACGATTTGTTTGCAACTCAAGATAATTAGGATACCATCCTACAATACTTTGACTTAGTAATAGGACTGATTCTACTGGAAATCTGATATAGAGAATATAGTCATTTGTCTTTCATTAAAAAAAAAATCAATGGACAAAATAGTGTATATGTATTGCTTTTTCTAAATTCCCTTTATATTTTGAACATAAAGTTTTTATTCATATATGACTTGCAAGTATCTTCTTCTATTCCGGATTGTTTCTTCCATTCTTGATGCTTTCCTTGACTCTAAAGAAATTTGTGGCTTTACATAGTCCCATCTGTCTATTTTTGCCTTTGCTGCTTGTGATTTGGCTTCACACCCACAAAATTCCAGACCAATGTCACAGGGCTTCCTTCCTATGCTTTTATGTAGTGTTTTCATAGTTTTACTAAAAGTCTTACATTTAAGCATTTAAGTCATTTTGAGTAGATTTTTGTACGTGTGTGTAAAATAAAGGTCTATATTCTTTAGCATGTGAACACCCAGTTTTCCCAGCACCATTCACTGAGAAACTATCCTTTTCCTGTTGTGTGTTCTTGCATTTTAATTGAAAATCGATTGACCACACTGTGTGCATCTGTTTCAGGTCATTCCGTTCTGTTCCTTTGGTACTCTCTGCTTTTAGACCAGTGCTTTTCTGTCTGGTGGAATAATTTTGAAGCCTCTACATTTGTCCTTTTTATTCAAGATTATTTTGGCTGTTCAGGATCTTTTCTGGTTCCATACAACTTTTAGGATCATTTTTTCTATTTCTGTGAAAAACTTCATCAGAATTTTAATGGGGTTTCTGGTTATTCATTTTGATTCTCAATTTGATATTTTTAAATTGCTAATCCATTATTACATATTCACTTTTGAGTAACCAAAAAAATCCAACAATACTGTGTTAAACCATAACACTCTTTGTTTTTTATAAGAATCTCAGAACAAGAAAAGTTCTTACCTATTACCTATACCTACTAACTCCAGAGTATTTCCTACTCTTTCCTGTATCAACTTTAGAGTTTGGGGTCTGATATTAAGATCCTTGATCCATTTTGAGTTAATATTGGTATAGGGTGAAATACATGGATCTAGTTTCAGTTTTTTGCAGACTGCTAACCAGTTTTCCCAGCAGTTTTTGTTGAAGAGGCTGCTATTTCTCCATCGTATATTTTTAGCTCCTCTGTCAAAGATAAGTTGCTTATAGTTGTGTGGCTTCATATCTGGGTCCTCTATTCTGTTCCACTGGTCTTCATGTCTGTTTTTGTGCCAGTACCATGCTGTTTTTATTGTTTTTGCTTTGTAATATAGTTTGAAGTCAGGTATCGTGATTTCTCCTGCATTGTTCTTTTGACTGAGTATTGCCTTGGCTATTCGTGGCCTCTTGTGTTTCCATATAAATTTCACAGTAGATTTTTCAATCTCTTTAATGAATGCCATTGGGATTTTGATGGGAATTGCATTAAACATGTAGATTACTTTTGGGAGTATCGACATTTTTACTATGTTGATTCTACCAATCCATGAGCATGGGAGATCTCTCCACTTTCTACAGTCTTCCTCAATCTCTTTCTTCAGAAGTGTATAGTTTTCCTTGTAGAGGTCTTTCACATCTTTTGTTAGGTTTACACCTAGGTATTTGATTTTTTTGAGGCTATTGTAAATGGAATTGTTTTCATACATTCTTTTTCCGTTTGCTCATTGTTAGTGTATAGAAATGCTAATGATTTTTCTGTTGATTTTATATCCTGCTACCTTGCTATAGCTATTGATGATGTCTAGAAGCTTCCGAGTGGAGTTTTTTTGTTCTTTAAGGTATAGGATCATGTCGTCTGCAAATAGGGCTATTTTGACAGTTTCTTTACCTATTTGTATTCCTTTTATTCCTTCTTCTTGCCTAATTGCTCTGGCTAGGAATTCCAGTACTATGTTGAATAGGAGTGGAGATAGTGGGCATCCTTGTCTGGTTCTTGATTTTAGAGGGAATGGTTTCAGTTTTTCTCCATTAAGTACAATGCTGGCTGTAGGTTTGTCATATATAGCTTTTATAATGTTGAGGAACTTTCCTTCTATTCCTAGTTTTCTTTTTTTTTTTTTCTTCTACAATCTTTTATATTTATTTATTTATTTTTTATTTTAACTGTTTATTTTCTGTATTTTTTTATTCATATGTGCATACAAGGCTTGGGTTATTTCTCCCCCCTGCCCCCACCCTCTCCCTTACCACCCACCCCATCCCCTCCCTCTCTCCCCCACCCCCAGTACCCAGCAGAAACTATTTTGCCCTTATTTCTAATTTTGTTGTAGAGAGAGTATAAGCAATAATAGGAAGGAACAAGGGTTTTTGCTGGTTGAGATAAGGATAGCTATACAGGGCTAGAGCTTTTATCATGAAATGGTGTTGGATCTTATCAAAGGCTTTTTCTGCATCTATTGAGATGATCAAGTGGTTTTCGTCTTTGCTTCTGTTAATGTGGTTTATTGCATTTATTGATTTTCATATGTTGAACCACCCCTGCATTCCTGGGATGAAGCCTACTTGGTCGTGGTGAATAATCTCTTTGATGTGTTGTTGAATTCGGTTTGCCATTATTTTGTTGAGGATTTTTGCATCAATGTTCATTAAGGAGATTGGCCTATAGTTCTCCTTTTTGTATCTTTGCCTGGTTTTGGGATAAGTGTAATACTGGCTTCATAAAATGTGTTTGGCAGTTTTCCTTCCCTTTCTATTTCGTGGAGCAGTTTAAGGAGGGTTGGTATCAGTTCTTCTTTAAAGGTCTGATAGAATTCAGCAGAGAATCCATCAGGTCCTGGACTTTTATTTTTGGGGAGACTCTTGATTGCTGCTTCAATTTCATTTTGTGTTATAGATCTATTTAGGTGATTAATGTCCTCTTGGTTCAGTTTTGGATGATCATATGTATCTAGAAATCTGTCCATTTCTTTTAGATTTTCAAATTTATTTGAATATAGGTTCTCAAAGTAGTCTCTGATGATTTCCTGGACTTCCATGGTGTTTTTTGTTATCTCCCCTTTTGCATTCCTGATTCTACTAATTTGGGTTTTTTCTCTCCTCGTTTTAGTTAGTTTGCCAGGCGTCTATTGATCTTGTTTATTTTTTCAAAGAACCAACTTTTTTGTTTCATTAATTCTTTGTATGGTTTTTTTTGGTTTCTATTTCATTGATTTCAGCTCTTATTTTTATTATTTCTCTCTTATTTGTTTTGGGATTTGCTTGTTTTTGTTTTTCTATGACTTTGAGATGTGTCATTAGGTCATTGATTTGGGATCTTTCAGTCTTTTTAATATATGCACTCATGGCTATAAACTTTCCTTTCAGGACTGCCTTAGCTGTGTCCCACAAGTCCTGGTAGGTTGTGTTTTCATTTTCATTGACTTCCAGGAACTTTTTAATTTCTTCTTTTATTTCATCAATGACCCATTGTTCATTAAGTAATGAGTTATTTAGTTTTCAGCTGTTTGGAAGTTTTTTGTCTTTACTTTTGTTGTTAGTTCTAGTTTTACTGCATTGTGATCAGATAGTATGCACGGTATAATTTCTATTTTCTTATATTTGTTGAAACTTGCTTTGTGCCCTAGGATATGATATGATCTATTTTGGAGGAGATTCCATGGGCTGCTAAGAAGAATGTATATTGTGTAGAAGTTGGATGAAATGTTCTGTAGACATCAAGTAGGTCCATTTGAGCTATTGTATATTTTAGATCTTGGATTTCTTTATTGAGTTTTTGTTTGGATGACCTATCTATTGATGATAATGGAGTGTTAAAGTCTCCCACAACCACTGTGTTGGAGTTAATATATGCTTTTAGATCTTTCAGGGTATGTTTGATGAAATTGGGTACATTGGCATTGGGTGCATACAGGTTGATAATTATTATTTCCTTTTGGTCTATTTCCCCTTTTCTTAGTATGGAATGTTCTTCTTTATCTCGTTTGATCAATGTAGATTTGAAATCTACTTTGTCAGAGATAAGTATTGCTACTCCTGCCTGTTTTGGGGGGCAATTGGCTTGGTAAATCTTCTTCCAGCCTTTCATCCTAAGCCTGTGTTTATTTCTGTCGGTGAGATGGGTTTCCTGTAAGCAACTAATTGTTGGATCTTCCTTTTTAATCCATTTCATCATCGGTGCCTTTTGATGGGTGAATTAAGTCCGTTAACATTAAGTGTTAGTACTGATAGGTATGTGGTGATTCCTGTCATTTAGTTGTCTTAGTTGTTTGAAGGTTTGATTGTGTGTACCTAAGTTGAGGTTACTCTCTACTGTCTTTTCATGGTTAAGTTGGGTTTCACTTTCTGTGTGCAGAATCCCTTGAAGAATCCTTTGTAGTGGTGGCTTTGTGTTCACATATTGTTTTAGTTTCTGCTTATCATGGAAGACTTTTATTGCTCCATCTATTTTGAATGATAGCTTTGCTGGGTAGAGTATCCTGGGGTTGAAGTTATTTTCATTCAGTGCCCGGAAGATCTCACCCCATGCTCTTCTTGCTTTTAATGTTTCTGTTGAGAAGTCTGCTGTGATTTTGATGGGTTTACCTTTGTATGTTACTTGTTTTTTCTCTCTTACAGCCTTCAATATTCTTTCCTTAGTTTCTGAACTTGTTGTTTTAATGATGATATGTCGTGGAGTAGTTCTATTTTGATCTTGTCTGTTTGGTGTTCTGGAGGCCTCTTGCATCTGTATGGGAATAGATTTCTCTAGATTTGGGAAATTTTCTGTTATTATTTTGTTGAATATATTATGCTTTCCCTTTACTTGCACCTCTTCTCCTTCTCAAGTTTGGTCTTTTGAGGGAGTCGGTGAGTTCTTGCATTTTCTTTTCACAGGTCTTGAGTTGTTTAATTAATAGTTCTTTGGTTTTTCCTTTAATTACCATTTCATCTTCAAGTTCTGAGAGTCTGTCTTCTGTTTGTTCTATTCTGCTGGATTGGCCTTCTAGTTTGTTTTGCAGTTCTGTTTCATTCTTTTTTCTGAGGTTTTCCATATCCTGGACGGTTTCCTCTTTAATGTTGTCTATTTTTGTCCTGAGTTAATTTATCTCTTTATTAATCGTGTTTTCCATTTCACTTTGATGTTTATACAGTGCTTCTATGGTTTCTTTTATTTCTTCTTTTGCTTTTTCACATTCTCTATTTTTGTTGTCTTGGGATTTCTTGAGTGTCTCCTGTACATTTTGGTTGACCCTATCCAGTATCTCTATAAAATTCTCATTGAGTACCTGTAGTACGTCTTCTTTTAAATTATTCTTGTGGGCTTCATTGGGTCCTTTGGCATAGTTTATCTTCATTTTGTTGGAGTGTGGATCTGAGTATCTGTTTTCTTCATTTCCCTCTGGTTCCTGTACTAATTTTTTGCTGTGGGGAAACTGGTTTCCCTATTTTTTCTGTCTTCCCATCATTGCCCTTGGTGTTGTTATTGTCCCTGTACTGTGTGCAATTAAGTATTTTCTGTCTTGTAATAATAGCACTAGTGATATTTAGAATGGAAGGGTGAGAGGGGATAGAAAGCAAAGAAGTTAAAGGAAAAGGGAAAAACAAATAATCAAGTAGAAAGAAAAAAAGCAAAACAAAGAAACAAACAAAAAATGTTTCAAAGATATAAACAGTGAGAGATAGTGTACTAATCAACCGCAAGCTGAAAAGGCATTAGAGAGGCAGAGAGAGGATTAAAAATAAAAACTAAAAAGAATAAAAATTAAAAATGAGTAAATGAAAGAAAAAAGTATATAAATAAAATAAAATAAAACAAAATGAAAAATAGAAAATGAAACCCTCCAAGTTCAAATGCAATGAAGTTTCAGTCTTAATAATTTTGGTGTCCATCTCAGCCTCCAATCCTGGAGAAGGTGCCTCGATGTTGTTCTGTAGTTGTCTCATCAAAGGGGAGGCATAAAGTAGAACAAAACTGCACACACACACACACACACACACACACACACAAAAAAAACCCACAAAGTGTCCCAAGTTCAAATGCAGTACAGTTTCAGTAAGTTTTTCAGCATGCAGGTGTAGTTCGGTTGTTTTCTCATCAAAGGTATGGAGAGAGAAAAAAAAGAGTCTGGAGACAGTTCTGAGAATGGTATCTGCGGCTGTGGCTTGCCTGCCCGCTGCTGTCAGCCTGCTGTTGCTGGTGGCGTTATTTATGCAGATCTCAGGGGTGAGCTTAGCACTCACCTGGCCCCGCAGGCTTTGTTTGCTCAGAGTTCTGCTGTGCGGGAGCCTCTGCCACAAGCTTTCCCCTTTCCAAGCACACTGGGGGAGGTGACACTGCACCCGCTTTCTCAGGCCTGCATTTTTATTTACAGTTCATGTGGGAAGTGGGTCTTCCCCCCTCTCCTGTGGCGTTTTCCTCCCACCACCACTTTTACAAGCTTTCCCTCTCTTGATTACTGGGCGGTGCTGCTGCTCCTGCCAGCCACCATGTTTTTTTACAGTTCACGTGGGAAGTGGGTCTTCCCTCCTCTCCTGTGAAGTTTTCCTCCCTCTGCCACTCTCACAAGCTTCCCCGCTCCTGGTTGCTGGGTGCGCGTCTCCGCTTCCGCCGGAGCCTCTCTGGCCAGGCCCGGCTTGTTTATTTACAGCTTTGGGAAGGATTCCCCTCCCCCCTCTTCAGTGCTCAGTGCTCCCCACCCTTTTTCCCATGTGTCTTTATTGTTCTTATTGCTTATTACTCAGTTTCTCTTTTTTCCTTGGGTGGAGGTCGGTCTGTCCAGAGGGCTATGCTGATCTGGCCCAGGGTTGTCTGTGGGAGTACCACAGTACCATGAAACTCACCTTGTGGTCCATGTCTTCCCAAGTTGTCTGGGCGCAGGTGTCTGGCAGCCTGGGGGCCCTCCTGGTTTCTCCATTTAATGTGAAGTGGAGATTCTCTGCGCTGGCTGGTGGTGTGGAGGGATCAAAGTTTTGCCTCTTCTCGGTGGTTTTGCCTGCAAGGTTTGTCTCCGTCTCTCCAAGATTTCACTATAGGAGGCATGCTTTCTGCTTCCTCCCTCTAGCTGCCATCTTGGAATTCCTCGAGATTTTCTTGACAATAAGTGAGCAGATTTTACCTCTTCCACCTGACCACCTGAAACAACAGTTCCTTGCCAATGACAAATTTACAATTTTCAAGTTTACATCTTTGTCAGCAAGGTATAACAGCTTTCTAGCTTGACTTTTCTGATGAGATTAGTGATGATATTAACAAATGTGATTGCTTTTGATTTTTGTGAAGAATTGTTTCAATCCTTGGAGGATCCCCTTAACCATTGAGTCAAAATTCCAAATGACCAAAAATTAAGTAGCATTGCCATTCAATGATATTACAAAATTTTACTCAAATAGACATCCATTTAAAATGCAAGATTAAGTGATAAAGTTTCAGATTTTACATTGTGACTAAGATTTTCAAGTGATCACTCCTAAGTCTGGTGTAGTAACAAAGAAGATGTATAATTATCTGAACAGGCTCTCAGCATCTTCCTTACATTTACAACTACATATCTTGTAGGGCTTGGATTCCATCTGGGACTTTGACCAAATAGCACATTGCCACTGGTTCAGCGTAAAGGAAGTTATAAGAATTCAGCCACCTTATATTTAGCAGGACATTAAAGAGCCTTTAGAAAGTGAAAATTTCACAAAAGAAACAAGAGATTAAATCATCCATTCAAGAATGCATTGGTCTGCATTCCTTCCAGCACCCACCCTTTCTTTAGATGGTAAGAAAGATTCAGTTTCCCTACTGAGTAATTTGGTATGAGAACAGAAGATCATTCTTTCATCAGAATGCAATGTCCATAAAGATCATATCCATTGTCTTCATGTTGTGAGAAGTAATAAACTCACCCTAAACCTGTCGTCTCCATGGTTGGAAGCTCAGCACAATGACCAAAGGTGACCAGGTGATGTGACCATGTAGCTAAGGAAAGTTAACCCAGCTCAGTCTGGAGGGTATAAACACACCTTGGATGGGACCACCCTGGAGCCTCTTCACTCCCACATCTTCTGCATCAGCAGGTGTTCCTTTTTCCTTTTCTATTTCCTCCCTGCTTTGCTAAACAAATCTGTGCTGGCTTAAATAAATAAAAATAATGTTATGGGTTGTCAGTAAATATAGATATGCATGTGTCTTACATATAAGTATCCACAGAACATATTTCTGTACCATTTGTGATGTATTTGCAGTGTACATATATTGTGAAATCACAGTTTTTTTCCAGGACCTCCTGCTCCATCCCAGCCTCTTGGTATTCCTTCTAGCCTTTCTTCTTTCATGTTTATGCAGACCTTCTTTGCTAATGAAAAGCCTGGCCTTCTTTATCCTCAATATGTAGCCTATCTCTCAACTGTGCTAGCTGTGTCCCTCACTAAATTACATCCATGTAGTTCACAAATTTTCATCATCACGCATGTTTGGCCTTTTGCCCTGCCAGCCACAGACTATAAACTACAGTATCGTTAATTAAGAAGAAATGTACCAGTGGCTTAGTACTGGAGTCAGTCTGTTCTGAAAAAGTCTGGAAAATAGCAGTGGCATTTTATAGTACTCAGTTAATGATATGAAAGTAGATATTAACATATAAATTAAAAAATAATTTCAGTGGTAAAATGGAAAAATGTTACAGGATAGGAAACATTTCAGCAGCCTATAGATCTGAATTTGATCTATCTTAAACACCTTATAACTTACTGAATAGGCAGTAAGTTCTTAGATATGGCACAAAACTGGATGTGGTGATAGTTATGTAACTGTAAACTTACTAAAAGTCACGGAATTGTACTCTTAAAGCAGAGGAAACTCATGGGATATATTTTATACACTAATAAGTCTGCTAAAAATTATGGCATATTAAGAAATTCAGACTTCAGGATAATTAAAGATCTTCCTCAGAGATTTTTTGACCTCTAACAAGCCATACAAAATGTAACAGGTTCTGCTCACCACTGGATGCAGCTTCCTGTGGATAATGTGGACTGACTGTATGGATGAGTGACAAGCCAGCTTCATCTGATTTATTCTGTCAAGAATTGCATTGGGATGTACATGCATTATTCCAGTTCATATGTGCTGGGTGCCTACAATGTGCCAAGCTCAAAATTAGATACAAGTGATTCTCCAGCAAATGAGACAGAGGAGCCAAAATTCGTTTCTCCTGGTAAGGAAAATAGGCAATAAACAAAAGAAACAGAATTTTGCCAGTGTGGTGAATAAGACAAGAGGATATGGTTACAATAGTTTGTTCCCTAAAAGCCCATGTGCTAAAGGCTTGGTACTATTGGGAGTGGGTGGAAACTTCAGGAGATGGGGCCTAGTGGGAAAAAGTTAGGTCATGGGGTTGTGCCACTGAAGAGGATTTGGGGATCCCAGCCCTTTCCTCCCTTTCTTTTTTTACTTCTTGGGTGCCAGGAGGTGAGAAGCTTTGCTCCAACATGTACCTGTGCCATGATGGTCTTCCTAGCCTCAGACCCAAAAGCAATGGAGTCAGTTGACCATGGACTGAAACCTCTTTAACTATGAGCTCAGATAAACTTCTCCTCCTTTAACTTGATCAGGTATTTGTTACAGTGTCAGAGAGTGGAACCATTAAACAGGGGATGAGGAAACCTCTTCCAAGGAGGGTGACTTTGTCCTGGAACCCCAGTTTTGAGAAGGAGCCAGCCTCACAACTATTGGGGGTACTGTGAGTGGGGGTGTGTTTTTGGCATTGAATAAGCAATGAGTAAGGCAGACAAAGGTGTGGTGGATACATCATTTGGTCAAGACTATCTTTCTGAGATAAAGCATTTTGGACATGTTGTAGCAATGCTTTGGTGGCTTAGTGATATAAAGAGCATATCTCTCTGCTTGTTTTGACACTGGTATACTAGAACTAGGGGAGAGCCAATTGTTATGCTTCCAGAAATATCTGAGCTGGTGGTGAAACACAGGCATATTAGCAATTAACTTTTATGAACTAATAAGTTACATTAAGCAGAGACATAACGGCTGTGAAAACTCAATCCTGATTCCTTTCCTGCATTTCTCTAGTGTCTATGTCTTGAGGTTGTGTCTGTTGGTTGGAACTGTGGGCTGGACATCCTGTATAAAGCATGCTCACTGCACACTTTTCTTCACTTGATGCTGAGTGATGTCACTTTATAGGTTTGAAACAGACCATGGTGGGAGTGTTGACACAGGGAAACCAGCACACACCACAGGTAGGGCTACTCTTAGCCCAGGAAGACTGATGGTTAAGTACTTCTCAGCACATTCACACTTGGCAGTAGCTCTGGCTCCTATTATGACCCCTGTAAGGTGAAGGGAGGGTGAAGTTTTTGAAGTGGGACAGAGTGAGAGAGATGAGGGTGCTGGTGACTCCTAAGTTAGATAAGTGAAAGGCAAACATCACAGGCCACAGAGAGGGCATTAGAAGGGAGGTGTTGGAAGTGGCCACTGTGGGGCTGCCCACATTCTGAGGAATGCAGAATACTGGGATGGTAGCCCAAGGACCAAAGGATGCAGGTGGAGTGAAAAGACAAATGTGATTAGAGCATCGGTGGCACTTTGTAACCCTCCTCTCACTTAAAGATGATGGATATCGTCTTCCTCTATTACATATTCTTCTGTCACACAATTTCTCAACCTTCAGAGTATATTATTATTGGATTCTTTCTCTAATTCACTAATGACTTAAGATAGCTTAATGTTATTTAGTTTTCAGTGTTTACTACTCATGGTCAACAACCCAGGCCACATTTACTTGTGTTTCATGGGAAAAAAGGAAGGGGATGAGCAATAACCTGGTTAAAAGTAGAAATTGAAATTATTGTCACAGGAAAATTGCTATTTTCAGGTTTTGATTATGATATTTCATCTGGGTAAGTATAAGGAAAAATTAGAAAATAAAAGGGAAAATTGATACATTAGCTGTAAGCTTCTGCATTAAAAGGGAAGTACTGTTTGTCTATTAAGGGAAATAGGGTACACGCCGAAACACGTAAAGCTCTTCACACAATTTGTACACTGCCCAGGAGGAATTAACATTATTCTACTTGTTTTCACTGAAATAAGGTTAGAGTCCAGCTCTGGTGAAATTTTAGCAGCTGAATGGTAAATCACAGGGATTAGCTGAACTTTCCCAGGAAGGAGGATTCTAGTTATTGCTTTTCTATTCTTCTAAACTTGTTGCTATTAAATTATGGTAGACACCTAAACCGTGAAAGCACTGGACATGGCGCTGAGGCCCCAGCTGCCCTGGTCCTGGGGAACCTGGCTGCGTCTGAAAGTTGAAGACTCTGTCAGTTTTACAGCTTTGAGTTTCTGAAGAAAAATGAGAACAAAGGAATGTTTTAATATGGAAAACAGGAGGTCTTTTAGTTTCAAGGTACATTATTTTTTCTGTTCCTCTGAGTCCTGTAAGAATTAATGACTGCCAAACCTGTCTGGGGAGCAAAGACAAATTCTAGCCTGAAAGAAGACTGATCTTGAATGCAAATGGGGGATAATGGTGGGGTGTGGAAGGTCAGAAGGAAGGGACATTGTTGCTGACCTCTGTCCATTGAGGAAGAGTGAAATTTAAGTGACTGAGTCAGATCTCCCTCCCCTCTTTTCAGTGCCATGTCAAAGCAGGGCAGGTTCTTCCTATCAGACCACAAAATGAGATGTTCTCCCGTGTTGTCACCAACAAGTAGCATGAAATACTATTTTCAAAAGAAATGTGATGGATAGCTCCTGGTTTGCCTTTTAAATTATCATTTCATTTTATTTCACAGTTTAGGGTTTTCTCTCCAAGAACTACATTTCTGGTCAGAAAGTGGAATCAAGCAGTAAAAAAATGATAGAAAAAGTCCTGTACATAGCATTTCAAACACCAGGATTAGAGGTGCTGTGTTTACCTGTGACACATTGCTCTCTTCATACAGTTTTGATCAGGAGTTGTAAGCATAAAAAGGGTGAAAATCATTGCTGTGGTTTCCTGTGAGAGCCGTTCCCCTCCACCTGGCTGCATTCCAAAGAGAATGAGGAACCCAAAACTAAAGGCTTTTTGAAAATCATCTTGACATTTCTGTCAAAAAAAGATGGACTAAATTTTGAATTCTTATATTACATCTTCAAGTAATTTATCAGTTGGTTAAGATGTATATGTTATTCTTCCAAGCTCTTTATTGGTATAGTCTTGTTTAATCTTCACAAAACCTTATAAGATAGTAATATTCTGTCCTTACAGATGAAGAAATAGGGACCGGAGAGGTTTGGCAACTCTACACAGTTGATGCCCAGTGAGGGTACAGAGGAAAAAATGATGTGGGCAAAATGACAATAAAAGACAGCCATGTTACAATAAATGGGACTATGATCCTTTCATTTCTGCCTCCTGCACATCTGGAACTACAGGTGTGAACTACCACTCTCGGCCATGGATTTATGTATTCTTCACTGTACGTGGTAGAAAAGAATGCAAAAACTAATGTAGGGAAGGAGGATAGAAGGAAATCCAGGAAAAATATTGGGCTGCATGGACCTTAATAAGCTTAAACACTTTCAAAACTACCCACAGACAAAATTTAAAATGTCCCTACCCAGAAGGAAGCAATGAGTATGAGCAGGTGTTTTCTGTGGATCTGGTTATCTGAAAATCTCAAAACCACTCTCTTTTCTAGAGTTTAAAAATCCTAGAAACCCTTCAGTTAATTTCAATTTCCTGATATCGTCAGGCTGTGTCTATTAAATTCTGGTTTAGTCAGAAATAAGCTACATTTTAAAAGAAAGTTTTGCATACCAGAATATTCTTGTAAAAATCTTTGACAGGCTGGAGACCAGACATTTTTTTTCAGATCGGGATGAAGCAGGTATAAAGGTGAAGTGGACATAGAATGCAGTAGAAGCTGGGCATCTTTGTGAACATCCGTGATGTGGTTTCTTGGGAGGCGTGAAGGTGCAAGGTAGATCAATCTTGTGATAGATGGTTCCGTCCCAAAAATGTTGCCTGTCTGTTTTATTACTTTGAATGGCCTGAGTTTTTAAACTTAGTCTACTTCTGAAATTTATACATGGTTTTCCTCAAAGGAACTAAAAGTCTTTACCAATAGTTTCAAAAGGTGTCTATTTTCTGTTTACATTTATGTGTACACAGTATTTGCACCAAGTTCACCCTCAAACCTTTTTCCCACCTCCTCTACCCTCCCATTGGTATCAACCCTCCCAAGAAGGACCTGTTCTCCCTCCTGTTCTTCAATTTTGCAAAAGGTAGAGAAAATAAATGACATTTTTGCTTGTTCAAGGTAGTTGTACACAGGGGGTTTCCTTGTGGCACCTCCATGTATATGAGTATTATAGCCTGATTTGGTTCATCTCCTCTATTTTTCTTCTTTCTACTTTATTTCCTTTCTTAGGGTTGTTTCAACCAGTTTAAAAATTCTATTTTCATTCTTGTGTAGAGAGAACATCAACAATATTCATCTTAACTTCTTTCTTCTTTTACCCACCCCCCACCCTGTATGTGGCCTCACCTTAATGTGACCAGTGTTTCACAATATTGCTGCATTTGTATTAGGTCAATAATCCACATATGAAAGAGAACATGCAGCTTTTGGCCTTCTGAGCCTGGCTAATTTCACTTAAGATGGTGTTCTTCAGTTCCATCCATTTACCAGCAAACGACAGAATTTCATTCTTCTTTTTGGCTCAGTAGAATCCCTTTGTGTATAGATACCACATTTTCTTGATCCATTCATCAGTGGTGGGGCATCTTGGCTGTTTCCATAACTTGGCTATTGTGAGTAGTGCTGCAATAAACATGGGTGTGCAGGTGCCTCTGGAGTAACCTGTATCACATTTCTTTGGGTATATCCTAGGAGTGGGATTGCTGGATCATATGGCAGATCTATGTTTAGCCCTTTGAGGGCCTCAATACTGTTTTCCACAGTGGTTGTACTAATTTGCATTCCAACCAGCAGTGAATCAGAGTTCCTTTTTTTCCACATCCTCACCAATCTTTGTTGTTTGTGTTCTTGATGGTAGCGATTCTAACAGAAGTGAGGTGGAATCTTAACATGGTTTTGCTTTGCGTTTCCTTTGTGGCCAGGAGTGGTGAGAATTTCTTCATGTGTTTTTGGCCATTTGGATTTCTTCCCTTGAGAAAGCTCTCTCAGTTCATTTGCCCATTTCTTTATTGGTTCATTGATTTTGGGAGAGTTTAGGTTTTTGAGCTCCCTGTATATTCTGGTGACCTATCCTTTAATGTATAGCTAACAAAGATTTCCTCCCACTCTGTGGGTGGTCTCTTCAATTTAGACACCATTTCTTTTGCTATGTAGAAGCTTTTTAATTTTATGTAGTCCCATTTGTCCATCCTTTCTCTTTGTTGCTGAGCCATTTGAGTTTACTGAGGAAGTCCTTGCCTATGACTGTTGCTTCCAGTGTATTTGCTGCTCTTTCCTGTACTAACTTCAAAGTTTCAGATCTTATATTAAGGTTCTTAATCCACTTTGAATTGATACTAGTATAGGGTGAAAGACATGGATCTAGTTTCAGTTTTCTGCAGGCACATATCCAGTTTTCCCAGCAACATTTCTTGAAGAGGCTGTCTTTTCTCCATCATTCTGTTCCATTGGTCTTCATGTCTGTTTTTGTGCCAGTACCATGCTGTTTTTATTGTTATTGCTTTGTAATATAGTTTGAAGTCAGGTATTGTGATACCTCCTGCATTGCTCTTTTTGCTCAGTATTGCCTTGGTTATTCAAGGTCTCTTGAGTTTCCAAATGAACTTTAGGGTAGATTTTTCAGTCTCACTGATGTATGTTATTGGGATTTTGATGGGAATTGCATTGAACATGTAGATTGCTTTGGTAGTGTAGCCATTTTTACTATGCTGAATCTGCCAATCCGTGAGCATGGGAAATCTCTCCACCTTCTGTAGCCTTCAATTTCTTTCTTCAATAGTTTGTAGTTTTCCTTGGAGAGATCTTTTGCATCCTTTGTTAAGTTTATTCCTAGGTATTTTTTTGAGGCTATTGTAAATGGAGTTATTTTCCTATATTCTTTCTCAATCTGTTCATTGTTGGTGTATAGAAAGGCTACCGATTTTTCTAGATTGATTTTGTATCCTACAACTTGGCTAAGCTGTTTATGGTGTCTAGGAGTTTTTGGGTGGAGTTTTTCAAGTCTTTTAGGTACAAGATCATGTCATCTGCAAATAGGGATAGTTTGACTACTTCTTTACCTATTTGTATTCCTATTATTTCATCTTCTTGCCTAATTGCTCTGGCTAGGAATTCCAGGACTATGTTGAATAGGAGTGGGGAAAGTGGGCATCTTTGTCTCATTTCTGATTTTAGGGGAAATGGTTTCAGTTTTTCTCCATTAAGTATGATGTTGGCTATAGGTTTGTCATATGTAGATTTTATGATGTTGGGGTGCATTCCTTCTATCCCAGGTTTCCTTAGAGCTTTTATCATTAAAGGATGTTGAATTTCATCAGACTTTTTCTGCATCTATTGAGATGATCAGGTGGTTTTTGTCTTTGCTTCTATTAATGTGCAATATTACATTCATAGATCTGCGTATGTTGAACCACCCCTGCATCTCTGGGATGAAGCTGACTTGGTCGTGGTAAATGATCTTTCTAATATACTGCTGGAATCAATTTACCATTATTTTATTGAGGATTTTTGCATTGATGCTTGTTAAGGAGATTGGCCTATAGTTTTCCTTTTTAGATATGTTCTTGTCTGGTTTGGGCATGAGTATAATACTGGCTTCAAAAAGTGAGTTAGGCAGTGTTCCTTCCCTTTCTATTTTGTGGAAAAGTTGGGCATTAGTTCTTCTTTGAAGGTTTGGTAGAATTCAGGGGAGAATCTGTCAGGTCCTGGACTTTTCTTTTTAGGGAGGCTCTCTATTGCTGCTTCAATTTCATTGCATGTTACAGATCTGTGTAGGTAATTAATATCCTCTTTGTTCAGTTTTGGGTGATCATATGTATCTCAAAATAGGAGCGAGTTTTCCCTCCTCATTTTAATCTTATTTTCCAGGGGCTTGTCGATCTTACTTTTCTTTTCAAAGAACCAGCTTTTTGTTTTCTTGATTCTTGGTTTTTCTTTTTTTTTTTTTTGGTCTCTATTTCATTAATTTCAGCCCTTATTTCTATTATTTCTCTCCTTCTGCAAGTTTTGGGTTTAGCTTGTTATTGTTTTTCCTAGGAGTTTGAGATGTAGCAGTAGATTGTTTGAGATTTTTCTGTGTTTTAAATATATGCACTCATGGCTATAAACTTTCTCCTTAGGACTGCCTTTGCTGTGTCCCATAGATTCTGATAGGTTGTGTTTTTATTTTCATTATATTCCATGAACTTTTTTATTTCCTCCCGTATTTCTTCTATGACCCACTTATCCTTGAACATTGTGTTGATCAGGCTCCAATTGTTTGTGTATTTTCTGCTGCTGCTTTTGTCTGGATGATCTATCTATTGGTTGTAGAGGGGTATTAGAGTCTTCCACTACCAGTGTGCTGGGGTTTGTCTGTGCTTTTAGGTCTAGTAGTGCATGTTTAGTGAAGTTGCTACAGACACATAAATAATTGTTATTTCTTCTTGATGTTTTGCTCCTTTTATTAATAAGAAGTGACCTTCTTTGTCTCCTCTGACTAATTTAGGTTTGAAGTCCCCTTTAGCTGATTCAAGTATTGCTACTCCTGCTTGTTTTGGGGGCCCATTAGCTTAGTAAGTCTTCTTCCATACTCTTGCTTTTTTGAGACAGGGTTTCCTTATGTAGCCTAGCCTCACCTCAAACTCATGATCCCCCTGCGTGTTTCCCCAGTGCTAGGATTATATACCTGCATCATCATGCCTGGCTAATTGCAAATTTGAATAATTGTTTTAATGAAATGAAACTGACTTTACCTTATGTAAATCAAAAACTGGTTCTATAAAGTGCAGAAGACTGGGCATTCATCTTCCGGTGTACATAGTTACTATCTAAGGTAAAATTCTAAAATTTTGTTAAGATATATTTAAGATTGCCTAAAATCTTTTCCTGACTGTGCTGAGATCAAAGCTTTACCAGTCCCTAGGAAGGTAGCACATTGTTACCACAGGTCATTCCAGCTTGGTCAGCACCCTTTCCTGAAATGTGGTCATGTGGAAAAGAATGGATTTCTTCCTCTTGGGTGGGAAAATGGAAAATGAGAATAGGTTCTTGGTGACTAACAAGCAATGTCTGTTTCAAAGAGAGAAAAAAGAAGTTTATTTTGCTATTGAGTTCATAGAGAAATCATTAATACCACTAAAGTTTTGATATCCCTGTCTGGTCTACGCATATGTGCATACACGCAGCATGAATTTTATGCCAGTTTCAGACATTCACAAGAGGCACATCTATCCTTTAAATGTCTGTGTGCATGTTTGCAGTAGGAGTCTGGGATTTTCAGTGGTGCACCTGATGTGCAGAGTGAAGGAATGCTTGTCTTCCAACCCCAAGCATCTCACAAAGATCTTGTTCTCATTTGTCGTTCTCAGTCTGGAGGATAGGTGAACAGAGCTGCAGGGATCTTGACAGTAACTTGACATTAACTATTAGGGTACGTTTCAACTTTATCCCTACTTTTCCACAGACTGAATCTAAAGATAGAAAGGTCTCATTTTAGGAAATTGTCTGACTTTCCTGCATTCATTTTTTCCTGTGATACCTCACTGGATCCATTTCACCCCTCTGCCCTGTTAAAATTTCATGCTTCACATTTCTGACTTTACAGGTGGAGCTCTTCACTGGGATGGTGGATTCCCCTTTGGAGTCACACAGGCTTGTCCTCCATTTCAGACAATCGTGCTGAGCTGTGATTTCCTCTGCCATGCTTGGGCTGATGACATGCCGTGTCACTCTTTCATCTTAACGGGACTGGGGAGGGGAGAGGGAAGCAATTTGGGGCTTGATGAGGAACCTTGCTGACACTTAGGCTTGGGCTTCTAAAATGTCCTGAAGCTAAATTGAGAAGAAATGGAGCTGATTTTCAGTAGGTTCCTGCTGCCTTTTCAATGGCACTTTATCTGCTGCTATTGGTTTTGATAGGATCATTATATAACCTGTTATTACTAAGTTCTGTAACCTTGGGTTGTCTGTGACTGTGAACTTTCTTTTGATAACTGGTTCAGATGCCTTTTCACTATTCTGGTTCTGAGATACTGCTATCTGTAAAGTCCTGCTTTATCAATTTGCACTAATTACTTTGAATTGCAATTAAAATTTATTTGGACATGAAAGAGGTTCACACATTCCTAAATGCCCAGTTAAAGATGCTTATTAATGATTAAAATGTCATAGGATGCCAGGAGAGAACAACAAGAAGATGAATACCTCCTCTCTTGGTAGCATTTTCTTCACCTTCCTATCCTAGCTTATAGATTAGTGTGTTGTTTTGGAAAAGAGCTGAAATTGGCCAATACTTTGAAAGGCTGAGATGAGGAGAAAGGGTTTCTTGGAATCCATATGTCTTCATAAAAAACACTGACTTTTAAGACATGGTGAGGTGTAGCGTTGTCTGTTTTACGGGTGGCTCCTGGGCTTTAAAAGGGCACTAAAATCTCCAAGGTTACTGAGCTTTGCTTTGTTTAAGTTACCCTGGCTAACAAGTACACTATGTGCATTGGTAACAGAGAGGTCACTATATGATATTGAAAATCTAGTTGAAATAATAACTAATAGAGCTTCCAGTTAAAACAAGAAATGCAAATATTGAGCAGAAGATACCCACAGTTCCTCTTGCCTTGTCAGTGAAGAGCAAAGTAGGTGCAAACAAAAATGGTCATGATAGGTGAGACAGCAGCCAGGCAAGGTTTACTACAACTGAGCTGTTTGCTGAGTGATTATGAGCTAGAAAAGTTGGCAGGGTAGGGAATGGTGTCAGTCTATTCTGAATTACAGGAAGAGAGTACAGTGCTAATAACAACGTGCTAAGAACAGAGAGGGCTAACGCCAGATGGTGTGATGGCACATGAGATGCTGTGGTTCTGATCTCGTGCTGCAGAGTTCAATGAACAAAGAAAATGAAGGTTCAGGTAAAACACTCAATTCTGAAATGGTGAGGATCAAAAATGTCATTTTTGAAAGCATGAGAAGTAAATAAAAACTATTTCATAGTTAGACATTTTGAGGAAGGAAATAGAGTCAACCAGAATTAGGATATTTCCCAGAGGAAGGAAAATTTTGCTAAAGACATCCTATAAGTTTTATCGGACAATTTGTTGAGGACACAATAATGTAAATAAGATTGTGTGCTTGTATCAGTTGGTTGGATGCCTTTAGCTGTAAGTGCTATAAAATATTTGAACTAACTTTAAAATGAGGACATTTATTGCCTCACAATATTGGTAGCCCATTATTAAGGATTTCTAGCTGTCCTAATTAATGACATAACTCAAATTTCCTTCTCAGTGTTTTTATACTTAATTTTTATTACTACATGTTAATTGTACAAAATAATGGGTTTATTATGACATTTCATACATGTGTATAATGGACTTTGATCACATTCATCCCCTATTACTTTCTGATGTCCCCTTACCCTACTGCCACTGGCCCTTCCCCTTCCCTTTTACTTTCAAGTCTTTCTTTCTTTTTTTTTTTTTTTTTTTTTTTTTTTTTCATTTTTCTTTTATTATTCATATGTGCATACAAGGCTTGGTTCATTTCTCCCCCCTGCCCCCACCCCCTCCCTTACCACCCACTCCACCCCCTCCCGCTCCCCCCCCTCAATACCCAGCAGAAACTATTTTGCCCTTATCTCTAATTTTGTTGTAGAGAGAGTATAAGCAATAATAGGAAGCAACAAGGGGTTTTGCTGGTTGAGATAAGGATAGCTATACAGGGCATTGACTCACATTGATTTCCTGTGTGTGGGTGTTACCTTCTAGGTTAATTCTTTTTGATCTAACCTTTTCTCTAGTTCCTGGTCCCCTTTTCCTATTGGCCTCAGTTGCTTTAAGGTATCTGCTTTAGTTTCTCTGCGTTAAGGGCAACAAATGCTAGCTAGTTTTTTAGGTGTCTTACCTATCCTCACCCCTCCCTTGTGTGCTCTCGCTTTTATCATGTGCTCATAGTCCAATCCCCTTGTTGTGTTTGCCCTTGATCTAATGTCCGCATATGAGGGAGAACATACGATTTTTGGTCTTTTGAGCCAGGCTAACCTCACTCAGAATGATGTTCTCCAATTCCATCCATTTACCAGCGAATGATAACATTTCGTTCTTCTTCATGGCTGCATAAAATTCCATTGTGTATAGATACCACATTTTCTTAATCCATTCGTCAGTGCTGGGACATCTTGGCTGTTTCCATAACTTGGCTATTGTGAATAGTGCCGCAATAAACATGGATGTGCAGGTGCCTCTGGAGTAACAGTCTTTTGGGTATATCCCCAAGAGTGGGATTGCTGGATCAAATGGTAGATCGATGTCCATCTTTTTAAGTAGGCTCCAAATTTTTTTCCAGAGTGGTTGTACTAGTCTACATTCCCACCAACAGTGTAAAAGGGTTCCTTTTTCCCCACATCCTCGCCAACACCTGTTGTTGGTGGTGTTGCTGATGATGGCTATTCTAACAGGGTTGAGGTGGAATCTTAGTGTGGTTTTAATTTGCATTTCCTTTATTGCTAGAGATGGTGAGCATTTTTTCATGTGTTTTCTGGCCATTTGAATTTCTTCTTTTGAGAAAGTTCTGTTTAGTTCACATGCCCATTTCTTTATTGGTTCATTAGTTTTGGGAGAATTTAGTTTTTTAAGTTCCCTGTATATTCTGGTTATCAGTCCTTTGTCTGATGTATAATTGGCAAATATTTTCTCCCACTCTGTGGGTGTTCTCTTCAGTTTAGAGACCATTTCTTTTGATGAACAGAAGCTTTTTAGTTTTATGAGGTCCCATTTATCTATGCTATCTCTTAGTTGCTGTGCTGCTGGGGTTTCATTGAGAAAGTTTTTACCTATACCTACTAACTCCAGAGTATTTCCTACTCTTTCTTGTATCAACTTAAGAGTTTGGGGTCTGATATTAAGATCCTTGATCCATTTTGAGTTAATCTTGGTATAGGGTGATATACATGGATCTAGTTTCAGTTTTTTGCAGACTGCTAACCAGTTTTCCCAGCAGTTTTTGTTGAAGAGGCTGCTATTTCTCCATCGTATATTTTTAGATCCTTTGTCAAAGATAAGTTGCTCATAGTTGTGTGGCTTCATATCTGGATCCTCTATTCTGTTCCACTGGTCTTCATGTCTGTTTTTGTGCCAGTACCATGCTGTTTTTATTGTTATTGCTTTGTAATAGAGTTTGAAGTCAGGTATTGTGATACCTCCTGCATTGTTCTTTTGACTGAGTATTGCCTTGGCTATTCGTGGCCTCTTGTGTTTCCATATAAATTTCACAGTAGATTTTTCAATCTCTTTAATGAATGTCATTGGAATTTTGATGGGAATTGCATTAAACATGTAGATTACTTTGGGGAGTATCGACATTTTTACTATGTTGATTCTACCAATCCATGAGCATGGGAGATCTCTCCACTTTCTATAGTCTTCCTCAATCTCTTTCTTCAGAAGTGTATAGTTTTCCTTGTAGAGGTCTTTCACATCTTTTGTTAGGTTTACACCTAGGTATTTGATTTTTTTTGAGGCTATTGTAAATGGAATTGTTTTCATACATTCTTTTTCTGTTTGCTCATTGTTAGTGTATAGAAATGCTAATGATTTTTCTATGTTGATTTTATATCCTGCTACTTTGCTATAGCTATTGATGATGTCTAGAAGCTTCTGAGTAGAGTTTTTTGGGTCTTCAAGGTATAGGATCATGTCGTCTGCAAATAGGGATATTTTGACAGTTTCTTTACCTATTTGTATTCCTTTTATTCCTTCTTCTTGCCTAATTGCTCTGGCTAGGAATTCCAGTACTATGTTGAATAGGAGTGGAGATAGTGGGCATCCTTGTCTGGTTCCTGATTTTAGAGGGAACGGTTTTAATTTTTCTCCGTTAAGTATAATGCTGGCTGTAGGTTTGTCATATATAGCTTTTATAATGTTGAGGAACTTTCCTTCTATTCCTAGTTTTCTTAGAGCTTTTATCATGAAATGATGTTGGATCTTATCAAAGGCTTTTTCTGCGTCTATTGAGATGATCAAGTGGTTTTTGTCTTTGCTTCTGTTAATGTGGTTTATTACGTTTATTGATTTTCGTATGTTGAACCACCCCTGCATCCCTGGGATGAAGCCTACCTGGTCGTGGTGGATAATCTTTTTGATGTGTTGCTGAATTCGGTTTGCCATTATTTTGTTGAGGATTTTTGCATCAATGTTCATTAAGGAGATTGGCCTATAGTTCTCCTTTTTGGAGGTGTCTTTGCCTGGTTTTGGGATAAGTGTAATAGTGGCTTCATAAAATGTGTTTGGCAGTTTTCCTTCCCTTTCTATTTCATGGAACAGTTTAAGGAGGGTTGGTATCAGTTCTTCTTTAAAGGTCTGATAAAATTCAGCAGAGAATCCATCAGGTCCTGGACTTTTCTTTTTGGGGAGACTCTTGATTGCGGCTTCAATTTCATTTTGTGTTATAGGTCTATTCAGGTGATTAATTTCCTCTTGGTTCAGTTTTGGATGATCATATGTATCTAGAAATCTGTCCATTTCTTTTAGATTTTCAAATTTATTTGAATATAGGTTCTCAAAGTAGTCTCTGATGATTTCCTGGATTTCCATGGTGTTTGTTGTTATCTCCCCTTTTGCATTCCTGATTCTACTAATTTGGGTTTTTTCTCTCCTCATTTTAGTCAGGTTTGCCAGGGGTCTATCGATCTTGTTTATTTTTTCAAAGAACCAACTTTTTGTTTCATTAATTCTTTGTATGGTTTTTTTGGTTTCTATTTTGTTGATTTCAGCTCTTATTTTTATTATTTCTCTCCTTCTATTTGTTTTGGGATTTGCTTGTTCTTGTTTTTCTAGGAGTTTGAGATGTATCATTAGGTCATTGATTTGGGATCTTTCAATCTTTTTAATATATGCACTCATGGCTATGAACTTTCCTCTCAAGACTGCCTTAGCTGTGTCCCATAGGTTCCGGTAGGTTGTGTTTTCATTTTCATTGACTTCTAGGAACTTTTTAATTTCCTCTTTTATTGCATCGATGATCCATTCTTCATTAAGTAATGAGTTATTTAGTTTCCAGCTGTTTGCATGTTTTTTGTCTTTACTTTTGTTGTTGAGTTCTACTTTTACTGCATTGTGGTCAGATAGTATGCACGGTATTATTTCTATTTTCTTATATTTGCTGAGGCTTGCTTTGTGCCCTAGGATATGATCTATTTTGGAGAAGGTTCCATGGGCTGCTGAGAAGAATGTATATTGTGTAGAGGTTGGATGAAATGTTCTATAGACATCTACTAGGTCCACTTGATCTATTGCATATTTTAGATCTTGGATTTCTTTATTGAGTTTTTGTTTGGATGACCTATCTATTGATGATAATGGAGTGTTAAAGTCTCCCACAACCACTGTGTTGGCGTTTATATATGCTTTTAGGTCTTTTAGGGTATGTTTGATGAAATTGGGTGCGTTGACATTGGGTGCGTACAGATTGATGATTATTATTTCCTTTTGGTCTATTTCCCCTTTTATTAGTATGGAATGTCCTTCTTTGTCTCGTTTGATCAATGTAGGTTTGAAGTCTACTTTGTCAGAGATAAGTATTGCTACTCCTGCTTGTTTTCGGGGGCCATTGGCTTGGTAAATCTTCTTCCAGCCTTTCATCCTAAGCATATGCTTATTTCTGTCGGTGAGATGAGTCTCCTGTAAGCAACAAATTGTTGGATCTTCTTTTTTAATCCATTTTGTCAAACGGTGTCTTTTGATGGGTGAATTAAGTCCATTGACATTAAGTGTTAGTACTGATAGGTATGTGGTGATTCCTGCCATTTAGTTATCTTAGTTGTTTGAAGGTTTGATTGTGTGTACCTAACTTGATGTTACTCTCTACTGTCTTGCTTTTTCTTATCCTGTGGTTTGGTGCTGCCTGCCTTTTCATGGTTAAGTTGGGTGTCACTTTCTGTGTGCAGGATCCCTTGCAGAATCTTTTGTAATGGTGGCTTTGTGGTCACATATTGTTTTAGTTTCTGCTTATCATGGAAGACTTTTATTGCTCCATCTATTTTGAATGATAGCTTTGCTGGGTAGAGTATCCTGGGGTTGAAGTTATTTTCATTCAGTGCCCGGAAGATCTCACCCCACGCTCTTCTTGCTTTTAATGTTTCTGTTGAGAAGTCTGCTGTGATTTTGATGGGTTTACCTTTGTATGTTACTTGTTTCTTCTCTCTTGCAGCCTTCAATATTCTTTCCTTAGTTTCTGAACTTGTTGTTTTAATGATGATATGTCGTGGAGTAGTTCTATTTTGATCTGGTCTGTTTGGTGTCCTGGAGGCCTCTTGCATTTGTATGGGAATATCTTTCTCTAGATTTGGGAAATTTTCCATTATTATTTTGTTGAATATATTACGCATTCCCTTCGCTTGCACCTCTTCTCCTTCTTCGATGCCCATGATTCTCAAGTTTGGTCTTTTGATGGAGTCGGTGAGTTCTTGCATTTTCTTTTCACAGGTCTTGAGTTGTTTAATTAATAGTTCTTCGGTTTTTCCTTTAATTACCATTTCATCTTCAAGTTCTGAGATTCTGTCTTCTGTTTGTTCTATTCTGCTGGATTGGCTTTCCGTTTTGTTTTGCAGTTCTGTTTCGTTCTTTTTTCTGAGGTTTTCCATATCCTGGCTGTTTTCTTCTTTATTGTTGTCTATTTTTGTCCTGAGTTCATTTATCCATTTATTCATTGTGTTCTCTCTTTCACTTTGGTGTTTATACAGTGCTTCTATGGTTTCCTTTATTTCTTCTTTTGCTTTTTCAAATTCTCTATTTTTATTGTCTTGGAATTTCTTGAGTGTCTCCTGTACATTTTGGTTGACCCTATCCAGTATCATCTCTATAAAATTCTCATTGAGTACTTGTAGTATGTCTTCTTTTAAATTATTCTTGTAGGCTTCATTGGGTCCTTTGGCATAGTTTATCTTCATTTTGTTGGAGTCTGGCTCTGAGTTTCTGTTCTCTTCATTCCCCTCTGGTTCCTGTACTAATTTTTTGCTGTGGGGATACTGGTTTCCTTGTTTTTTCTGTCTTCCTGTCATTGTCCTTGGTGTTGTTACTGTCCCTGTACTGTGTGTAATTAAGTATTTTCTAGCTTGTAATAATAACAATGGTAATATTGAGAACGGAAGAGTGAGCTGAGATGGAAAGCAAGAAGTTAAAGAAAAGGGGAAAACAAATATACAGACAAGAGGGAGAAAGCAGAACAAGGTATCAGACAAGAGAGTTTCAAAGGTATAAACAGGGAGTGTTAGTGTACTAATCGACAGTAAGCTGAACAGACAATAGAGAGACAGAGAGAGGATTGAAAATCAAAGATAAAAAAAATAAAAAATAAGTATATGAAAGTAATATCTATTTATAAAAATGAATTAAAATAAAATGGAAAATAGGAAATTAAAAAAAAAAAAAAAAAAAAACCAAAAAACTTCCAAGTTTATATGCAATGCAATTTCAGTCTTAATAATTTGGATGTCCGTCTTAATCTCCAGTCCTGGAGTTGGTGCCTCAGATGTTGTTCTGTAGTTGTCTCATCAAAGGGGATGCATAAAGTAGAACAAAACTACACTCACACACACACAGAAGAAAAAATAAAAAAAAAGCCCCACCAAGTGTCCCCAGTTCAAATGCAATACAGTTTCAGTAAGTTTTTCGGCTTGCAGGTGTAATTCGGTTGTTCTCTCATCAAAGGTAGGGAGAAAAAGAAAAAAAAGCGTCTGGAGGCAGTTCTGAGAGTGGTATCTGCAGCTGTGGTTCGCCTGCCTGCTGCTCTCAGCCTGTAGCTGGCGGCGTTATTTATGCAGATCTCTGGGGTGAGCTAGCGCTCACCTGGTCCCACAGGCTTTGTTTGCTCAGAGTTCTCCTGTGCGGGGGAGGGGGGCCTCTGCTACAGGCTTTTCCCTTTCCAAGCACTGGGAAAGGCGACACTGCCCCGCGTTGTCAGGCCTGCGTGTTTATTTATAGTTCACGTGGGAAGTGGGTCTTCCCTCCTCTCACAAGCGTCCCTGCTCCTGGTTGCTGGCGCGCCCCGCTCCCGCCAGAGCCTCTCCGGTCCGCCCGGCTCGTTTATTTACAGTCCCGGGAAGGATTCCCTTCCCCCAATCTTCAGCGCTCAGGGCGCCCCACCCTCTTTCCAGCGTGTCTTAACTGTTCTTATTGCTTAGTACTCAGTTTCTCTTTTTTCCCGAGTGGAGGTCAGTCTGTCCAGGGGGCTATGCTGCTCTGGCCCAGGCTTGTCTGTGGGGGAACCGCGGTACCGCGAAGCTCACCTGGTCCGCGTCTTCCCAAGCCGTATGGGCGCCGGCCACTGGCGGCCCCGGGGCCTCCTCGGTTCTCCGTTTAACGTGAAGTGGAGATTCTCTGCACCGGCTGGAGATGTGGAGGGGTCAAAGTTAGGCCTTTTCTCGGTGATTATGCCTGCAAAGTGTGTCTCCAGCGTCTCTCCAAGATTTCACTATAGGAGGCTCGCTTTCTGCTTCCTACCTCTAGCCGCCATCTTGGAATCTCTTTCTTTCTTTTTAAAATCTAGACTCCATGTATGAGAAAAAAACTGTGGTATTTTTCTTCCGGAGTCTGGCTTATTTCAGTTAACATGATGTTCTCCAGTTCCATATGTTCTCCTAAAACAATAACAATTTGTTCTTTATGGTTGATTAATCTTCCATTGTGTTTACACATCAGCTGTTGGGGACCTACGCTGATTCCATAGCTTTGCTTCTGTAAACAGTGCTGTTACAAACACGGGTGTGCAGGTGTCACTATTGTATGTTGACTCACCTTCCTTTGGCTATGTACCAGTGTGAAATAGATGTGTCATATGGAGTTCTATATTGACTTCCTTGAGCAACCTCTATCCTATTTCAACAGTAGCTGCACCAATTTGCATTCCTGCCAGCAGTGAACAGGGTTCCTTCCCCGACATCCTCACCAGCATTTGTTGCTTGCATTCTTGATGATAGGGTTCTGACTGGAGTGAGGTAGAATCTCAGTGGAGTTTTGATTTGTGCTTCCTTTATGACCAAGAATGTTGAACATCTTCTCATGTGTGTGTTAGCCATTTATACTTCTTCTTTTGAGAACTGTACATTCAATTCATTTGCCCATTTATTGACTTAATTATTTGCTATTTTGGTGTTTAATTTTTTTGAGTTCTTATTTATTCTGGATATGAGTCCCTCTCAGATGAATAGCTGTTCTGTAGGCTGTCTCTTCACTCTGGTGGTTTCTTCCTTTGGTGTGCCAAAACTTTTTGATTCAGTGCAATCCCACTTTTCTTTATTTCCTGAGTTCTTGGAGTCCTATTCAGAAAGGTGCCGTCCATGCCTCTACTCTTAGTCACGCTTCAGTCTTTAAGACTGAGGCGAGCTACACCAAGTGTGTCTGGCCCTGTGTATAGGAAAACAAATAGGAGATGCTGCTTTATGTTAAGATCAAGTTATTGTATCTAAAGTGTTTCTAAAAACTTCCTTTCTGGGCCTAGAAGATACAACTGGATCACATAAACACCCAAAACAGATGCAGGATGGGATAAATGGGAATTTATCCTGAATTCCTTGCTCTGATATGTGAGAGAACGGTAAGCACATCAACAAGTCATTGGAATGAGTGAGAATCTACTGTGATGACAAACAGTCTTAGGAGCAAAAGCACAAGCTGATTTTCCTCTTGCAGCTCAATGCCACTGGAGACCTCGCTCTGGGAGCCCAGCTGCCCACACATCTCCTGCCTGCAAAGTGCTGGGAGAGGGTGAACTCCATGGGATTCTTGTAGGATTCCTACAAGCAGTAAAATAACCAAATCAGTAAAATGCATCCAGATAGTGTCAAGTGACAAATGACTTTCCTAACCAAGAAGTGCATCATTCCCTTCACTCCCGCTTCACACCAAGTCTGTTCCTCCCTCCACTCCTTCACCCAGCCAATGGTAAGCTCTGCTTTTCATTGCTTTGGATCGATATTCATTTCTTCGAATTTTATCTGCACGAACTAACACAGAACGTGCTCCCGAGTCTGGCTTCTTTCATTCAGCAGGATGACTCAGACGTTAGCTTGTGTTGTTGGGTGTGTTCATAGTCCACAGCATATCTAAAGCATTTCATTGTATCCGTGCACTGTGTTTCCATTATCCATTCAACTTTGAGTAATTGCCTGTCTAGGGCATTTTCAGAACAGCTACTGTGCACCTTCATGTGACACACGCCTCTTTTCGCTTGAGTAAACCCCACCAGAGGAAGGCTAGGTCATATGATAGATGTGCAACTGGGAAGAAAGTGACAATATTTATCCAACAAGGCATTGCAATTATGCATTCCAACCAGCAGTTGCCAATACTTCATATCATCAGTCTTGAAAACTTAGGCATTCTCGTGTATGTCTAGTGGTTCTCTTGTCTTAATTTACATTGCTCTAATTACTGACAACCTTGAGACTCTTACATGCTTTTTTGCCAATATATAGGTTTTTACTCGAAGCATCAGTTCCAGCTTGTCACTCATTTTCTCATTTTTATTGGGTATTGTTTGCTATGGTCAGAATTCATATGTTTATGGCTTAATATTTCAATATATTGAGACTTGTTTCATGGGCCACACAGCTTGTGGAACAGGTAAAGTGCACCTGAAGAGAATATGTGTTCTGCTGCTTTGTTTGTAGCTGTGTGGAGTACCATAGAAAAGCTAATACATGTTACATATGAAGCTTGTGTGCAGATATACATCCCCAGTCTATATGAATACTACCAACCTCTCTTTATTTTTATATATATGAAATATTTGACATATGATACATGTTAGGTCACAGATGTTGGCGGTGTTATTCAGATTAGCTATTGATTTTTCATAGGTGATATTTCAATTGCTGAGAAATTCCTGCTAAATATTCTATACTGACTATAAATTTGCATATTTCCCTTCAATTCTGTCAACTTATGCTTCAGCTATTTTGCAACTTTGTTGTTAGGCAGATAGACATGTACATTTATGACTATAATGTCTGCCTAATTAATTTATACTTTCATCATTATAAAACTTCTCTCTTTTGCCTTAAAATGCATTTCATCTGGAAGCTTGTTTTGTCAGCTATTAATACAGCCACAATTGACTTCTGAATTTTATTGTTTGTACAATGTATTTATATTGTTTAATTTTGATCTTCCTTTTTTGTGGTACTGGGATTTGAACTCAGGGCCTCACGCTTGCTAGGCTAGTGCTCCACTACTTGAGCCACTCTGACAAGCTTGCTACATTTATATCTTTATTTTTGAAGTTTGTCTATTGTACAAAGCATGTAAGTGGGTCTTACATACCTTCTTATTCTGGTAACCATTGTCTTGAAATGTAGTACTTAATTATATAACACTTAATACAGTTATTAATATGGTTGACTTAGGTTTATTATTCTTTTTTTTTCCTTTGGTTTTGTGTTTTTGAGAATGGGTCTTGGATGTGTCCCAGGCCTTGAACTCAAGAGGCCTCAGCCTCTTGAGTGCTGGGATTATAGGCTTGTACCACCATGGCAGGTGGCTTAAAGTCTACTACTCTAATTCTTTTGCTGTTTGTTTATTCTTCATTGATTATTTGATTACATTTTAGAATTTTGCTAAATTTTCTACTAGATTTTAACTATATCTCTTTGCAGCTATTACTGACAGCTTTAAGATACATTCTTAAATTTTCTATCTTCATGGTTTTGTAGTTTTCATTGTAGAGGACTTTTGCCTCCTTGGTTAGTGCTATAGCAGTTATTTAGTTTTTTTGAGGCTATTGTGAATGGGATTGTTTTCCTGATTTCTTTGTTAGCCTGTTCATTGTTGGTATATAGAAGATGGCCTATTTTTGTGTATTGATCTTATATTGTGAAACATTTCTGAAAGTGTAGTCAGATTTAGGAATTTTTCATAGGTATACTTAGTGTCCTTTTCATAAAGAATCATTTCATCTGCAAGTAGGGATAATTTGACTTTTTCCTTCCTTGTTTGAATCCCCTTTATTTCTTCTTCTTGCCTTATTGCTTTGGCTAAGAATTCCAGTACTACATTGAATAAGAGTGGGAAGAAAGGACACACAAGTCTCATTCCTGACTAGAGGAAATGGTTTCAGATTTTCAACATTTAGTATGATTGTTGGCTATACTTTTGTCATAAATAGTCTTTGTTATGTTGAGGTACTTTCCTTCTATTCCTAGTTTCTTCAGCGATTTTACCATGAAAGGATGTAGAATTTTATCCAAGGCCTTTTCTGTATCAAGTGAGATGATAATGTGGGCTTCTTGTCCTTGATTTATATTTGCTGTATTACATTTCTTTATTTATATGTGTTAAAATTTGCATGCCTGGAATCAAGCTAACTTGAACATGGCATATGATCTTTTTGGTGTGTTGTTCAATTTGACTTGCAAGTATTACATTGAGAATTTTTATGTGTATGCTCATTAAAGAGATTGGCCTATAGTTCTCTTTTTTATTGTTGTGTCTTTGTCTGGTTTGGAATGAGTAGAATACTGGTTTTATAGAATGAATATGGTAGTGTTCCTCTCCTTTATAATTCATGGAAAAGTCTGAGGAGCATTGGTATTAGTTCTTCTTTAAAGATTTGCTAGAATTCAGCAGAGAATCCATTGGGTCCTGGGCTTTTTATTGTTGGGAGACTATTGCTGCTTCACTTTCATTGCTTGTGATGCATCTATTTAAGTGTTTATTCTCTTTTGATTCAATTTTGGTAGGTCAAATGCATCTAGAAATTTATCCATTATTTCTTGATTTTCCAGGTTATTTGTATATACCTTTTCAAAGTACTCACTTGTCAATCTCTGGATTGTATTGGTGTTTGTTGTGATAGCCCCTTTTTAGTCTCTAATTTTATTAATTTGACTCTTTTCCTCCTCCTTCTTGACAGATTGGCTAAGGATTTATTGATTTTGTTTATCTTTTTGAGAAACCAACCTTTTGTTTCATTGATCCTTTATATAGTTTTCTTTAATTTCTTCCTTAATTTTAATTTTTTTTGTTCTACTAATTTTGAATTTGGCTTGTTTTAATTTTTCTGGGAATTTGAGGTATAGCACAAGGTCATTTATTTGTGATCTTTTTTATTTTTTTTTAGTGTAAACACTCATAGCTATAAATTTTCCCCTGACCACTACTTTTGCTGTATCCCATAGGTTCTGGTAGGTTGTGTTTTCATCTTCAATAGATTCTGGGAAATTTTTGATCTCCCCCTGATCCTATTTACTCAGTTGCCCACTGGCCATTCAACAATGTTGTGCAGTCTCCATGTGTTTGAATATTTTCTGGTCTTTCTTTTGCTGTTGAGTTCTAGTTTTATTTTATTGTGGTCTGATAGAGAATGGGGTGTTATTTCAACTTTCTTATATTTAATAAGACTTGCTTTGAGTACTAAAATATGCTTGATTTTGGAGAAAGCTCAGTGGGCTGGTGAGAAGAATGTGTATTGCGCAGCTGCTGGTTGAAATTCTCTGAAGATGTCTGTTAAGTCTATTTGGTTTATAGTGTCATTTAATTCTGAGGGTTTTAATTACTTTTTTATTTTTTGTCTGGGTGATCTATCTATTGGTAATGTGGGGTATTAAAATCTTCCATGATCACTGTGTTGTGGTCTCTCTGTATTTTTAAGTTCATGATCATTGTGTTATGGTCTGTCTGTGAAGTTGGTACACAGACATAAATGTTAATAATTATTATTTCTTCTTGAGGTACTATTCCTTCATTAATATGTAATAACCTTCTTTACCTCTTCTGACTAATTTTACTTTCATGTCTACTTTATCAGATATGAGTGTAGTTCTTTCTGCCTTTTTTTGGGTACATTCACTTAGAAAATATTTTTTCCAGTCTTTCACCCTAAGCCAATATTTGGTTTTGTCAGTGAGGTAAGTTTCTTGGAGGCAGAAAATCCTTGGGTCTTGTTTGTTAATCCAGCTCACCAGTCTATGTCTTCTGGATGGGAATTAAGACCATTAACATTTAATGTTAAGATTGAAAAGTATGTGGTATTTCCTGCCATTTTGTTGCTTTTTTTAGTGTTTTATTGTTTCTTACTTTTCATTTGCTCATCTATTTGTTAGGTGAGATTTATTTATTCCCATATCTTCATGTCTTTGTTTATTTTCCTTTTCTATGTGTAGGATTCCTTTAAGTATCTTCTGCAGTGCTGGTTTAGTTTCACCAATTGCTTTAGTTTTTGGTTATCATGTAAGGTTTTATTTCTCCTTCAATTGTGAGTGATGGTTTTTCTGGGTAGGGTAATTTAGGTTTGAAATTATTTTCTTTCATTGTTTGAAATATTTCATTCCATGTCCTCCTTGCTTTCATGATTTCTGTTGAGAAATCTGCTGTGTGATTTGGATGGGTTTGCAGTTATAGGTGACTTGGCACTTCTCCTTTGAAACTTTAAATATTCTTTCCTTGTCCTTGTACTTAATGGTTAAAGCATAATATTCTGTGGAAAGGTTATTTTATAATATAGTATTTTTGGACTTCTAGAGGTCTCCTATACATGGATGTCCATCTCTTTCTCAAGATTTGAGAAGTTTTCTGCTGTTACTTTTTTGAATATGTTGTCTTTGCCTTTAGTTCTCACCTTTTTTCCTTGCAATGTTTCATAGGTTTGATCTTTTAATGTAATTGCAACATTCTTGTATATTTTGTTCATATGTCTTCAGTGTTCATCTGATTTTTCTATTATATTTACTTGGTCTTCAGGCCCTTATATTCTATCTTCTACTTGATTCAATCTGCTGTGGAGACTTTCAACTGAATTTTCTTATTTTAGTTAAGGAACTTTTCATTACCAGGGCTCTAATTTTGATGTTTTTCAAATTGTTTGGGTTTTTTGGCTTTTCATATCTTTATTAAATCCCCTTTCATGTCTTCAGCTGTCTTCTTTATTCTTTGTATCCTCTCTGAGTTCGTTTAGTTGCTTCTTTGTGATTCTTAGTTGCTTTCCTATGTGATTTTGTTGAGGCAGTTATGCATCTCATTAATTGTTCTTTTTTTTTTTTGGTACTGAGACTTGAGCTCAGGACCTACACTTTGAGCCACTCCTCCAGCCCTTATTTGTGGAAGATTTATTCAAGATAGTGTCTTGTGAACTATTTGCCTGGGCTGGCTTTGAACCTCAATCCTCCTGATCTCTGTCTCCTGAGTAGCTAGGAGGCATGAACCTCCAGTGCCTGGCTTAATTGCTCTTTTGATTATTTCATTCAGTTCAAAAATTGAGATTTCATCCCCTATCAGACAGATCCTTAGTTGTGTAATGATTGACCTTTTGAGGTGTCATAGTCTCCTGCCTTTTCATATGTCTTGTGCTTCTATTTTGAAATTTGTTTGGAGGCTTTAGTCAATGAAAGTCTTTCCCTTGAATTATTCTTTATGTTTTGGCAGGACTGGTTAGTGGCAGGGTTTATCTGCCATTCCTGACCACTGGATCAGGGGTATAACTCAGCAATAGCAAATTCACCATTCAAAACTGAACCAGATATTTTCATGAAGCAAAATACCATTGGCGATATTATCTATACAACTTATCACACTATATATGAAGGGTACTAGTGTTATTGTATGTTATGGTGGGAGGTTAGTAAAATAAAATTTGTTTGCAATTAAAACTTAAGTAGTAAAAATAAGGGAGCTAAGGGAGGAAATAAGGAAGAAAAAAGATGGGGAGATGGAAGTGCAGTGTGAGGGTAGAAGGTAAAAATCACTGGTATAGGGATATAGTTCAATTGTTGTTGTGAAGGATACTCTTGTGAGGGATTACAAAGTGGTGGAAAGGTTAGAAGTAACAAAAGAAGAAAGTAGAATAAGCCACTTGTAGTTTGTAAACAAGAGATAGGAAGAGTGAAAAAATGGAAAAGAAAGGAGAAAAATGACAATATAAGAGAGATAAAACAAATTAAAAATTAAAAACAATTTAAATTAAGTCAGTGCTTCTTCCATGTTGAGAGGAAGAGTAGATGTCTTTTATCAGTACCCTGGATGCTCCCCTGAAATCTCTGTCCTTAAGTTTTTGTCTACAGTTCTCATGTGTGTATTCATGTGTCCTGTCAGGGCTCTGGATTGATCCAGTGTAACCTGGGGTGAGAGGATACTCTGGATTGTGACATTTGCTGGGATGATGAGGGGGTGGTTCTGAACACACAATATTGTAGTTGGAGTTGGGTGGCAGAGTGGGTTTAAAATCACTTTGTCATTTTCAAAGCCAGTGCTTTTCCCTGTTCAAGGAGTCCACTGGGTGCTCTGGCTTGTCCATGATGGTATTCTGTCCTGTTTTCCTCTAGGCCTCCAGTTTAATGTTTTATTTGGGGGTTGCAAGATGAATAGCTCTGAACACTTGTGCACACTTCTGGGTTGGGCAGTGGGTTACTTTCTCTAATTAACTTGCTGGCACACTTTAGGTCCTCCTTTTCTTGGGATAGAGACCTGTATGGTAGGCTCTAGCCACATAGCCTGCTAACTTCCCACTCTTCCTTTGGGTAGAGACCCTAAGCCAAATGGTTCCACTCCACTGCACTAGTCTGGGACTCTTTAATCAAACCATTTACTCAAAAGGTTTTTCAAAGGTCAGATGGATTTGCTTGGGTGTGTGGTGATCTTCAGGGGTAATACTGGGTATACTGAAGTTCATGCAGCTTTTCACCTCCACTCTCCCCAGCAGTCTGGTGCTGGGTGTGTGGGACTTTAATCAACTGATTAAACCAAAAGTTTTTTTTGGGGTCAGATGTATTTGTGTGTACACTGGTCATGGCTGAGCTGTGGCCCTCAGTGGTAACACTGGTTATGGTCAAATTCACACCGCTTCACCACCACCCTTGTTGGATGGGGCCTGGTAAGGGAGCCTTTGTTCAGCCTGCTTAGTCAAAAATTTTCTCTGTGGGTCACGTTTATTTGCACTGTGTGCTGAGCTGGCCTGTGAAGCAGCTCTCAGTTCACCCTGCTTGCTGGTTTCCTGCTGGCCTTTCTGCTCCAGGTAGTGAGGCACAGAGACTGTCCAAATTCTATCTGGTGGCCTAGTCATGCCTTGCCAACTTGCTCTGAGCCCTTCATGCAGTCATTTTGTTCACAGGCTGTTCCTTGTGAGTGGCTTTTATGGGAAGTAATTCTAGTCTGGACAGAAAAACAAACAAAACAAACAGCAGACAGGGAGGGAGGTAAGATAGAGCAGAACCAGTTCTATGCCCACATTCATGACGGATTTGCACTTCTAACAGTTTAGAGATTGGTGTTCCTAGCTACTATCTTTCCTTGTATTGGAACCCTGTATTTTTAGCATGATAACTTGCCCACCTCTTTGTGCAGTCATATACGTGAAGTTTTATTTCAGATTTGTGGAGACATGAGAAACTTGTGCCTGTCAGTGGTCTGTCATCTTGGAACCTCTCTTAAGGAGAATTTTGATGGGTAAAGATTTCTGAGTTTTCATTCATTACTTTAACATGCTGTTCCATTGTTTTTTTGCTTCCATTCTTGTTGATACAGTCCATAATAATTAAATTCATCGTTCTGCTGTATGTACTGCTTTTATTTTCTCTGAGTGCCATCAAGATTTTTTGTGAGTTGAGTGGTATTTTCCTTAGCATGAGCTGAGCTGTGGTTTTCTTTGTAGGTACAGAGTTGTCATTCAGTGGGCTTCTTGAGCAGCATAAATGCCTTTTCCCAATATTGGTAAGTTTTTATTCATTACTCAAATATACTTTTTCATTCTTACTTTTCCCCCACATAGTCTCTAATTACTTGCATGTTAGCATTTGTAGTATTGTCTCATAAGTCTCTGAATTTCTATTTTTTTCTATTTTTTTTCAATTGAGTATTTTCTTACATATTGTAATTACTTTGATGCAGGAACCCCAAAAATGCTGAAGTTTTTGTTTTATGGGAAGATCATTTTCCTGTGTTCAAACAGAAAATTCTGCTGTTAAATGATCTGTATTTCAATTCTTAGTTCGACATTTATTTATTTAGAATCTGATTTGAGTCTGTGCTGATCATTCATGACTCAAAGATTGGGCAAAGACTTGTTAGACTTTAGTCATAGAATCTTAAGTTTCTCTTTCTTTTTTTTTCTCTTTTCCTTGGATTTCTCTTTTACTTTCCATTGTCATGGTTGCTGTAGGCTCTTTCCTCCTGATTTTCATCCGGATTTTCATAAGATTGTGGGTTTTCTTTCAGAATTTTAGCTTCCTTTCTTTGTGGGTGTAGTATCCTCCACATGAAGTCACAAAAATGACAATACATTTTGAGTTTTTCTTTTAAGTTTTAAGTCACTAAAACTTATCTGATTATTCTTAGCCAGAACTTTCAGTTAATTGTTTTATTCTTTTAATATTTTGTCAGTTTTCATTGTTGTTGTATAGTGGGTCTTTTTTAGGAGCTTACTCTAGCACATCAATAAGAAATCTGTCAGTCTTGAGGCTTTGGCCTAAAAGTGGCTGTGACTTAAATGTGCATTGTTTTGTCTAAACAAAATTACCAAGCCATACATATTTTAAAAATTGCTGGGATCATAATTCTTCAATTTGACCAGTAGATGAGAGGGCCTGAATATTTTAAATAGTCTTGAAGACAGCCATGTCTCAGAGTTTTGGAAAAGATATTTGAACACTAAACTATTACTATAGAATCATTTCATGACATGTTCTAAGAAGTGGCAGATCAACCAGTTTCAAGATAATTTAAGAAAAGATCAGGTATGGTGGCTAAAAATTTTTTAATCCTTCAATTCAAAACTTCAACTGTGTGTAAGTAGAACATATTCATTCTCTGTTTGATCAAAGATTTTCAAAGAGAAGACTGAGTATTGGGAGGAAGGAACAAAAGGCAGTTGGCTGACAGCTAAAAAAATTTTCTTCTCATTTTCTACTGAGAGATTTTGGAACTTATGATTTGTATTGTCTTCTTAGTTTTTAGTCTGCTCGTGCAAGAAATACTTGATAAATATGAGAAATGATAAAGTTAAAAAACTTGTGCTCTTTGTTATAAAATAGAATTTAATTGTAGTAGAAATTCTTGGAGAGTAGAACACTGTCTCCAAAGAATTTAGCTATGCTGTTCTTCAGAAGTCATTACTTTAATTAAGTATTAAGGCCAGAAAAGGGGAACAGGTACTAGAGAAAAGGTTAGATCAAAAAGAATTAACCTAGAAGGTAACACCCACGCACAGGAAATCAATGTGAGTCAATGCCCTGTATAGCTATCCTTATCTCAACCAGCAAAAACCCTTGTTCCTTCCTATATAGCTTATACTCTCTCTACAACAAAATTAGAAATAAGGGCAAAATAGTTTCTGCTGGGTATTGGGGGGGGGAGGGGAGGGGGCGGAGTGGGTGGTAAGGGAGGGGGTGGGGGCAGGGGGGAGAAATGAACCAAGCCTTGTATGCACATCTGAATAATAAAAGAAAAATGAAAAAAAAAATAAAAGGGAATGGACTACAAAAAAAAAAAAAGTATTAAGGCCAGAGAGTAATTGTTTAATAGCTATTAAATAACTTATCTGGGTTTCCAGAGAATAACAGAAATATTATTCAATAATTTATAAAATATATAACATAATATCTACCCCAGAATAACATATAATATGAAAATCTAAAGTTATAAATAAATACCATTATCAGATTAAAGCAATTTGGTTTATTTGTCTCATATGTATAGTCTCATTAATATAGTTCTGCATCAAGTAGGAAACAAGTCAGTAATTCACAATAAGATAGGTTTACCTATATTAAACAAAATGCAACAAATTCTTTTTCATATGAAGGTACTCATCTTGCACAATTTTTACATTTATTTCTTATTAAAATGTCGATGATTCTCATTGTATCTAAAAGGAAAATTAAGTCAGTTCAAATTAATAAATTACTTTATATTGTTTCCAAACTTTAACATGTGAATTGAGGTCAGTAATTCCAAAAAATATGTCCCATTTCATAAATTAAATCTCAGACTGAGTTCCTTCTTAGCTATAGAGGTCTACGATGTCAATTTTCAGCAGTTTGGATTTATGAATTGTTTTTTATTCTCTGTGACATCTATCTCCACTCTAATTTTTTTTTGTCTTTTTTTGTGGGACTGGGGCTTGAACTCATGGCCTCATACTTACAAAGCAGGCACTCTATCACTTGAGCCACACCTCCAGTCTTGAGTTCCTTCTTAATTGAAGTTTTCATATTTTTCCAGTCACATTGTTATGACATTGGATCTCATTGTTATTAGTTATATTTTCTTTAGGTCAAGTGAGACTGTATATTTTAACATCTTTCTTGATTAATGAGGTTCTATGAATTACTTAGTATCATCTTTTGTTCACTCTCCTATGGAGTTTGTTTTTTGCTTAAGGAATTTTAGGGATTCTTTGTGTATTTTGGGTATAACTGCTACAATTCACAATTCTTTTTTCCTAATTCTAACTGCTACAATTTCTTTATTTTCAATCATGCCTTGATATTTAGTGTGGTTCAAAGAACCAGCAGCAACTAGAAATTTGTTAGAAATGCAGAGTTCTAAGCTTCCTCAA